>NC_091089.1:47557500-47861250 GCF_032405125.1 Capricornis sumatraensis
CATCTGCCACTTCTCTCAAGAGTCAAAGGATTACCCAGCATAGGGAAAATTCCTCTGAACTTCCAGGTTGTACATATGTGTTATTGAGCACATCCGATGTCATCTATGGTTCAACACTAAGAGGGAAGACTTGGAGAATAAGGAAAATGAGATATACAGAGTGCAAAGCTGTCAGATTTGTAGTCATATGAGGTTGGTCAGAATCTGCATAGACATGGTTACCTCCAAAGATATTAATATAGGAATGACTGGCCTTTGCCCAAATATTAGAATTAATAGAAGGACATGTCCTCAACTTGACAAAGGGAATCTACAAATATATACCTAGTAAATATATAAATATATGAACCAGAGATCAAATTGCCAACATCTGCTGGATCATGGAAAAAGCAAGAGAGTTCCAGAAAAACATCTCTTTCTGCTTTATTGACTATGCCAAAGCCTTTGTGTGGATCACAATAAACTGTGGAAAATTCTGAAAGAGATGGGAATACCAGACCACCTGACCTGCCTCTTGAGAAATCTGTATGCAGGCCAGGAAGCAACAGTTAGAACTGGACATGGAACAACAGACTGGTTCCAAATAAGAAAAGGAGTACATCAAGACTGTATATTGTCACCCTGCTTATTTAACTTATATGCAGAGTACATCATGAGAAACGCTGGACTGGAAGAAACACAAGCTGGAATCAAGATTGCTGGGAGAAATATCAATAACCTCAGATATGCAGATGATACCACCCTTATGGCAGAAAGTGAAGAGGAACTAAAAAGCCTCTTGATGAAAGTGAAAGAGGAGAGTCAAAGAGTTGGCTTAAAGCTCAACATTCAGAAAACGAAGATCATGGCATGCAGTCCATGGAGAAACAGTGGAAACAGTGTCAAACTTTCTTTTTTGGGGCTCCAAAATCACTGCAGATGGTGACTGCAGCCATGAAATTAAAAGACTCTTACTCCTTGGAAGAAAAGTTATGACCAACCTAGATAGCATATTCAAAAGCAGAGACATTACTTTGACAACAAAGGTCTGTCTAGTCAAGGCTATGGTTTTTCCAGTAGTCATGTATGGATGTGAGAGTTGGACTGTGAAGAAGGCTGAGCACCAAAGGATTGATGCTTTTGAACTGTGGTGTTGGAGAAGACTCTTGAGAGTCCCTTGGATGGCAAGGAGATCCAACCAGTCCATTCTGAAGGAGATCAACCCTGGGATTTCTTTGGAAGGAATGATGCTAAAGCCGAAACTCCAGTACTTTGGCCACCTATGTGAAGAGTTGACTCATTGGAAAAGACTTTGATGCTGGGAGGGATTGGGGGCAGGAGAAGAAGGGGACAATCGAGGATGAAATGGCTGGATGGCATCACGGACTCGATGGATGTGAATCTGAGTGAACTCCAGAGTTGGTGATGGACAGGGAGGCTTGGCATGCTGAGATTCATGGGGTCGCAAAAAGTCGGACACGACTGAGCGACTAAATTGAACTGAACTGAACTGAAATATATAGCTGACATCATCCATTATCATCACTTTGACATTATGCTAGAGATTTTAGTCAGTGAAATATAGCAAGAAAAAAATACATCTGAATTAGAAAGGATGATATAAAACTATACTTATTTGCAAAAAATATAATCATTTGTGTAAAAATGTAATGATTTACACAAAATTATTAGAATCAATAAGTAAATGTAACAACGTGGTAAAGTAAAAAGTCAATATACAAAAAGCAGTTGTATTTATGTACACAAGCAACGAACAGTCAGAAACATAGGTTTAAAAAATAATGTCATTTATAATTCCATCAAAATGGTTAAACACTTAGGAATAATCTGTTCCCAAAAAGTGTAAGACCAACACACAGAAAATTGCAAATCATTTCTGTGAGAAAATAAAGGTCTAAATAAATGGAACAATATGCATTGTTAATATGCCAGAAGATTCAATACTGTTAAGATGTTAATTCTTTTCATATTGACTTCGAAATTCAATACAATTCTAATAAAAATGCCAGCAGTCTTTTTATCTTATTTTGGTAGGAATTGGCAAGAGGTGTCTAAAATATCTAAGAAAATGCAAAGCACTTTGAAAAAGAAAATTATTGGCAGACTAATACCACCTGATTTCAATACTTATTTTAAATCAATATTAATCAAGACTATATGGTTTTGGTTTTAAGAGACACACAGGCCAACAGAACCAGATAGAGACCCACTTGTATACGGAAAACTTATTTTGGATAGAGATGCAAAAAATGGAAAAAAAAAAAAGATCATTTTTCAATTATAGTACTGGGACAATTAGATTTACATATTTTTAAAAGGAAATAAAGAAACACATATCTTCAATCAACACTTTGGAATTTTGAACTAATATCAACACTTTGGAATTTCGAACTAACTTCAATGGATCACAGACAAATATAAAATCTAAAATCACAAAACTTACAGAAGAAAATATAGGTGAAAACCACTAAAGACTTTCAGTTTCAGCTCCTACATGTAAAGAACCTGGAATGAATCACTGTTTTCCTTAATACAAGAACAGCTAGACAAACTGAATATAAAGGGCTTTTCTTGAACCCATCAGAGACCTGGAAATTGCAGGGTAAATTGCCACCTGAGAATCTGGAAAGACAGTCGTATCTCAAGTGTTATAGTTGAGAACTGCTTTCCTGGAATAGGAAGCCATGAGACCCATAAATTGGTAAGACTATTTACATGGTAATTTGGATGAACTGTTGAAGGCTGAGTGTGAACTAGTGTGGGAATAAAAAACTCCCGAGGGCTCCAGTTATGGGGAAAGCCCTCATACTTTTATGATCTTTCCATCCAGGAATTCTACCAGGTTTTCATGGTAAAGCTCTGAACATATTCTCTCATGGCTCCATCAGTTCTCTCTTGCTGAACCTCCACATAACCGTAGGACTCTGCCTTCTTAAACCTGAAGATTCCTTGATATGAATGGATTCCCAGTCACTTTCTTTGCTGGGACAATCCTCTATAGTCACTTTAGAGAGAAGCATTTAGAGACTTTTCAGAAACCACTGTTGCCCACTACAGCATTCATTGGGCTGTTATATCAAAGAATTGCTCTTATAAAGAACATAGATTACTCCAAAAGTTAGCTCATCATCCAGAAACATTCTTCATTTCTTTCTCTTTAAAAAAACGTTTATTTATTCATTTGTTTGGCTGTGCTGGGTCTAGTTGCATTATGGGAACTCTTAGTTGTGGCATGTGGGATCTTGTTCCCTGCCCAAGGAACCTGGGCCTCCTGCACTGAGAGAAGGGAGTCCTAGCCACTGGATCACCAGGAAAGTCCCTCATTCTCTTTTATCTTAAAATGTTTTAGTCTACTTTGGCAACTGCGGCAGAAACAAGAAAAGCCTGAGCTGTGACCTCTATGAACCACTAACGGAGGACTAGAGGAAACTTGGAATGGTTCTGTGGTGACTGGGTAGACAGACAACCTCAAAGTTTACATAGACATGCAACCCAAACTTAAATATAATCTTGAAAAAAGGAGCAGAAGGAATGTTAAACAGAATTAGGTTAAGTGTCTTCCACCAACCCCAATAGAATGGGATTCACAACTGGAGTTAAGTTATGAAACAATAATGATATTTATTTTGGGATATAAAGTTGCGAACTGAGATTTACATTCCCTAGGACATTCTTAGGATAAAACAATACTGTTGCTCATTTGGGGCTGGGGAGGTCTTAGCAATGGGACACTGGGAGATCCCTAGATCAACTAGGATGTTTCTGGCATTAATGGGTAGCTGCAAAGTGTACCAAAGCAAATGATGCTGCTACAGAAAAACATCAGTGACTCAGGACAAAAGTAGCATTTCCAAATCCCTTCTTCCATATTTTCTGATAACTACTCTCCTTCCCCAATCTCTACTTCTCGTAAAAAATTATTATTATATTATTATTTTTGGTGACAAGAGGGTTTAATTCTGTGAAAAATGTTTATTTTTGTGACAGTATTATATACCCTTTTTAGTCAAGTTTGAATCATTTCATGCCAGCAAGTATTATAGTCAGTAAAATTTCCCAAAGGGTCTATGAGACAGAGTAGGCTTCCTTTCTTTCTACATTGCATTGAGACTTGAGGGCATCTATGGCTACTGTAGGAAGTGCCCTGTCACTGCTTATAGGGGTATCTTCCAACTCATCAAGGACAGATCTGTGCCATTGCACAATCTAGGCTCATTTCTTCTTATGTCAAGTGAGTCTTCAGAACAGTTTCCTTGGACATGTGAGACATGTCAGAGTTTATAGGATACATACATATCCCGGAGACATCGGTCTTCCAAGTTGGGAGGGTATAAGTTAGAGGTTACTAGAAATTAAATATTTGGGTATGGCTACAATCTAGAGGTGAAAGAAAGGAAGAAAGAAAAGAAGGAAGGAAGGAAGGGAGGAAGGAAGAAAGAGAAGTTGCTCGGTCATGTCAAACTCTTTGTGATCCCGTAGACTGTAGCCTGCCAGGCTCCTCCATCCATGGGATTTTCCAGGCAAGGGTACTGGAGTGGGTTGCCATTTCCTTCTCCAGGGGATCTTCCCAACCCAGGGATCAAATCGGGGTGTTCTGCATTACAGGCAGACGCTTTACCATCTGAGCCACCAGGGAAGAGACATAAATTGTTGAAGATGATAGAAGATGGAGCCACTGTTGGTAGACCAAGGATATAGTCTGAAGGAGGTATAAAAAAGGTAAAATATAGTGGGCAACCAAGAGTAGTCTTATATCTTGCCTTGATCCCCTGCTTCCCATTCTGACAATGCTGGCAGGCAACAGTTTACAGAATCTTTGGCCAGCTGCTCAGTGATGATTGCCACTAATTTGTACTGGTCACTGATCCCTATCCAACTTGTGTCCTACGTCTTGTAACTGTGTTATCATCTTTCCATCTTATGTCTAAATCTCTGCTTTGATAACTCATCTGCAAGCTGGGGTCCTCTAGGACTGTAATCTAGTATGTTCCTAGAACTACCTGCCCTTGTCCCCATATTCCAGCTGTTTGTTGTCATAGGCCCTGGACTAGTACGTCTATCACGGGGCCTTCTAGATACAAATCCTTCCTACTAAACATCTTTACTTTCATCTCCTCCCCAAATTTTCTGCTCCTAAGAATTGCCTAGAATTTGACTTAGAGTCTTTGTTTTTGAGCCTCCCTGATTGCTTGGCCCTACAGTAAGGAAATGCCTGGTCACTGTGCCTTGAAACATCCCTTCCTTTCCCTGCCAATCCTGCCTAGGGTGGAGTGTGGGAGCAACCAGACCTGGGGAGTTACCAAAGTATATAGATCAAATAAGGGCCAGGGATCAAAGTCATTTGGACAGTTGAGAGACTAGGACACCACATTGTGTCAGATGGCAAAGCAAAGGCAAGGGAAATGAAGAATGAGCTATTTAACTGAAGAAGAAAATGGCAACACACTTCAGTATTCTTGAAGGAAAATCCCATGGACAGAGGAGCCTGGCAGGCTATAGTCCACAGCGTTGCAAAGAGTCAGACATGACTGAGTGACTGAGTGCACAGTGCAGCAAGGAGCAACTAAAAGTAGAGATTCCTCTTCCTTCGGGCCTCCTATTGGATGATTTTATATTTTGAGCTCTATTCCAAACAAGACAGTTATGTGCTTTCTCTTAGGATGTGAGTTTGTGGCTCAGTTTCCAGGGCAAAAGCCAACCCATAATTCTGAGGCAGAAACAGATGATTTACATAAGAAACTCATAAGCAGATTAAACTAGATGTGCTCAGTGATAAAAAATACTGAAAAATATTACAGAAGAAGCATGCTTACACGTTATGAGCTCGTGCTCTGTAGTAGAACGACTTGAATTCAAAGCTAGACTTAACAGTTACGAATACTGTAACTCTGAGCAAAGCTCTCAGGCTCAGTTTCTTTTTAGATGGAATAAAAAAAATAATACAACCTGCCTCATAGTGTTCTTGTGAGAGTTTAATAAAATAATGCATAAAAGCCCTTGGAAACAATCCTGGCACACTATTTATGTGCCAGTAAGTGTTGCCTTTCTTCTTGATAGAAAGTAAGTCTGCAAATCAAATGCAAGAGAATTTAGCCTGTAGAGAAACTGTCATCAATAGATAAAATGAGGTTATTGTAGGTATGAGGCATTAGAGCAGTATGATTAAGACCCAGGTCTTATACTCACACCTCAACTGTCTTACTAGCTGTGAGACACTGGCCTCGTAATGTAACCTCTCTGAATTTGACTTCCTACACCTGCAAGGAAGGTATATTTCAAGTAGATGTCAAGATAAAACATGTGAAATGCTTAAGCATTTCCTGGTCCTTAGTAATCGCCCCACTAAGAGGTAACAATTGTCCTTTCAATTTAAGTTAAATAAGCCAGGCACAGAAAGAGATACAGCATGATCCCACCTATATGTGGTATTTAAAGGAGTCAAACTCATAGAATCAAAGAGTGAAATGGTGATTCCCAGAGACTCAAGGGAAGGGGAAGTGGGGAGTCAGGCGTACAGTCTCAGTGAAGCAAGATTAATAAACTTTAGAGATCTGGGCACAACCCTGTCCCGATAGTCAACGATCAGGTCGTCTACACTTACAAGCTTTGTTCAGAGGGCCGCACTTGTGTTAATACCATTACAAAATAAAATTTAGTAAGTAAAGAAAATGACAGCAGAAGAAAGGAAGTACCAATTGTCATTAATGAAGCCATTCATCTAGGTGTGAAGGGCCCAAGGCCTTGGCTTAGAGTGGTGAGAAGGGAGGTGAAAGTGCAAATCTGACAAGTAAAGGGAAAGCCAAGAGTGTGCATGCACTCTGGCAGTGTCGCCCCTTCATTCATACTTAGATGAGCCCCTGGTTCTCAGTTCTCTGAGCAGTGTCATCTCCTGGCTCTGGAAAACACTCCAAAAGCACGAAGGCTGAGGTGAGGCCACCGTTTCCCCAGCATGCAGATGATGCCTGGGTCGTGAGCAGAGCTCAGGTTTATAATATGAATTTGAAAATCAGAAAACCTTTTCAGGTGTTATAAGAATAATTTATAATGAGCAGATTTTCTGTTTAACAGCATTATTTGCACACAAAGTGGCTTGTATAGTTGCCTGGCAACCATTTGTTGACCTTTCTTCAGCAGGCTAAACATTATTCTTGTTTATACAACAATTTTCTCTACAAACTCTTTCTTTAGATCTTGCTTCGGGAAGCAGGAAATCAAACTAGAAAAGTTTGCAAATCCATTTTTGCAAGACAGACAAATGAGCATTGGCACTTTGTGTTGAAACAGACCTCAAGTTTCAAATGGTACCAGTTTTCAAATGGTACTAGAAATTCCTGAAGGAGACAATTAAAAATATAATTTCCTCGTCCCTACTCCCAAGCTGAATGGAACAGAAATACTGGGTGGGTTTAATAGTCTGCATTTTTACCAGCTGCCCAGCTTATTAGTGTAAACACTTGGGTTTGGGAATCAACATTTCAGGTTACTCCCTTTGGAATTTCTGCACTGAACCAATGACCAAGTTGGTCAACTGGTTTAACTCCCAGTTTTTAATAAAGATGGGTTGTGGCAGTGTCATCGAGCTCACCAGAATTCATATCTTTGTTCCTCCAGGGCCAGTGTCTTCCCATTGCCTGCAGCTTATTGAGAACCAGATATCTTCCTACCTATTCTGTGGCACAAAGGAAGTACATCCTGCCAGCCCAGCTTGTATAAAAGCATCTACTAAGAGGCACTTTCACACAACCCTCAGTGTATCACCTAATTTTTCAACCAAGAAATGAAGGTATTCTTCTTATTATTCAACTTTCAGATATGATGAAAGTCACATTCAGAAGTAGTAACTAATTTCCCCAAGTCCTACAAGCTCAGAACTTCAGGGCCAGGATTACAATCAGGTACACTTTTTGCTACTTCGTGTGGCCTTTTGCTCAGTTGTGTCTGACTCTTTGCGACCCCATGGACTATACAGTCCATGGAATTCTCCAGGCCAGAATACTGGAGTATGTAGCCTTTCCCTTCTCCAGGGGATCTTCCCTACACAGGGATCGAACCCAGGTCTTTCAATTGCAGGCAGATTTTTTACCAGCTGAGGCACAAGGGAAGCCCAAGAATACTGGAATGGGTAGCCTATCCCTTTTCCAGTGGATCTTCTCTAGCCAGGAATCGAACCAGGGTCTCCTGCACTGCAGGCGGATTCTTTACCAGCTGAGCCACAAGGGAAACTCCACTTTGAGTGAGTCTCCCATTCCCTGCTGATAGCTCAGTTGGTAAAGAATCCGCCTGCAATGCAGGAGACCAGGGTTTGATTCCTGGATTGGGAAGATCTGCTGGAGAAGGGATAGGCTACCCGCTCCAGTATTCTGGTCTGGAGAATTCCATGGACTGTATAGACCATGGGGTTGCAAAAGTCAGACACGACCGAGTGACTTTCACTTTTCCTCACCCCAGGTAGGGCACTTTGGCTGTCATTGACATGGTGCAAAGAAATAGAACATCCTCGTTGTGCTAAGGGGCTTATAGCTCAATGAGGAAACAGGAGAGCAGCGCCTTCTCTCCCAAGTGGCAGGCAGCTCCATCTCCTCTGAGCCTCCCTCTCCTTGGATTATGTCTTTATAAGGCACATTCTAACCAGATTTCTGGTCTGATCCCAATCCTTTTCCCCAGCAGACCAAGTTCCTTGTGTGGGCAGAGGTTATGACCTGTTTGAAGTCATGCTCAAAGCTGTTGCCCTCTGTCACCCCACTCTTGGTTCCTGATCCATAGTCTCACTCATATTTTGCATGAGGTAAAGATGTGTTGTGTGAGAGGAAAAATAAAATGGAAGCATATGAATTAAGGATATCTCAGAGCTGAATCAGAAAAATTCAATCAGAAAGATTCAGTGATGCAATATAAGGTATCTCTTGACCTGTCATCCTTGCCAAGAGCCCTGGAAGAATCAGAATGCCTAAGGAGGAATTTATACAAATGTATACACTCGTTTTCACACTTGTTTTAAAATACTTTGGCTAGTAGGACAATTTCTAAGTTGTATCCCCAAGGGAATTGGATATACTTTAAATACTGAATTAAATTATATATTCTGGTCCTCATGTCCAGGCCTGGCTATTTCTTAGGGACCTCAGTCAGGGCCCTCCTTTGTCTTCATGAACCAGGTCCTTTAGGGTGAAACTCCAGGACTTTGTCCAAACACCTTCCTTCTCGACACCGAAACTCCAGGAACCTGTTTATATTAGTGACATGAGACCTGGGAGCTTCAAGCATACACATGGAATCTACCCATCCAGGGAGTAATTTAGGTAGTAAATTGGGAAAAGCAAGGTGAAAAACCCATGAATAGATCTGGAAACCATGTCTTGCCTCTGGGGAAACTGGGGATATTTATTCTGGATAAAAGGAGACCTAAGAGGAGTTAGGGCAGCCACCTTAGTGCACTTGATGGACTGTCATGGAAAGAAGGCAGAGCACCAAAGGAGGAATTATGACCTGTATGTACAGATAAAGCTTGACTGTTGAGGAGTTCCGGTTCACTGGGGCATCCATCCCTATGCTATGACTTTGTATTTTTCCAGTCTCCAAACCCTCCTTCCTGCAAAGTAGCAGTGGACAGCTTCTCCTAGTCCTAGAATTATTTTTTCACTTTTGATTAGTGAAATTTATACTAGTACAGTTTTTTTCTCTTTCTTTTTTCTTAGCATACTTGAAGATGTGGTATCAGACGTATATTCAGAACATGTTTCAGTTTTATTGAAATAATCATATGTAAAGAATATAATTTGATATGTTTTCACATATGTATGTATTTGTTAAGTGATCACCGAGATCAAGAGAGTGAAGATATTCATCACCCCCAAAGCTTCCTGGTGCTCCCTTGCAATCTGTCTCTCCCATGGTCATTTCTTCCCTCACCCTGTCCTCAGGCAATCAGTGATCTTCTTTCTGTCATTATGCATTTATTTATATATCCTATTATTCCAGTATTCTTGCCTGGAGAATCTCATGGACAGAAGAGCCTGGTGGGCTACAGTCTATGGGGTCGCAAGAGTCAGACTCGACTTAGTGACTAAACCAACCATTATTTTTGTAAATGTGATTATAGTATGTGTACTCTTTTTTTTTTTGGTCTAACTTCTTTAACATACTTAACATAATTATTTTGAAATTTATCTATGTTGTTGTGTGTCTCAGAACTCTGTTCCTTTCTGTGGCATTGTATGTCTGTGGCACAATCTACTTACCTATTTTTCCTGTTGATATAAGCTGCTTGGAGCACCCATGTACCAATCTTTGCTGTAAACATATGCTTTCATTCCCCTTGAGTGAATAATTAGGATTGGAATGCTTGGATCATATAGGTCAGTTCAGTTCAGTTCAGTCGCTCAGTCGTGTCCTACTCTTTGTGACCCCACGAATTGCAGCATGCCAGGCCTCCCTATCCATCACCAACTCCCGGAGTTCACTCAGACTCACATCCATCGAGTCCGTGATGCCATCCAGCCATCTCATCCTCTGTCGTCCCCTTCTCCTCCTGCCCACAATCCCTCCCAGCATCAGAGTCTTTTCCAATGAGTCAACTCTTCGCATGAGGTGGACAAAGTACTGGAGTTTCAGCTTTAGCATCATTCCTTCCAAAGAAATCCCAGGGTTGATCTCCTTCAGAATGGACTGGTTGGATCTCCTTGCAGTCCAAGGGACTCTCAAGAGTCTTCTCCAACACCACAGTTCAAAAGCATCAATTCTTTGGCACTCAGCCTTCTTCACAGTCCAACTCTCACATCCATACATGACTACTGGAAAAACCATAGCCTTGACTAGATGGACCTTAGTCTGCAAAGTAATGTCTCTGCTTTTGAATATGCTATCTAGGTTGGCCATAACTTTTCTTCCAAGGAGTAAGCGTCTTTTAATTTCATGGCTGCAGTCACCATCTGCAGTGATTTTGGAGCCCCCAAAAATAAAGTCTGACACTGTTTCCACTGTTTCTCCATCTATTTCCCATGAAGTGATGGGACTGGATACCATGATCTTAGTTTCCTGAATGTTGAGCTTTAAGCCAACTTTTTCACTTTCCTCTTTCAATTTCATCAAGAGCCTCTTTAGTTCCTCTTCACTTTCTGCCATAAGGGTGGTGTCATCTGCATATCTGAGGTGATTGATATTTCTCCCAGCAATCTTGATTCCAGCTTGTGTTTTTTCCAGTCCAGTGTTTCTCATGATGTACTCTGCATAGAAGTTAAATAAGCAGGGTGACAAGACAGCCTTGATGTACTCCTTTTCCTGTTTGGAACCAGTCTGTTGTTCCATGTCCAGTTCTAACTGTTGCTTCCTGACCTGCATACAGATTTCTCAAGAGGCAGGTCAGGTGGTCTGGTATTCCCATCTCTTTCAGAATTTTCCACAGATTATTGTGATCCACAGAGTCAAAGGCTTTGGCATAGTCAATAAAGCAGAAATAGATGTTTTTCTGGAACTCTCTTGCCTTTTTGATGATCCAGTGGATGTTGGCAATTTGGTCTCTGGTTCCTCTGCCTTTTCTAAAACCAGCTTGAACATCAGGAAATTCATGGTTCACATATTGTTGAAGCTTGGCTTGGAGAATTTTGAGCATTACTTTACTAGCGTGTGAGATGAGTGCAATTGTGCAGTAGTTTGAGCATTCATTGGCATTGCCTTTCTTTGGGATTGGAATGAAAACTGACCTTTTCCAGTCCTGTGGCCACTGCTGAGTTTTCCAAATTTGCTGGCATATTGAATGCAGCACTTTCACAGCCTCATCTTTCAGGATTTGAAATAGCTCCACTGGAATTCCATCACCTCCACTGGCTTTGTTCATAGTGATGCTTTCTAAGGCCCACTTAACTTCACATTCCAGGATGTCTGGCTCTAGATTAGTGATCACACCATCAAGAAGCTTTATACAGTCAGCAAAAACAAGACTGGGAGCTGGCTGTGGCTCAGATCATGAACTCCTTATTCCCAAATTCAGACTTAAATTGAAGAAAGTAGGGAAAACTGCTAGACCATTTAGGTATGACCTAAATCAAATCCCTATGATTATACAGTGGAAGTGAGAAATAGATTTAAGGGACTAGATCTGATAGATAGAGTGCCTGATGATCTATGGAATGAGGTTCGTGACATTGTATAGGAGACAGGGATCAAGACCATCCCCATGGAAAAGAAATGCAAGAAAGCAAAATGGCTGTCTTGGGAGGCCTTACAAATAGCTGTGAAAAGAAGAGAAGCAAAAAGTAAAGGAGAAAAGGAAAGATATAAGCATCTGAATGCAGAGTTCCAAAAAATATCAAGAAGAGATAAGAAAGCCTTCCTCAGTGCAATGCAAAGAAATCAAGGAAAAGAACAGAATGGGAAAGACTAGAGATCTCTTCAAGAAAATTAGAGATACCAAGGGAACATTTCATGCAATGATGGGCTCGATAAAGTATATAGTAGGTGGTGTTTAATTTTCTAAGAAACACTAAAGTCTTCAAAAGTGCTTGCATCATTTTCCATCCATATTGGAATATAGATAACTTTCAGATCTTTCGCATCTCTCAACACTGGATTTTAAGTTTTAGTTTTTCTAAGAGTGTAGAGTGGCATCTGAATGTGGTTTTTATTTTTCTTTCCCTAAAGAGTCTCTTTTCATATGTTTATTTTAAAATGTTTAATCTTCTTGGTCAAAAGTTTGTTGAAATGTTTCACTCATTTTTATTGGGTTGTTTGTTTTCTTATTGTCACATTTTGAGAGTTCTTTATATATTCTGGATAAAAAAGTCCTTTACTGAATGTATAATTTGTCAATGTTTAGACCCTGTCAGGGACTTGTGTTTTCAAATAGGTTGTAACATATTTGTGGGCCTCTCAAAAAGTAAGTAAAATAGAAATGTATTGTTTCATTGATTTTTTTCAGTTAAAAAATTCTCAACATTTTCTTAACAGTGTCTTTTGCAAAAACTTTTAATTTTGAGAAAGTCTAGTTTATTAATTTCTTCTTTTTATGCATCATGTCATATCTAAAAAAAATTTTCCTAACTCAGGAACATAAATTTCCAGTTTTTTTTCTAGAAGTTTTATTTTTTAGGATTTACATTTAGTCTATGATTTATTTTGAATTAATATTTGCAAATGATATAAGTATATATTCAAGTTCACTGTTTTAAACATATGTATATCCAATTGTTCCAGCACCTTTTGTAGCACCTTTCTATACTGAATTTTGCACTTTTGAAGAAAATAAGTTGCCCATATATGTGGCAATTTACTTCTGGACACTTTTCTATTCATTGGTATATGAATCTATCTTTATGCCAATAGCACATTGTTTTAATCACTATAGCTTTACAATAAGTCTTAAAATCAGGTAGTGTTAGCCATCCAGCTTCATTATTTTTCAAGGTTGTCTTGGTTCTTGTAGGTTCTCCGTATTGCCATAGAAATTTTAGAATCAGTTTGCCAATTTCTACAATAGTACTAGTGAGATTTTGATGGCAATTGCATTGAATCTAGAGAAGAATTTGAGAAAATTACTTCCCCATGAACACATTTATTTAGGCCTTTTACAATTTCTTTCAGGAATCTTTTATAGTTTTCAGTGTGTAACTTTTGCACACATTTTGTCAAGATTTCCCCAATATTTTATGTTTCTGATACTATTTTAAGTGGTTCTTTTCTAGTTGAGACTGGGGATGGGAAGAGGAGGTGGGGTTTATTGAGGGGAGCCATCCGTGGCCTCTCAGAAAGCCCTGAGCAGAGATGTCCAGCTGCAACTGTTCACAGTGAGCTGGACAACCAGAACAACCAGAACAACCAGAAAAGCTCCAAACCACATTGGAGCACAGAAGTTATGGAGAGAGAGGATCCTATCAAGTATTCCAAGGAACTTCTTACTGATCGAGAGAGGGTCACGAAAAAGATTGACTCAGGTACTGAATGATATGGGAATAAGGAATTCTTATTTGTTATGTGGAGAAAGTAATTTCTATATTTGAAACATAAATTCAACATTAAAAATGAGTTGTAATGGAATAGAATAACATAGGATAGGATACAATAAGATACAATAGGATGTGTAGTATCAATTGATCCACCTACTGTAGTTAGCATTTCCAGAAATTTTTGTTTCAGTCTCATCCTCTTCTTCTGTCCTTGAATCATGTGTATGCACTATTTTGCACTGTAAGATGGAAGTCTTCTTACAGATTTTGTAACAGTTAAAATAACTTTGAAGCTCCTGAACTGAAGGACCTTCACTCTCTAAAGCCGCAATTCTCTGAAGTGCAGGAGACGCTACTCAATAAGGGACGGTTTTACAGCTGTTGCTAATAGTCCTTTAGATTCTCCCTCTAAGTCAAAATCTTCTTTGAGTTTGTCAACCTTAAAGTAATTTTGAGCAATATCTCTTAAAACAAACTGCTGCCTTTGCAGAAGAGTGGAGAAGCATGAATATAGATAACCTGAGGTGCTCTGAGCCCCGACTCACTGGGCCTGATCCAGAGGAGTGGAGCTGATATCTTCTCCCAACAGAGGAGGAGCTCATGCCATATGACTTATCACCCAGCAATCAACAGACATGATGCAAATGAACTTATTTACAAAACAGAAGCAGACTCACAGACTTAGAGAAAAAATTTATTGTCTCCATGGGAAGTATGGAGGGAAGGGACATTTATGAAGTTTGGGATGGACAGGTACACCCTGTTATATTTAAAATGGATAACCCACATGGACATACTGTATAACACAGGGTACTCTGCTCAATGTTATGTGGAAGTGTAGATGGGAAAGAGTTTGGGGGAGAAGGGATATTCGTATATGTATGGCTGAATCCCTTTGCTGCCCACCTAAACTATCACAACATTGTTAATTGATTATGTTATTGTTGTTGTTCATTCACCCAGTGGTGTCAGACTCTGTAACCCCATGGACTGTAGCATGGCAGGCCTCCCTGTCCCTCACCATCTCCCAGAGTTTGCCCAAGTTCACGGTCACTGTATTGGTGATGCCATTCAGCCATCTTATCCTCTGACGTTTTCTTCTCCTGCCCTCAGTCTTACCCAGCATCAGTGACTTTTCCAATGAGTCATCTGTGTGCATCAGATGACCAAAATACTGGAGCTTCAGCTTCAGCATCAGTCCTTCCAGTGAATATTCAAGGCTGATCTCCCTTAAGATTGGCTTATTAGACCTCCTTGCTGTCCAAGGGACTTTCAGTTCTCTTCTCCAGCACCACAGTACAAAGGCATCAATTGACTATAAAGTGAAAGTGAAGTCACTCAGTCGTGTCCGACTCTTTGCGACCCCGTGGACTGTAGTCCACCAGGCTCCTCCATCCATGGGATTCTCCAGGCAAGAATACTGGAGTGGGTTGCCATTTTCTTCTCCAGAGGATCTTCCCAACCCAGGGATTGAACCCAGGTCTCCTGCATTGCAGGCAGATGCTTTAACCTCTGAGCCACTAGGGACTATACTGCAATACAAAAAAAGGTCAGTTTTCATTCCAATCCCAAAGAAAGGCAAAGCCTAAGAATGCTCAAACTACTGCACAATTGCAGTCATCTTGCACACTAATAAAATAATGCTCAAAATTCTCCAAGGCAGGCTTCAACAGTACGTGAACCTTGAACTTCCAAATGTTCAAGCTGGATTTAGAAAAGGCAGAGGAACCAGAGATCAAATTGCCAACATCCATTGAATCATCAAAAAAGCAAGAGAGTTCCAGAAAAACATTTATTTCTGCTTTCTTGACTACGCCAAAGCCTTTGACTGTGTGGATCACCATAAACTGTGGAAAATTCTTAAAGAGATGGGAATACCAGACCACGTGACCTGTCTCTTGAGAAATCTGTATGCAGGTCAGAAAGCAAGAGTTAGAACTGGACATGGAACAACAGACTGGTTCCAAATTGGAAAAGGAGTATATCAAAACTGTATGTTGTCACCCTGCTTGTTTAACTTATATGCAGAGTACATCATGAGAAATGCTGGGCTGGATGAAGCACAAACTGGAATCAAGATTGCTGGAAGAAATATCAATAACCTCAGATATGCAGATGATACCACCCTTATGGCAGAAAGCGAACAAGAACTAAAGAGGCTCTTGACGAAAGTGAAAGAGGAGAGTGAAAAAGTTGGCTTAAACATTCTCAACATTCAGAAAACAAAGATTGTGGCATCTGGTCCCATCACTTCATGGGAAATGAATGGGGAAACAGTGGAAACAGTGACTGACTTTATTTTGGGGGGCTCCAAAATCACTGCAGATGGTGACTGCAGCCATGAAATTAAGACACTTACTCCTCGGAAGGAAAGTTATGACCAACCTAGACAGCATATTTAAAAGCAGAGTCATTACTTTGCCAACAAAGGTCCATCTAGTCAAAGCTATGGTTTTTCTGGTAGTAATGTATGGATGTGAGAGTTGGGCTATAAAGAAAGCTGAGCACCAAAGAACTGATGCTTTTGAACTGTGATGTTGGAGAAGACTCTTGAGAGTCCCTTGGACAGCAAGGAGATCCAATCAGTCCATCCTAAAGGAAATCAGTCCTGAATATTTATTGGAAGGACCGATGCTGAAGCTGAAACTCCAATACTTTGGCCACTCTATTTGAAGAACTGATTCATTGGAAAAGACCTAGATGCTGGGAAAGATTGAAGGCAGGAGGAGAAGGGGACAACAGAGGACAAGATGGTTGGATGGCATCCCCGACTCAATGGGCGTGAGTTTGGGTAAACTCCAGGAGTTGGTGATGGCCATGGAGGCCTGGCGTGCTGCAGTCCATGGAGTTGCAAAGAGTCAGACACTACTGCAACTGAACTGAACTGCAATACAAACAAAAATTTAATAAAAATAAATAAAATAGATAACTAACAAAGAGCTTCTGTATAGCATAGGGAATTCTCAATATTCTGTAATAACCTAAATGGGAACAGAATTTGAAAAAGAATAGATAATAATATATGTATATGTACAAATGAATCTCTCTGCTGGACACCCGAGACAAGCACAATATTGTTAGTCCACTATATTCCAATATAAAATAAATGTGTGGTTAATTCTCTAGTGTCTCATAAGTTGTCATCACTGTTCTTAAACTGTGTTTCACCCTCTGAAACAAGAAGCTTCTTGGCTAACAGAACTAATATCCCTAAATAAATCACAGACCAAAGCAACTTATTAATAAGGGCTATGCTTCAAGAGACTAGATCTGGTAGACAGAGTGCCTGAAGAACTATGGACAGAGGTTTGTAACATTGCCCAGGATGTGGTGACCAAAATCATACACAAGAAAAAGAAATGAAGGAGGCAAAGTGGTTGTCTTGAGCAGGGCTTACAAATAGCTGAGAAAAGAAGAGAAATGAAAAGCAAAAGAGAAAGGGAAAGATGTACCCAACTGAAAGCAGAGTTCCAAAGAAGAGCAAGGAGAGACAAGAAAATCTTAAGTGAACAATGCAAAGAAATAGAGGAAAACAAAAGAATAGGAAAGACTAGCGATCTCTTCAAGAAAATTGGAGGTACCAAGGGAGTATTTCATGCAAAGATAGTCACAATAAACGACAGAAACAGCAAGGACCTAACAGAAGCAGAAGAGATTAACAAGAGGTGGCAAGAATACAAAGAACACTGTACAAAAAATGTCTTAGTACAGAATATTGGGCAGAGTTCCCTGTGCTATACAGAAGATCTTTGTTAATTATTTTTTTTTTCTTTTTGCACAAAAATAGTCCATTTCTTCAAGTGTTCTCCAGCACAAGGAGCTTTATAATATTCTTCTGGGCACACACACAGAAATGTGGTGAAGGTGGAATTGACAGACTTTCTACATCATGGATGACCGTGATGGTGTGGTCACTCACCTCAAGCAAGACAGCCTGGAGTGTGAAGTCAAGTGGGACTTAGGAAGCATTGCTACAAACAAAGCTAGTGGAGGTGATGGAATTCCACCAGAGCTATGCTGCTGCTGCTGCCAAGTCGCTTCAATCGTGTCCAACTCTGTGTGACCCCATAGATGGCAGCCTACCAGGCTCCCCCAACCCTGGGATTCTCCAGGCAAGAACACTGGAGTGGGTAGCCATTTCCTTCTCCAATACATGAAAGTGAAAAGTGAAACTGAAGTCACTCAGTCGTGTCTGACTCTACGCGACCCCATGGACTGCAGCCTACCAGGCTCCTCTGTCCATGGGGTTTTTCAGGCAGGAGTACTGGAGGGGGTTGCCATTGCCTTCTCCTGTCAAATGCTAAAAGATGATGCTGTTAAAATGTGGCACTTTATATACCAAGAAATTTGGAAGACTTGGCAGTGGCCAGAGGACTGGAATAGTCAGATTTCATTCCAGTTCCAAAGAAAGGCAATCCCAAAGAATGTTCAGACTACCATACTCATTTCACACACTAGCAAGCTAATGCTCAAAATCCTTCAAGCTAGGCTTCAACAGTATGTGAACATAAATACAAAAGGAGTTCAGAGACAGCAGAGAAGGAATGAGCAAATGGGGAGGTCTTCTCTGATAGAGTTCTACTAATGATGAATGATGGTTTGGCTTTAGACACCCAGAACGAAATGTACAGCATTCCAGAGTCAGAAGATACTAGTTTATGAATTTGATGCTTCACATAGGTTTTGTCTTCTGCCATGTACCCACTCCAGAAAAAAAGGGAAAAAAAGGCCTATTATGTGCTCCAACTAATTTTCTAATCTGGGAGTGAATCCAGTGCCATAAAGAGAGAGTTTTCATTATATCTAAGTGCATGATCACATATTAGATTACTGATTACCTTTCTCATTCAGCTATTCTACTCCTAAAATCTATGGCATGCAGCAATAATCTGATTTTCTACGGATAATAATCATGATAAACAAAAGATCTTCCACCTACCCCCAAATGTTCTCCAATTGTAGAGATAAAATAAGAGAGGTAAGAGTCTGTTGATATGAACCAATAATAATCAAGCTAGCAGGCTCCATACACAAGGAAAATATTGAAGGTCATAAAAGGGTCAGCATGAGGATGAGTATAGTAAAGAAAGACATCCTTGAAGAGGTCGGTGTTTATGTTTGCAACAATCTTGTGGGTTCTTCTCAGCAGTGACTCAGCAAATTGATTTTAGAAGCCTCTGGCACTTACATCCTGCTGATGGGTTTATAATGAAAATGCTGACGCACTGCTGCTCAGTTGCACTGGGACTGTTGAGCAGCACTACAGAATCGAGTGCGTCATTTCCCTTGCACAATGCATTTCATTCATTGCTTGAAGTGTGACCATTCATGTTGAAAATGAAATTCTGCAGAGTGATCTGCTTGGGAAATTACTCAGAGCTACTCACTTAAAGATCTTGCTATCTTTTGTGGTCCTCAATTAAGGCTCACAAGAACCTCTTGAGGGTAAATTGGTGCCAATCTAAGCATTGAGAGTAGAAGAAAAAGTAATGAAAACCCAAAGCTTGTACGAACTTTCAAAAGTCATCTGTAAGGACTCAAGGGAGCAGCTAAAATTGATTGTAACCTGAACATCTAGAATACTGGTCTAAAGGAAAGAACCATGGACTTGAAATTAGGAAACATTGGTGCTAGTCTTGATTCTGCCTTTAGCTCACTGGATGCTTTGAGATAATATAGAGATATACACATTTTAGACTTAGAAGGAATAACCTAGTTTAAACACTTTTTGTAAAAAAAAAAATAGAAAAACATAAGGCATACAAAGAAAAATCTAATAATATCTGGGTTTCTATCATCTCTAATTAAGCCTGTAATTTTATATTTGCATTATCTCTTTTTTAATATACAAATAATTAATATATCATGGATAAGGTGAGTCTTCTGGGACCCCTCACCCAACATACGGCCACTATCATGAATTTAATGAGTTTGATTCTTTGTCTGTTTAAAGCATTCTGTAGATTTGATTCAGTTCAGTTCAATTCAGTTCAGTTGCTCAGTTGTGTCCAACTCTTTGTGACCCCATGAATTGCAGCATGCCAGCCCTCCTTGTCCATCACCAACTCCCAGAATTCACCCAAATTCATGTCCATCGAGTCGGTGATGCTATCCAGCCATCTCATCCTCTGTAGTCCCCTTCTCCTCCTGCCCCCAATCCCTCCCAGCATCAGGGTCTTTTTCAATGAGTCAACTCTTCGCATGAGATGGCCAAAGTACTGGAGTTTGATTACATATATGTTGTTAGAGACAAACATTTTATTACATTTTATGTAATAGGCATCAATGCTATATACAAAGCATTATTCTGAAACTTGCTTCCCCATATATATTTGGATTTTATTTCTGCTACCTTATTGTGTGTTCTCTTTATGCTACTCTAGGTTTACTTCTATTTCCCTTTTTATCAGCAGTCTTTATTGGACTGATATAATTTTCTTTTTCTGCTCTTTTCCCTCATATACTGTTTGGCAAGGTACACAGTTTATTTCTCTTCTTTTAGTGGTTATCTTAAAATTTTCAATATACATATTCTATTACTAATTTTCTAATAAAGTATACATGAAGGATCTTAGTGTACCTCATGCTCCTTAGGTACATAGCTCCTAATTCCCAGTTTTCATACTGTTGATCTCTAGAATTTTAATTCCAACATGTTTTAAACACAAAAGAAAATTTTCTTCTTTATTATTTACAGTAAACATGTGTTTTCACCATCACTATATTCAACTTCTTTGCTCACCAACTTTCGTGAATCCCACTCCTTAGTTCTGAATTTATTATTCTTTTTGATGAATTATAGCCTTTAATAATTCTTGCAGTGAGGATCTGATAGTAATAAACTTAGTCCTTAAATGTCTAAAGATGTCTTCATTTCACATTTACTCTTGAAGGCATAACATTCTATATTCACAATTATTTTCCCATGACACTTTGAACGAATTCTTTTATTAATGAAAAAATGAGCTGTCAAACAGATGCTGTTCTTTTTAGGTAATTTGTCTCTTCTCGTGGGTTTTACAGTCTATATGTGGACTGTATTTTTTATTTCTCTTGCTGTGTACAATATGGGTCTCCCAAATTGGAAGACTCTTTTAGAAACTTTGGAAATTTTCAGCCATTATTTAGCTCTTTTAGACCCTCTCCTTAATTCTTTATATTTTTCTTATGAAATTCTTATTTTGGCTTATATTGATACTTCTTAGCCTTCAGCTCAGTTTCTCTTTTATTTACTATCACTTTATCTCTTTGCTTCCACACTAGGAACTTTACTCAATTCTATCTTTCATGTTTCAATTTCTTTGCTTAAGTTAGCCTAGTATTGGACCTACTCTCAAGTTTCCCATTCTCCACTCTTATTTCTTTGAGAAGTTCAAGGATATTATATTTAAGGATCTTTTTATATTTCTTTCATTATTGCTTTTTCCTAGAATTGGAATTCACCCAGTTTTTTGGTTTCACTCATCTCTTGAAAAGTTCCCTTCTGCACCCTTTTCCGGAAGCCATCTCATAATGGCCTCAGCCTGTGCCTCTCGTGCCATCTGGCTCCACAGGAGGTCTCAGCTCTGCTCTCAGTGTATGTACAAGTAACAGCCTGGAAATCGGGCTCACGTGAGAAACTTGACTTTGGCGGCAGGCTTTGGGAAAGAATCATGTTTCTGGAAGCCACCTAGACAGACAAGATGGGATATTCTAATTTCTATCACAGCCTGAGCTCATTTTGGAGCACACATTCCCATTTGAGGACTTTAGCTGGATCCTCCACATACAATTAGTCTCATCCCATTGGTGACCATGAGACTTCAGCCTCTGCCTATACCTGTAATTTCCTTTCCTTTTTGGTCCTTGGGTTTTTTCCTTAATATTTAATACAGTTCTGTATTTATTTTTAAATAAATAAATTTATTATATTCTATGTGCTTGGAGTTGGACAGGGGGTGTATTATACAGGAACTTTCCTCTACCATGGAAATTTCCTTCATTTTTCAAACAGGGAAACTTAACCCCAGGAAAGCTAGTCAGCTTGCTCAATTCACAACCTAATTATTGCCAATATGTAGATTATAAGGCTCTTTTCCACCTTGAATACATCATATACTGTCTCTTTGCCTCAAGATTTTTGATGTTCAAAATGCAGAGTAATGCCTACCTTACCTTTTTCAATTTATTATTGAAGGAATTGACATTGCAAATACATGTGAAAGTATTTTGAAAATAAAACATGTAGTCTCATTAATATTTTCATTTTTAAAATTCTATTGTGATGGAAATTGTGAGTAGTGTCAATATGCATTACTAAAAAATTACTTCTGTGTTTTCCACTATAGAATTTCCTTTTTTCATATTCCAGTACCACTCTCAAAGTTATTAAATAAAAGAAGAACTCTTGGATGCAAGTTGATGCACTATGGTAAATTTATGGAGACTAAGGACAAATGTTATTTTCATATATTTAGCAAACATTTTTTGAATACTAGTCTATACATGCACTTAGGTGTTGCCTGGGAAGTAGTAGGTAGATGTTTTCTAAAAAAATAAATAAGCTTTTTATTTTTTAAAAGAATTTTGGATTGATAGAAAAATTGCAAAGGTAGAGTTCCCATATATCCTATATACATTTCCCCCATCATTACCTCTAATGCCAGTATAGTACATTTGTCACAATTAATGAGCCAATATTGATCCATCATTATACTTGTATTCAGACTTCCTTAGTTTTGACTTTCTTTCTCTAGGATACAATCCAGGACACCACATTACATTTACTGATCATGTCTTCTTAGGTTCTTCTTCCCTGTGACAAAAAGTCAGACTTTACATTTTTGACCTTGACAGCTTTGAAGGCTACTGGTCAGGAACTTTGCAGAATGTCTCTTAATTGGGGTTTGTCTGATGTTTTTCTCATGATTAGAGTGGGAATGTGAGTGTCCCGCTTTTGGAGAAAGATCACAGAGGTAAAGTGCCATTCCCATCACTTTATATCAGGGGTACATGAAATCAAGATGACATCATTTTTGATGTCTGAGATAATATTTGTAAGATTTATCAACTGGAAAAGTACTCTTTGTACCTTGTTTATACGTTGCTCATGAACCCTTGTTCATGCCCCAAGAGGGCATACACTATGAGCAGCCCACACTTGAAGAATGGAGAGTTCTGTTCTGCCTTCTAAGGGGCTGACTATCCACATAAGTTGTGTGGAATTGTTCTGCATGGGTGATTTGTCTATTCCGTACATTTATGTATTCATTTATGAGGTTGATGAAAAAGTAATTTCAGTTTTGGATTGTGAATTTTAAGTCATTATAACTAGGCTCAAACACATCTTTATTAATCAAAATAGGAACCTTACATTCAACACATTTTTGCCAAAGAGAAATATTAATAAGTTAGTTTATTCCTATTGCATAAAACCCCTTGTTTCAGGATTAGAGGAACTCTTGGAAAGTATTTTCTGACTACTTCTGGTTGTGGAAGCATTTTCCCTGCAAAAAGTTGTCAAGATATTGAAGAAGTGGTAGTCAGTTGGTGAGAGGTCAAGTGAGTATGGTGGATGAGGCAAAACTTCATAGCCTAATTTGTTCAACTTTTGAAGCCTTGGTTGTGTGACGTGTGATTGGGCATTGTCGTGGAGAACTGGGCCCTTTCTGTTGACCAATTCTGGCTGTAGGTGTTGCAGTTTTCTGAGCATCTCATTGATTTACTGAGCTACTTTTCAGATGTAATGGTTTTGCTGGGATTCAGAAAGCTGTGTTTGATCAGATCAGAAGGAAACCAACAATGACCATGACCTTTTTTTGGTGGAAGTTTGGCTTTGGGAAGTGCTTTGGAGCTTCTTCTCAGTCCAATCACTGAGTTGGTCATTGCCAGTTGTTATATAAAATCCACTTTTCATTCCACATCACAATCTGATCAAGAAATGGTTTGTTGCTGTTGCATAGAATAAGAGAAGATGGCACTTCAAAATGATAATTTTTTTTGATTTGCAGTCAGCAAATACTTACTTAGTATGAAAGGGTTCAGAACATGCCACTTCAGAATATGGCACTTGGGCATATTGATTATTTTGAGCTAAAATACTTGAGAAACAACAAATGCGAGAAGGGTTCTATAAGTTTTGTGTCTACCAATTTCATCAAGTCTTCATTTTCCTTCTATTTTTAAGAGCTGTGAAATTCTCTAGGCTTACCTAGTATATTTCCTGCCCCAATTCTAAAATCAGCCACATCTCCATGGGGCCCTGGTTCCCTTTGGTAAAGGGATTATTGACTAAAAGAAAATGCTGCATTGAATCTTACATGACTAGATATTGTTTTCTTCTTTATTCACTTATAAAATATTTGATACTTTTCTCTGTCAGTCTGGCAGGAATGCTGAGATTAAAGTGAATGGCCTCATAAAGCCATTAGATTTCTTTGAAAGGAATGATTTTCAAAATGAGGATGTATAATTCCTGAAGAAAATTAGGAAATTCCATAAAGATAACAAAAAACTTCATCTATAATTGCCAGTTGAGACCATACATCTCTTCTAAATGTGGATCTAATATCGAACGATCAAGTAGAGATTTCTTAAATGCAAGAGCAAATTAACCTGGAAATAAACTAAATTTAAAGAATCTCTTTCCTTTAATCAGAACAAAGGGCAAGACCTCAGCAGTTACTAAAAGCTGTTATTGCTGGTTTAAACAAAGAAACTAAAATGTTTATTATTGCAACATATCTTTTTATATGTGCCCAGACTCCAAAGCCTAGTTTTGTTTGTGAGGTTCCCCAACAGAGTGGTTGCTAAGATATGGCAAAAGCCCAAAGGACAACATGCTGAGCCTTTGGAAAAACAGTTTCATTTCTAAAAGCAAGGGATAGATATTGAGGCTTAAAGGGAGTTGATCCTTAGGATAAAGTCATAGCTAATGTAAGGTTTTCAGAATAAAATCTAAGATTTCAGGGAAATCTAGGGACCAATTATGTGATGTTCAAAGGAAACAGAGAATACAAGTGAGCCTTAGTTTTTACCCTATGCTTAAGGCAAATTATTCTACTCGATGTTAGGGAATAAAAATTACGTTTGTTTCTTTCTGTGATCATGATAATGAAAAGGAAGAGAATGAAATGAGGGTGATGAAAACTGAAGTTCTAGGCACTTGAGTTCAGAAAAAAGACACAGTGAAGGAATTTGACTTTGGTCTGCTCTCAAAGAGAAAGGGACCAGATCTCGTGGGAAGGGTTTCTCATGACCTTTTCTTTGAACTTGATTCTCCCACCTGGATTTCACAGCAAGGTATGCTCATGGATCAGCCTTCAAGATGGCAAATTAGTTTCTCAAATGGAGTTTTCCATCCTGAGAGAGCCAGGTGTATGAGCCCTCCTTATCTTCTATCTGCTCAAAGACAAAAATGTCTTATAAGATTTGTAAAAATTTAACCTCTCAGTAATGTGCAAAGGAAAAATAAAAGGAGGAAATAACGTGGCAGAGTGGCAGCCAAGCAGAACCAGAGTGGCTGCAGGAAGAATTATCTTCCAATGGTTCTTTCTTGGGCCCCTGAGATGGGCTGTCTGACTACTTAACAAGAAGCAAATCTCCAATGGGAAAACAACCCTATCCTCATGCACCACTTGATCACTGAAGGAGAACGAGATGCTAAGGAAAGCAGTCTAAGGGGAGGCACTTTAAAAGCAAATCTCCTAGAATGACGGGCCCACTTTAGTGCTCAGTGCTGGTACAGTGAGGACGGACCGAGCGAGCCAGTTTAGCAAACACCTTTACATCGTGTGGCCTCCGTATTCGCGGCCTTCTTTGCCTTGATCACCTGAGAAGGATCTCAAATTCTTATTCCAAATTGTCTCTTTGGTGACACTGGCTACTTTTCTCTAAATCATCGTTTTAAGACTCAAGAGGAACTGTGAGGTAAGGCAGATCTTTTTTTCTTACTTTGTCACCTCTTGCCAACATTTGGAAATTCTTTTCTACCTGTTCACGGAGGACATTACTGGCTTCTGACCTTTTTCTTTTCCTCTCCACTCACAATAAAACACAACATTGTGTGTGTGTGTGTATATATATATATATATATATATATATATATAGAGAGAGAGAGAGAGAGAGAGAGAGATGTATAATCATGTTCTTGCTATTAAAACATTTGAGGTACTTGTTACCTAATAATACAGATGATTTGAAAGCCTTTAAGAATAGGATCCTACTTTTGATGACATAACTGTACAGCTGTTAGTTCATATAGAGCATCTCCCAATTAGTTTACTTTCAACCCCCCTCCATGCTTCAACTCCAACCTCAATTTAGATTACAACATTAAAAAGATCATCATAAAATGTAGCCTTGTACAAGGAGAGGATCCAATTATTCCGCCTTGCCGTACAAGCCTAATAAATTATGCAGTTTTGCCCGCAGTATTTCACCTGAGAGAATGAGTGCGTCAAACACCATAGTGAATGAATTCTCCAACCAGCCTGTATAGATGCCAGAGCCACAAATATTTAGTTCCACAATCTGAAATTTGGTTTTATGGCACTTGAAGAGTGGGTGTTAATAATTCCCTCTCTTTTTGGTTTTATTTTTGGTTGGGGTTGAGAATATGCACTATCCTGAAGGGACTTGTATGCACATAGAATACACTACATGTGATAATTGTGATATATTTAATAATGTCCAGAGGGCATGCTGTCACCTAATTATTTGCATATTATCCCAGAATGGTAATGAAAAACTAAAGGGAATCCATCAAGAGTTCAAACAAGTTTATTTGGGACAAATGAGAGGCTCCCATCAGTAGAACAAGAGGGCATATTTACAGCTTTATCTGTGCATGTGGGTGAAGGGGACGATGAAGTCGCTCAGTCATGTCCGACTCTTTGCGACCCCGTGGACTGTAGCCTACCAGGCTCCTCCGTCGATGGGATTCTCCAGGCAAGAATACTGGAGTGGGTTGCCATTTCTTTCTCCAGGGGATCTTCCTGATCCAGGGATCGAACCCAGGTCTCCCGCATTGGAGGCAGACGCTTTAACCTCTGAGCCACCAGGGAAGCCTATATGGGAGGGAGTTCCAAAATCTATTCTAACTGTTCAGGTTTGACGGGTTGTAGAATGGAAACCGTCTGGTCTACCTGATGGTTTGCTCCACCTTCACTGTATGTGATGGCAGGGCTTGCAAGTGCTGCTCTGTGTTGACTGTGGAAAATTCTGACAGGTCTGATGGAGGGTTGATGATCCCCTGAGGGCACTTTATGGTGGTGGTGGGCTTAGGTTTTGTGTAAGGGTAGGTTTAAAAGCAATGGCATTAAGTGTGCAATCTTATTTTGTCTTATTAATAACACTCTCTGCTGCTGCTGCTGCTGCTGCTGCTGCTGCTAAGTCGCTTCAGTCATGTCCAACTCTGTGCGACCCCATAGATGGCAGCCCACCAGGCTTCCCCGACCCTGGGATTCTCCAGGCAAGAACACTGAAGTGGGTTGCTATTTCCTTCTCCAATGGATAAAAGTGAAAGGTGAAAGTGAAGTCGTTCAGTCATGTCCATCCCTGGTGACCTCATGGACTGCAGCCTACCAGGCTCCTCCATCCATGGGATTTTCCAGGCAAGAGTACTGGAGTGGGGTGCCATTGCCTTCTCCGAAGTTGCTTCAGTTGTGTCCAATTCTTCGCGACCCTATGAACTGTAGACCACCAGGCTCCTCTGTCCATGGGAATTCTCCAGGCAAAAATGCTGGAGTGGGTTGCCATGCCCTTCTCAAGGGGATCTTCCCAACCCAGGGGTCAAATCTGCATCTCTCACGTCATCTCCTGCATTGGCAGGCAGGATCTTTACATAGCACCACCTGGGAAGCCCATGAGATGTAGTTATTGAGGCATAATTATGGTCCTGACCATGATCAAAACAAGGCAAGAACTGGGGGCTGGCACTCGGTGCTGGGCTTGGAGACCGCTCCGTCTCAAGATCCTGTTCCCCAGTATGCCAGTACTCCAGCATCCTAGCATCAGGGGGCCCAGAACATTCCCTGGTGGCATGAACTGTCAGGCAGGTTGGAGGGTCAGAGATCTGCATTACCATTCATCTGCAATGGGTGATATTCTCATGTTAACAGGCTAATGGTGTTTTAGGTATGAGGTGTACAAGTATAGGTGGCATAAACTTGGAGCCAGTGGATGTGAAGGATAGGCTGGAATGTTCTTTTATCAATTACCTGACAAAGAATCTTTAACAACTTCATGTTGTAAGCTGCAAAACATTTTGTTATAGTCGACCAAATTATCTGGAGATTGAAGGAGTAGAAAGAGCTGGACATTGGCATTTGTTGAACAGAGTAATATAATGAGGGCTGTGGGGGTTAAACACAGAAGTAGAGAAAAGGTCATTGCCTTTGTGGTGCTTATGAACCCTTGATGGAAAAATAGATTGAGTAGGTGCCATTCAAAGACACAGGACTAAGATCTCATTGCTTACATTGAAGCTAAAATCCTAGCACTAGAGAACCAACTCTGTGAGTTTATAAATCTTTTAAATATTTCATGTATTAAAAACATGAAGGTACTATGGAATATATCAGAGAGCAAAGCCTTAATATGTAGATTCCTGGCTGGACCTATTCATTAATTTATTCTACAAATATTAAAGTGATTACTTCATATAAGTGAATCCTTGAGATCTCAGTAAGGGAATCTGTTATAGAACCCCTCTAAGGAGACAGGGATATGGGAAGAGAGAGGGACCTTCCCAGAGAAGAAGAGCTGAGAGGAAGAGCCATGGTTTAGAGCGTGGGTGCTGACTCAGACTTCTACTTGTAGCAGAAGGACCACCATCAAAGTGTGAGACAGGAAGACAATTTGGAGAGGCTGGGAGGGACGGAAAGACCATGGAAATAGAGGAGCAAGATGTATTGTTTTATCTACATATGTGACATAGTAGTCATTCAAAACAGAATTGATCTTTATATCAATGTTTAGAAGACAATTCTAATAGGCCAGATAGGGATAAGATTAAGTTCTGAACTTCCCCACAAAATATTCCATGTGGCTTATGCTAGTCACTAGAGAACATACTTTTCTGAGAGGCTGTGACATGAGAACTCTCAATGAAACAAGTTCCAACAATAATCCTTCGGGAAAAAATTTAGTACAGGCACATACACACACAAACACGAACTTAACTTTATAAGGACCCTTGTCTGTAATCCTCCAAGGCTAGCCTTAATAGGCAATAAATTGTAAACAATTTTATTGCATTTTATTTCAACTTGAAAATTCCATGATTATATTGTTTTTATAGGCCTTTCTTATTTATAATTGTATGTCTGTGGCAATTTACTTACTTCCTAGGCAGTATTACTTTCCTTGACCTTGTGTGTTTTAAGGAAGGCTGAATTGCTACACTTCAAAGACAAAAATAATTTGAGCAGTTGAGCACTATAAGCAGCTTCTGTGAGGTGCAGATTTGGGGTGTTCTTCAACTCAAGTTTCATGAAGGGGTTTTGCACATACATTGAGCTAATACTGAGGATACTGAGTTGATTAATTATCCGATCAATAATCTACAAACTGTGAGTATGCAGGAAACCAGAGACTGTTGGCTTTTCAATCCATTCTGGAAATAAGGGTCTTTAAGTGGACTTTCAGAGCGTTCTGGTTCAATGAGTCAATAATTCCCATCATATCAGAGAAAATGTATTACCTCTATAGGTCATGGAATGCCTGGGGGATGTTTTTCAGTAATCAAGTCCCCTGCATAGCAGATTGTGCCTTAACTTCATAGTCTGCTCTGGGACTTAATTGGTAAATAACACAGAGTTGGGCCCATTTTATCTACAAGAGATTATCTGAATGCTCTGGAGAAAATGGTGAGGCTTTACAAGTGTTTCAGGCAGGAGAGAAATAAGAGTCACTCTGGGCAAAGATTCATGTGCTATTCTCTGAAGTGAATATTTCTATACTTTAATTGGAGGAAAGAAAAAATAATAAGGATGGAAGAGAAAGTTAGGAGGGATAGAAGGAAGGAAAGAGAAAGGAAAATAAACCTAATGGGCTGTGTGCGTGTGTGTGTGTGTGTGTGTGTGTGTGTGTGTGTAGTTGAAAGTCCAAAGTTGATATCAGCATCTAAAATGGCAAGTTTATCCATAATACTTCATCGAGTCAAAAGTTTGAACAGCAGACTTCAAACAATAAAAAGAGAATTTTTGGTTAAGAAGTTGAGCCTGCTGCATGTAAATATAGACAGAATTAAAACTGGAACATGGAGCATTTCTACATACTTAAGAGGCCTCCCAGGTAACTCAGTGGTAAAGAATCTCCCTGCAATGCAGAAAACACAAGTTTGATCCCTGGGTCAGGAAGATGCCCTGGAGGAGGGCATGGCAACCCACTCCAGTATTCTTGCTGGAAAAACCCCATGGACAGAGGAGCCTGGAAGGCTAGGTCCATCGGATCACAGAGTAGGATACCACTGAAGCGACTGAGCATGCACGCATGCAAGAGAATCATACATTTCATGACAGAAATTATTCAAGGGTAGTTGGAAATACCTCTAGTATTGCCTTATGCAAACAGACAAGCAATAAAAACCTGGCGATGCCCAGAATATTTCTTTAATAATAATTAACATTCGCAGAGTCCCTTAGAATCTACAAGGTATTTTATAGCAATTACTGCAGTTAATTTCCACAATAACCCTGTGAATTCAAATATTACATTTCTTATTTTACAGCCAAGGGAACTCCTGCCCAAGAAGGGAAGGTGGTTTTTCCCAAGGTCACTCAGAAGTCAGTTAAACTGGAACCCAAAGCCAGATCTTTGACTGTAGACTGTCTGTCCAATCTCAGCCTCTGTCTTCATAGCCGTGGATCCCTCTGCAAACAGCTACGTCTGTAACAAGGTAGAGATGTAACTATAGGGAAGGCAGACTGTGTACTTGACACAAGCTCATGGGCACCTAAGTTGTTCTTTCAACCAACATACAAACTTGAGCTTGAAGGTCTAGAATTTCAACAATTTTTTAAAAAGACAACTAAAATAGAGAGAGCGTTTTTCCCTTAAGTACAATCACTTAACGTATTTCTAAGAAAGAAAGTGAAGCTGCTCAGTTGTGTCTGACTCTTTGCGAACCCATGGACTGTAGCCCGCCAGGCTCCTCCATCCATGGGATTTTCCAGGCAAGAATACTGGACTGGGTTGCCATTGCCTTCTCCAGGAGATCTTCCCAACCCAGGGATTGAAGCCAGCTCTTCCACACCACAGGCAGACTCTTTACTGTCTGAGCCACCAGGAAGTTACCTATTTCTAACTTTCTTCATAGTAAAACTTTGTCACCATAGTCAAAGTCTAAAAATAAAACCACAGGTCAGGTGTGACTCTGGTTGTGGACATTCGTTGTCTGAGAGATGTTAAGACAGGGCGAAGGCAGTACAGGTGGCCAGCTGAAGTTGTTACAAGATCCTTGGTGTAAGACCTAGGGTCAGGTTCTGTGAGGGAAATGAGGATGAGCAGATCACAGCCTCTGCTCTCAAAGGCACCAATGCTCTATCGAGAAACACACCCGCACAAATGGAGAGAGGGGGAAAGGTAGGGGAAGTGAGGAAGTTTGTGCCCAATTTGAGGATCGGAAAATGTGTCAATTTTTCAACCACAGGGCTTGTCTTGGAGAACAGTGGAGAGGGAACCTGGAGAAAGAGAAAGACCGAAATGCCAGACTGAGAAGTTGGATTTTATGCCGAGAATAGTATACGTTGTGATGATAGAGTGGGAGGAGGGCATAGTGAAAGTGCTTTAGAAAAGGCATATATAGAAGGAGTCCAGAGAATCAATCAGATAGAAAGAGCTAGGGAGAGACCTGTTGGGAAGATATGATGCTATTCCAAGGTAAGATAGTATGAACATGAAATACCAATAAAAGTCAATTACTATCATTATGATATCGACCATTATTTTTAATAACAAGCATTTCCAGGACTCCCTCTGAATTGCTTTGTAGTATACTATTTAAAATGGATTTTGAGAAATACTAGTGCCTCTGGATATTGACAAGTGTTTAAAAAGAAAAAACACCTGTGATCAAAGTGTACAGAATTTGTGGGTGAAACCAAGTCTTTAAATTTTACAGCAGAATTTAGGAAAGAAGTTAATATGTAAAACATACATTTTAATTTCTGAAGGATGATAGAGAATGCTGCGTTTCCTAAATGCCTTGACTAATTAGGATCCCTCCCCTTCTTTCTGCAGCAAGGCATCTTTCACTATTGACACCCTGAATCAAAGATTAGTTTTGACTGGAGATAAGAAACCTAGGTTCTGGTTTTGTAGAGACTAAAGGTGTGACCTTGGACATCTAGGGGCCTCAGTTTCCTCATTCATCTTGCTATCCTAGTTTGGTCAAGAAGATAGCAGGAGACAGTAGTGGAAATATTGAGATAGTTATTCATTCGACTTCTTAAGACAATTACTAATTAGTGGCCACCACGCCCACTGCTCTTGAGACAATTTGCTACATTTCTCTAAAAGCTCAGGAAATTACCTTCTGGAAGCAAATTAAGCATTGGGCTTCTCCCTTAACTTAAAGTATACTGCAGATCATGTAAGCATTAATGTCTCAGAATGGCAGACATGAAAGCCCAACATAATCAGACATCTTCCTTTTCACTACTGCACATCTTACCTCCCCAGATAATCCTTGCAGGTAACCTCCAAGTGTTGTCCTAGGGAAGGATGCTGAAGTTTTATGCTAAGACCTAAGATCTACCAAGTAGAAATTTTCAGGAAAAAATGGCTATTTTAGACTCTCATATCAAAGTAAGTATCACTCCCCTCATGAGAGAGTATCACTTCTCTCAACTTTAACACAAATTAAAATAGGGCTTTATTTAAAGAGGTAATAATCCAAGGGGGTAACTGTTTTAAAAAGCAAAGAGAAGCCTTAATCATGTATATTTACTGTGTGTGGCAGTGAAGGAGGCATCTTGTAGCTTATCCAAATGTAGTCTGGTGGTCTACAGAGGGTTTCATTTTCAGCTAGCCCTTGGTTTGCATTTTAGCTCTGCTACCTACTACCTATGTGACTTTAGCCAAATTATTTAAATTCTCATCTGTAATATGGCACCTACTGGATGAGATTGTACTGTGTATAAACTAGTATAAAGCTTGGAAAGCAGTACTCTACATATGATAAGTATTCAATAAATGTTAGTCTTTTTATCACTATTATTTTATTATCAATTCAATTTCCAACATTCCCCAACACAAAGGAAACAAAGACTGAGATCTGATGTGACAAAAATCTGCTTAAGATATTTTACCTTCCAATATAACTGAAAATATTTTCCTTCCTCCCCCTGCCCTGCCTGAGTTATAACTTCTTTCTGATACTGTTAATTAGATAACGGAAACATCAGAGAAAGTCTATTTCACTTTGACTTGTCTAGGAAGAGCTTCCATGACCTCCACCTGGGTTCAGAGGTCAAAGTTAACCTTTATTATAGTACCAAGTAGTCTATTTGCAAACCACACGGTTGATATACTCTCCAAGGGACCGCAGCACATGTGGGGGAAATGCTGCCTCTCTCTTCTTCTTAGTCGCCTGATCCTGGCCAGGGGCTCAGCACACAGCATCTTCCTCCTATAGAACAGCAACCAAACGTAGACCAAAACAACAAAAGAGGAGAGCTGCATGGAGCTGAAGGTAAAGAATGGAGTAATTTGCAGGGTACAGCACAGATATCTAAATTCTGTATAATTTCAGATGATATTTTTGTATCTTTATGGGGAAGCTCTGATGTTAAGAAAACAAAAATTGTGTATTTCCAGTTGGATCCTGTATCTGTCTTCAAGCCACCTGCCTCTTCTCTCATCCTCTTCTTTTTCTTAAAATGTCTTCTTCTTAGTCTTTGTATCTCCTTTCAGGTCTCCCTCCTCTGTTTCCTCGTCTTTCTTCTCCATATAGTTATCATCATCAACACTGTTGACTTTCATTCAGCACTTACTATTTGCCAGAAACTGCCATTCTCAATATGCAATACATTTTTAAATCAGTCTACAAAAATGCAACTTATAGAACAACATACATTCTCTTTTAATTTATTTATTTTAATTGGAGGATAATTGCTTTGCAATATTGTAATGGTGTTTGCCATACATCAGCATGAATTGGCCGCAGGTATACATGTGTCCGCCCATCCTGAATCCCTCCTCCCACCTGCCTCCCTACCCCATCCCTCTGGGTTGTCCCAGAGCACTGGCTTTGGGGGCTCATCTTCATACATCAAACTTTCATGACCATCAAACTGGTCATCTGTTTTACATACGGTAAAGTACACGTCTCAGTGCTATTCTCTCAAATCATCCCACCCTCACTTTCTCCCACTGAGTCCAAAAGTCTGTTCTTTGCATCTGTGTCTTCTTTGCTGTCCTGTATGAAGGATCGTCATTACCATCTTTCTAAATTCCATATATATGTGTTAATATACAGTATTTGTCTTTCTCTTTCTGACTTACTTCACTCTGTGTAATAGGCTCCAGGTTCATCCACCTCATTAGAACTAACTCAGATGCATTCTTTATTTTATAGCTGAATAATATTCCATGTGTATATGTACAACAACTTCCCTATCCATTCATCTACCAATGGACATCTAGGTTGTTTCCATGTCCTAGCTATTGTAAATAGTGCTGCAGTGAACATTGGCATTCATGCATCTCTTTCAGTTCTGGTTTCCTTGGTGTGTATGCCCAGCTGAGGGATTGCTGGGTCACATGGCAGTTCTATTCCCAGCTTTTTAAAGAAACCCCACACTGTTCTGCACAGTTGCTGTACCAGTTTGCATTCCCACCAACAGTGTAAGAGGGTTCCTTTTTCTCCACATCCTCTCCAACATTTATTTTTTGTAGACTTTTTGATGATGGCCATTCTGACTGGCATGAGATGATACTTCATTGTGGTTCTGATTTGCATTTCTCTAATAATGAGTGATGTTGAGCATCTTTTCTTATGTTTATTGGCCATCTGCATGTCTTCTTTGGAGAAATGTCTGTTTAGGTCTTTGGCCCACTTTTTGATTGGGTTGTTTGTTTCCCTGGTATTGAGCTGCATGAGCTGCTTGTATATTTTGGAGATTAATTCTTTGTCAGGTGTTTCATTTGCTCTTATTTTCTCACATTCTGGGGGCTGTCTTTTCACCTTGCTTATGGTTTCCTTCATTGTACAAAACTTTTTAAGTTTAATTAGGTCCCATTTGTTTATTTTTGCTTTTATTTCCATTACTCTAAGAGATGAGTCATAGAGGATCTTGCTGTGATTTATGTACTTGAGTGTTCTGCCTATGCTTTCCTCCAAGAGTTTTATAGTTTCTGGTCTCACGTTTAGGTTTTTTAATCCATTTTGAGTTTACTTTTGTGTACAGTGTGAGAAAGTGTTCTACTTTCATTCTTTTACATGTAGTTGGCCAGATTCCCCAGCAGCACTTGTTGAAGAGACTGTCTTTTCTCCATTGCATATTTTTGCCTCTGTTGTCAAAGATAAGGTGTTCATAGGTACACGGATTTATCTCTGGACTTTCTATTTTGTTGCATTGATCTGTATTTCTGTCTTTGTTCCAGTACCATACTATCTTGATGACTGTAGCTTTGTAGTATAGTCTGATGTCAAAAGGTTGATTCCTTCAGTTCCATCCTTCTTTCTCAAGATTGCTTTGGCTATTTGGGGTTTTGTGTTTCCATACAAATTGTGACATGTTTTGTTCTAGTTCTGTGAAAAATACCTTTGGTAGTTTGATAGGGAGTGCGTTGAATCTATAGATTGCTTTGGGTAGTATACTCATTTTCATTATATTGATTCTTCCAGCCCAAGAACATGGTATTTCTCCATCTATTTGGAAACAGCACACTTTCTGAACAAGAGAAAAATAAACCAAAAGGCTGGTGCCCAAAGGCTGAAAAGTCTTCAATGACAGAGCATTGTGAAGTGGGTCAAGTTTAGATATGCTTCATGCATCTCAGTGGAAATGGCTTTTCCTACAGCATAAAGAGGCAGTGTAAATGGAATTTGTATTGTTACCCCAATGCTAATATATTCTTTTGCAAATGGTGAATGCATTTGATTATGTATGCATGTGGATTTGATATATCCACTTGAAAACAAGCTTAATATTCTTTTAAATAACTTATTTTAATTAAATCATATACCAGAATTCATTCTTGTGCATATTCCTATGATGGCATTCTTCAATGATTATCCTGGGGTGAAAAAGCAAAAAGTGAAATGTGGTATTTATTTAACTTTATATATATATATGTTCCAACATAGATCAAACTTTTGCATATATGTTATTTTAATTTTGTATAATGCACATGTCAATATTATTTGTGAAAACATACCACAAACCATATTCCCTGGACTTAGTTTGCACACTGCAAGCAACTATTGCAAGTCTATGTGATAGGAAGTGTGACTGTATTACGATTTTGAAGACTATATTTAGATTTTTGAAGTTCTGCAGAACTGGTTTTTAATCTAGGCCCTGTAATTTCCTAGCTGTGTGATCCTGGGCAAGTTCTGCATAATGTTCATCAAATTTCCTCTTTGGTAAAGATGGGAGTAATAATAGCCACTTTTCACAACTATTGTGAAGGTTAAATGAGAAAGTGTATGAAAAGGCCTAGCACACAGTACACATTCAGCAAAAGCTAGCTTCCTTCCTCCAGCATGACTTCCATTTATTGTAGTAATGGCCCACAATCTATATCTCTACTTTTATCAACATTTATCTATATAATCTAACATATATATGTGCATATGTGTCCATAAATACAGAGGTATATATGTGTATATGTGTGTGTTCACACCCACACATCTATCTATACCCATATAAGCAATCATGCTCATAATAAAACACATGTGTGTACCACCCCCACTCTATACCTTCAGCATAAAGTCAAACCTAAGGAGGTATGAAATACTCACATATACTCACTTTAATTCACAGGTCACCTTCCCTAGGGGGTCAGATGATAAAGAATCTGCCCACCATGCAGGAGATCTGGGTTCTGTCCCTGTGTCCAGAAGATCCCCTGGAGCAGGGAATGGCTATCCACTCCAGTATTCTTGCCTAGAGAATTCCATGGATAGAGGAGCCCACTTGGCTTCAGTCCATGGAGTTGCAAAGAGTCAGGCACGACTGAGCAACTAACACAACACACACACACACACATACACACACACACACCTCCCTGCTTTGCCTTGATAATAGTACCTTGGGTGCCATAGGTGTATGCTAGCTCCATCTAGTGGAGGTTCCCACTTTCTGTCCCATAGAGTTTCCTCGTGCTGCTCCAGCCATTGCCCAACTCACCATTTTGCAAGCTGCCTGCATCATCATGGGCCTCCCAGGTGGTGCTAGTGGTAAAGAATCTGCCTGCCAATGCTGGAGACATAAGAGATGCAGGTTCGATCCCTGAGTCAGGAAGATCGCCTGGAGGAGGGCATGGCAGCCCACTACAGTAGTCTTGCCTGGGGAATCCCCTGGATGGAGGGGCTTGGTAGTCTGTAGGGTCACAACAAGTCAAACGTCACTGAAGTGACAGCACGCTCCATCATCCTAAGAAACAACTATGCTTAAAAGACTTCCTCTGTACTTCTATTTAGGCCTGTTCCAGTTTTCTTCTTGGGTATTTCTGGACACGAGTACATATCGTTGAAATATTCCCACTAACCACAGATAAGGAAGAGACTTTGGACACGTCAATCCACTGGGCCAACAGGGCATGAATGACTGTGAGTACATGAATCGTTTCTAATTCCATGTCTTCGGGATCTAGAAGGAAAACTCTGTATCCTATAATGAAGGGTTCTTACATAACTAAGTTTAGGACTACTTTGTGTTTACACAAAAATATGCCTCTGACCAACTATTTCAAAGAAATGAGCTGGTTTTGGTTTTCCTTGAATATGGAGGAAGCCGGGTTGTTTGTAGAAATTATTACTGCTATACATCAGTTAGCCATGGAATTAAGTCCTCATTTCCTTTAGCTAGTGGATTTAATGCACCCAAAAGATTAATAATAGTGGAGAAAACCAGGTCGTTAGATTGGTGTCTATATAATCAATTTGTTTTGCAAGTTCTTCAACCCATTGAAAATTTTATAGGCAGCTGGAAAACACAGTAGTGGATGAGGTGGGGAGCTCTAGTTCAGATATTGTTGGTTGGTTATTTAAGCCAAAGAACTAGTAAACTCTATTAAAAATGAGTCATGCCGTTATCAATGTTCTATTGAAATGGTCAGTTTAATTATCATCTTATTTCAGTTGTCCATGTAACAACAAAGCACAAACAAGTTGAGTAATGGAGGAACATCAACTTGTGGTCCCCACTTGCTCCCCTTTTGCCTCAAATCTTGGCCTAGGGCCCAAGCACATTAGCATTGGTCTGATGGAGTTTTTCACTGCTTCACATCAGTTAGACCAATGCCATTGCTGAGTATGTTACCTACAGGTTCAAAAAACAAAAAACTAAAAATTGGCAGAGCCTTCTTCCTAAAGAGTCCCTCTGCTTCCAGGATGAAAGAAAGGGTGTTAGTAGAGAAAAGGTAAACAAGAGTGGCAGAGAAAGGCAAGATAAGATTCACTGCCAGAACAGATTTGGCCCAAACTTTCTACTACTAAGTTAATAAGTCAAATCCTATGAAAGAAGACAATAATTCAAACTAGAGGTAAGCAGACTGTTCTACTCTCTTTGTGTACCATAAATGAGAATTGTATGAATTTACCCAACCTGACTCACATTGTGAGAACATAACTTGTTTGGAAGGGTTAGGTTTGTTTTGGCAAAGGTTGAATGCCCCACTTTGCCTTCCTGTTCTTTTGTTTAAGGGGCAAATGATGCTCATTTGACATATCTTGTGAGAATTGGCATCTCAGTTTCTGGGCTGGAAAGATAGAGGAGGAAATGAAAGCACCATGTTTTCATTAGGCTTGAAGTTACTTATCTGCAAAGAGATTTTTCACCAACTGAATCTATTTGTCCATATTCTGCCTCTCAGTACAGTTGCCTATGTTGTAATGTTACATTTTGTATCTAATATTTCTTGCTAGTGTTTAGAAATCATTGTGCCTGCATTGGTCTTCATCAATAATTTTATGTAACATAATCCATCACCATATTGGATGTTGGGGCAAGGAGAAGGGCATTACTTTGTCTTTCACTTGGTGTTCAGACAGCTCTCTCATATTGATTTCTTGGCTTGTGTGTTCATTAGACGATGATTTTCACTTTTCCTGTATTGTGTTTATCCAGATTATGTTTCAGATGCGCCTACAACATATCATCATTAACAACAAACATTTATTGAACCCTTATGGGCTTTGGATAAGGCTCCAGGCTAGGTACTAGGGACAAGATGAATTTAATGTGATCCCTACCCTGGAGGATTTTATTATCTAGTGCACCATGTTTGTTTAAAAAAAAAAAATTTAATGGCTGACACCCAGTGAGTGCTAAAGGCAATAAATGCTCTTGGAGTTCAGGGAAGGGAGTTATTGGTGTGGGCTAGTCTGGTCAGGGAAGGCTTTATGAATGGGATGAAATCTGAGTGTCTTCATAAAGGATGAGGATATTTTTATGGGATATTGAATATAATGAATTTCTGTATACCTCCGTAACAGGTTGAAAACTGAGTACTGCCTGTATCCTTATGAGATCAGACAAGATCAGACATGTTCAGGGTAGTATGGCTGTAGTAATTCCTGTATCTTTAATACAATTCCGTTATTAGTCATTTATGAACTTCAGACAGACAATCAACACTCACCCGTCTTTCTAAAGAAAATAGTTATTTACTTGGCTATGCTGGGTCTTACTTGAGACATGCAGGATCCTCCATCTTTGTTGCAGCGTGCAGGACATTAGTTGTAGCCTGTGGGATCTGGTTCCTCAACTAGGGCTTGAACCTAGGCCCCCTACAATGGGAGCCTAGAGTCTTAGACCACCAGGGAAGTCTCTCACCCGCTTGCTACAATACTTTTTGCAGAGTTTTATTGTTAATAGCCTCACGTACCTCATCATATACACCAAGGAAAAGCCAGTCAGTCTGTCAACTTTCTCATTAAGAGGTATCTGGGCTGTTTGCTGACTTTTAAGATTGTCTTCTACTTTGCCTACAACTTGCTCTAGTTTGTGTGAGTGAGTGAAAGTCGCTTGGTCATGTGTGACTCTCTGCGACCCCATGGACTGTAGCCCTCCAGGCTCCTCTGTCCATGGGAATTCTCCAGGCAAGAATACTGGAGTGGGTTGCCATGCCCTCCTTCAGGGGATCTTCCCAACCCAGGGATTGAACCCAGGTCTTCCTCACTGAGGGTGGATTCTTTAATCTGAGCCACCAGGGAAGCCCTTGCTCTAGATTATTTTTTTTTCCCTGCTAAAAGCTCTAATAAGGAAAAAAAAATGTGGTAGGGGGTGGTGGTGGTGGATATATTTAATGACTTCTCGAAGCAAAGTGAATTTCAAGGTAATAGATTAGGAAAGAAAAAAAAAAAAGAATGACTTCTCATAAAAGTTGCTGTGCTAATCTTTAAGAAAACTCAAGTTTGACCTTGGAAAAGATATTAGTTCCCCAAGGGAAATATGCATTTATGAGCCATTGTAGGGCTTTTCTTCTATAAGAAAGAGATGGTCAGACATTTTTGAAGACTGAAAACTTTGCTTATTACTTTTGGGGGACTTACTAGTTCAGCTAGATATTTACTTCGACTTATTGACAGAAAGCTTGGCAGGAAAACTGTCCGTAGCCAGCAGCACCAATATTCTAAGGACTAAGCCCTGTGACTTTCCTAATGCCAGTTCTCTTTCCAGAAGGCTCTCTGTGAATTATGTTATTTTTGAAGAAATCTGTCTTATGACTTATTTTGGCTTTGGTGGAAAGAGAGGAAAGGAAGAAATGAAATCCATATTTTCTTCCTTTTGTTTCTTCATGTGGTGTTTACTTAGGGAACCCCTATGGCATACATAATGTAACATTGCCCCAACTTCCTGTGTTAAACAGGGGAGAAAGGATGGATATTTACATACTCTAAGATAAATGGGTCAGAGAATGGAGGAATAGAGTTCTTTTCTATGACTGTTCTCCTTAATCTGATCAAGTGGTAATTGGATTTAAATTTTCTAATTAAATACAATTCAACCTTTTTCATTTTAGAATAGCATCTGAGGTATAATTTGGACAGATATTCGGTGAGTGTGACGCATAAATGTTCAATCAGGGATATTTCTTTTCACAAGAAGCACCTCTATGTTCCTTTCCCAAGATGGTTGGATGTGTTCATGGAGGGTTTACATGCCATGTGGAGGGAGAGGGAACTGACCTGCTTGTTATCTTCCCTGCTGATCACAGAGTGAGGCTGGTCTCTTCTGGTTCCTGAACACATTGTACTGGTGTCTGCCCACTATGGCTAATCCCACCTGGGTTTTGTGTCATTTTTTGTTTGTTTGTTTTGATGGATCCTGTGCTTCCTTCACACCATCAAAATATATTGTTACCAGTATAACCATGAAGAAGTGTCTGTACTTTTTTTTTTAAATCCTACTCATCTAACCTAGTGTTGTAGGGCTCATTATCTTCGTGTTCACCCCACATTAGAGTCTATGGGAACTCAGAGGACCTCTTCATGCAAAGCACAAGTCATATAGAGACAGAGTGCTTGCTCTTGGGCTCCTCTAGTTGCGATTTCTCCAACCATCTTAGGTGTAGAGGAACACAGCAGCATCAGCCTGAGTGTTCTAGAAGACTCAGGCTAATGTGTTGGGTCAATTAACGCCGCATCCTTGATCAAGGCCCACAAAAGTCTGGGCTTTTGATTCTAAGGGAATCTGACTATATTTTCACCCTGGGGGTATCCACACAAAATCCTTCTCTCTTTGCCTAGAATGCTTTATTCTTATCTTACCTGATAGAAACTTCCCTACTGTCTCTAATATCTACAGTAAGAGTTAGGGTAAAGTTTTGCTGCTGAGTTTGCCAAGCTTGGTTTCTGATCTTAAGGGAAGATTCTGGAATTTAGTAAAACCTGTCTCTCTTAACCAAGGCTGATTCTGAAAACAAACAACTTTTTATCAATATGGGACTCAAAACCCCATTTTCTCTATTTATTTGTATTCTTGTTTTAACAGTTCTAGTCATCTCCAAAGCAACTGATGGCTCTAACAAAATAGGGGGAATGTGTGAGAATACACAAAAATATATATTGGCCATTTTATAAAGTCTGCCTAAAACCACTGAGGGAAAAGGGCAAGGCTCTGAATAGTTACTTGAGTATGATTGTAGTGGATTCCCTGGGGGCTTAGACGGTAAAGAATCTGCCTGCAATGCAGGAGACCTAGTTTCCATCCCTGAGTTGGGAAGATCCCCTGAAGAAGGGAATGGCATCCCACACCAATATTCCTGCCTGTAGAAGCCCATGGACAGAGGAGCCTGGTGGGCTACAGTCCTTGGGGTTGCAAAGAGTCTGACATGACTGAGCGAGTAGCATGCATGGTTGTAGAGAAAGTACAAAGTTGGACCACAGTCGGTTGGAACAATGAAGAATGGCTCCTCGGAGGCAGTGGAGCTTGATTTGGATCTCAGGGATCGAAGAAGTAGAGTAGGTGTGAAGAAGAGGGAATGGATTTTTAATCAGATTTAATACTTTCTTTCCACGTGCTTCCAGAGCTCTGTATTTACACTTCATATATCACTCTTAGTGGGTTTTTATAATTATTTTTTATTGGAGTATAGTTGATTTACAATGTTGTGTTAGTTTCTATTGTATAGAAAATCAGTCAGTTTTACATACGTAGACAAATATGCACTTTCTTAAGATTCTATTCCCATATAGGACTTACAGAATATTGAATAGAGTTCCTTGTGCTATACTGTAGCACAAGTTATGTTGTGCTACTACTTATGTAGCACAACAACTAGTTATGTAGCATAACAACTAGTTATGTATCTTACTAGTTATGTTGTGTGTAGTAGTATGTATATGTCAATTCCAGTCTCCCAATACATCCTACCCCTACCCTAACCCTCACTGTAGTTTTGATTTTTATTTCTCTAATAATCTGTGGGGCTTCCAATGTTGAGTGTATTTTCATGTGCCTCTTGGTTATCTGTATGCCTTCTTTGGATAAATGTCTATTTATGTCTTCTGTTCATTATTTGATTGGATTGTTTAGTTTTTGATATTGAGGTGAATGAGTTGTTTGTATATTTTGGAGATTAATCCCTTGTTGGTTGCTTCATTTTCAAATATTTCTTTCCCCCCTTCTGTGGGCTTTCTTTTTGTTTTGTTTCCTTTTCTGTGCAAAAGCTTTTAAGTATAATTAGGTTCCATTTGTTGATTTCTGTTTTTATTTTCATTACCCTCAGAAATAGATCAAAAATGTCTTGCTGCAATTTATGTCAGGGAGTGTTCTGCCTATGTTTTCCTCTAAGAGTTTTATAGTATCTATCCTTACATTTGGGTTTTTAATTCTTTTTGAGTTTATCTTTATGTATGGTATTAGAGAATGTGCTAATTTCTATCTTCTACACATTGCTGACTTGAGTTTAATGTAGAGTCTAATGTATTGGGTCAATTAACTCCACATCCTTGATCAAGGCCCACAAAAGTCTGGGCTTTTGATTCTAAGGGAATCTGACTATTTCCCCAGCTCCACTTATTGAAGAAACTGTCTTTTGTCCATTGTATATTCTTGTCTTCTTTGTCATAGATTAGGTGACCATAGATGTGTGGATTTATCTCTGGGTTTCCTATCCTGTTCCATTGATCTGTATTTCTCTTTTGTGCCAGTACCATACTGTTTTGATTACTGTAGCTTTGTAGCATAGTCTGAAGTCAGGGAGCCTGATTCCTCACACTCTGTTTTCCTTTCTCAAGACTGCCTTGGCCATTCTGGGTCTTTTGTGTTTCCATACAAATTACAAAAAGTTTTTACTCTAATTCTGTAAAAAAAAAAAAAAATGCTATTGGTAATTTGATAGAGATTGAACTGAATCTGTCAATTGCTTTAGATAGTATAGTCATTTTGACAATATTGATTCTTCCAGTCTTAGAAGTATATCTATCTGTTCACATCATCTTTGATTTCTTTCTTCAGTTATCTTACAGATTTTTGAGTATAGGTTTTTGCCTCTTTGTTGTTGTTTAGTCACTGAGTCATGCCTGACTCTTTCGTGACTCCATGGACTTTAGCCCACCAGGCTCCTCTGTCCATGAGATTTCCCAGGCAAGAGTATTGGAGTGGGTTGCCATTTTCTTCTCCAATTTGTCTCCTTAGGTAGGTTTATTCCTAGATATTTTATTCTTTCTGAAGTCATGTTGAATGGGATGATTTCCTTAATTTATCTTACTGTCTTTCAATTTTAGTGTATTGCAGTGCCAGAGATTTCTGTATATGAATCTTTTCTTTGGACTTTTTGCATCTTAGCTGCTGCATGTGAGATCACTCACAGTGGCATGTGGGCTTCCCTCTCACCTTTGCATGTGGCTCCAGAGCATGTGGGCTCAATAATTGCACTGTGTGCTTAGTTGCCCTGTGACATGTGGGATCTTAGTTCTCCCATCAGGGATTGAACCTGCATCCCCTTCATTGGAAGGCAGATTTTTAACCACTGGACCACCAGGGAAGTCCCTGTGTATTGATTTTGTATTCTGCAACTTTATCAAATTTATTGATGAGCTCTAGTAGTTTTCTGGTAGCATCTTTAGGATTTTCTATGTTTAGTATCATGTCATCTACAGACAGAGACAGTTTTACTTCCCTTACAACATAAGTGAAGTCACTCAGTCGCGTCCGACTCTTAGCGACCCCATGGACTGCAGCCTACCAGGCTATTCCATCCATGGGATTTTCTAGACAAGAGTACTGGAGTGGGTTGCCATTTCCTTCTCCATGGAACTTCCAGACCCAGGGATCGAACCCAGGTCTCCCACACTGTAGACAGATGCTTTACCGTCTGAGCCACCAGGGAATTCCTTTTATTTCTTTTTCTTTTCTGACTGCCATGGCTAAGACTTCCAAAACTATGTTGAATAATAGTGCTGAGAGTGGCTATCTTTGTCTTTTTCCTAATCTTAGAAGAAATGCTTTCATCTTTTCACCACTGAGAATGATGTTTGCTGTGTGTTTGTCATATATGACCTCTATCATGTCGAGGTAGCTTCCTTCTCTGCCCACTTTCTAGAGAGTTTTTATCATAAATGGGTGCTGAATTTTGTCAAAGCTTTTCTGCATCGACTGAGATGATCATATGGTTTTAGTTTTTCAGTTTGTTAATATGGTGTATCACATTGATTGATTTATGTATGTTGAAGAATCCTTTCATCTCTGGGATTAATCTCATTTGATCATGGTGTATGATCCTTTAATGTGTTGTTGGATTCGGTTTGCTAGTATTTTGTTAAGGATTTTTGAGTCTATGTTTATCAGTGATATTGGCCTGTAATTTTTTTTATGATATCTTTGTCTGATTGTGGTATCAAGGTGATGGCAGCCTAGTAGAATGAGCTTGGGAGTGTCCTTTCTTTTGTTAGGACAGTTTTTATTGTCTCTGAGTTACTCATGGGTATACCTTACTATAAGATAATAAATTACTTGCAGAGAGGGACAAACACTTTTTGTATTTATATCTACAATATTACTTAGCCATGTGCTTGTATACATTAGGTCTTCATATACATTCAAAATGTAACATGTTAAAACCTTAGATTTAAAATTTTTCCCCTTAGCTCTCACTTTTAAAACTGCTGAGTTCTTTCACAAAACTCCTGTATTAAAGAAAAATGCTTTTAAAAAATCTGAATAGAGATTTCCCTGATATTCTTTAATATATTACTCTTTTTTCTTTCTTAATGTCCCACCCTTATTATCTATGGGATTTCCATATATTGGTCATCTAAAGTTGCTATTTGTTTTTTGTGTGGTAAAATATGCATAACATGAAATTAACCATTTTGACCATGTTCCACCCCCCCAATATTCAACCAATATTTATTAAGTGCTTACTCCATGATAAGCAGTGTAGTGAGGGTGGGGATGAGTTCAAGCCACAAGAGGACAATGGTGCTAGTTCCTGACTAATAGATTGTCTCAGTCATTTTGCTTGTTTCATCCTGATTCTGTGTTTCGTATTCTTTATTTAAGTCCTGAAAATTAAGGTGGTATAAATTCTCAGGATTGGGTTCAGGCAGTCACTTGGTGATCAGATGGTTATAGGGCCACACAGTCCAGGAGACAACAGCATTTCAAGATAGAAATAAGTCATGGAAGAGACCAAAGTCACCAATTCACAAGACCAAGATAAGTCTTCATTTGTGGTACTAATATTGACCCTAGGTTTACACAATTTTTTGCCCTTACAACTCCACCCTCTAAGGCCAAACTCTGTGGACCACAGCAAGATATGTTGATTTCTTTCTCTTCTTCTTTTTTTTTTTTTTTGCTTGACCACTTTTAAGCGTGCAGTTCATTGGCTTCAAGTATATTCATGTTGTTTTGCAGCCATTGCCACAATCCATCTCTGAGCTTTTCATCATCCTAAATTAAAACTCTGTATTCATTAGACAGTAAAACCCCATTTCCCATCCCTCCCCAAGCCCCTGGTAACCAGTATTCTACTTTCTGTCACTATGAATTTGACTACCTAAGGTACCTTATATAAGTGGAATCATTCTATAGCTGTTCTTTGGTGTCTCTTATTTCACTTTGCATAATGTCTTTAAGGTGTGTCAGTGTTGTAGCATGTGTTACAATTTCCTTCCTTTTTAAGGCTGAATACTATCTCATTGCTTGTATATACCACATTTTGTGTACCCATCACCTCAAGTTTGTGGTGTAGATAAAATGCTCATTACTATCCAATAGGCACTTATATGCATCTCTGGGTATTATTTGGTAACTTGATTCTTTTTATATTGTGAAATACTTGACCATTTGATGGAAGAAAATTAAATATGATCCTTTCTAAAAAAAAAAGAATGTTACTAGAAATAGCACTTCATCTAATGCCACTAATAGTAGCTTTAAGGTCAGCTAGGGTAGTAGCTTAGATTTTTAAAGGAAAAGCAAAGATGTTTTTATTTTATATCTTAAAGTTTCCTTTATTCTGTAAGTCATTGAAGTGGTGAGAGACATCAAGCTGATGTTCCCCAGGCCAATAATGCTGAAAGATCCTTTGCGCAGAAGAGGTGCAGAAGGTCAAACTTGTGAGTGCTTCTTCCAGTGGCACCCTGCAGATTCTCCTGTTACACACACATTTTAAAGTCTCTGAAAAGTTTTTCTGCTTAAAGAAAACAAAAACAAAAAGCAAAAAGTCCCCATGCTTCACTTTATCTAGCCTTTTCCAAGTACATCTGAACTCAAAATAATTTTTCAGTCGTTATTTTGGTAGAACTTCAACATGTTCTGGATTAAAACAAGGTACAATCTTTAGAAGATAGCAAAAATGAGAGCACCTGAAAAAGTGGGTCCTCTCAGAGCTTTGAGCTGAGTGGATCGTGATACACAGACAAGTAATTTCCCCCTATTTTTGCATAATTAAGACAAAGGCACTTAGATTCATAGTCAGCTAATTCATTCGTTACTTGTTTAAAAAAATTATTTAGCTAAACTCAAGAATTTATTTTGTGTCCACATTAAGAGCGTTGAGAAAAAGATATAGGACACAGTATTTTTTGTCTACACTTTTGTGGATGGGATAGTAATGTTATTTAAATAAATTTATTTTAAAAAATAAAATTTATTTAAATAAAAAGTTGCTTAAATCAAGCTTTTCTCAGTCTTATGATCTGTGAAGCAAATAATAAAGAACTGAGTCTTAGCCAAGCTTTCCTTAAGTGGTAGAGTCCATTAAAGGGAAGGAGGTGATAGGTTGAAGGAGATTATCAGAGTTGTGTGTGAAATATTAAGGGAGCTCACAGAAAAAGATGCACTTGAAAAAGAGGAAAGAGAACTTTTCAAAAATCAGTTTTATGTTTCTGTAGACCTCAAATGCCAATTACTAAGAACTTTATAACTTGGTAAGTTTCTCATTGTTTTTAAACTCTGTTTTCTGAACTTTCTCGATTATGCACATTTAGCTTACTTTTAAGCAAGCAAGAGGGTTATTGAGGGATGTGGGGGACAGGAAAATATATTCAGAAACTATATTTTAAGAATGAGAGTGTCCTTGCAATAAAAAGGAGTGGGCAGCAATGTATAAGGAGAGCCGGGAGGCAAACAACCCACACACAAAATCAAGAGTAAATAAATTGTGAAGGTATTAAAGGTTAAAGAGGTAGTCCCCAAGGCGGACACTTGTTTCAGGTTAAGGCTTTGAATCTTAATTCAAAGATAGATGTTCTATTGGGAGCTAAGTTAATGTAGTCAGGTTTTCTGACCACTAGTCAGCATGAGGTGGATACTTGGTGTATAAATGGTGGTCTTAGAACTCAATAACATTATTAGATGAAATAAAAAAGAATGATGTTGATCTTTACCAGGTGAAGTCATTCATAACAGAGCTAGAAAATGCTCACTATTGGTAGTAAGCATGTATATGATTTGAAAGGTGGAAAATTCCATAAGAATAAAATGCCACCCAGTCATATTTAAAGCAAGCCACCTAGTTGAGTGACCCTTCACTGGCTTTATCTTGCAGGAGAGTTTCTCTGAGATAAATGCCATTTAGAAAGAAATGCCAAGTCTTTTAGGTAATCAGAGGTATCCAGATAATTATGACTCACAGACTGAATGTCAGTTCTGTCATTGCTCAATCCTAGGTTCCTGGATTCTGTCAAGGGCATTGTTTATCAGATAAAATATTTCAGGCAACAATTAATTCATCAAACTCAGACAGTGGTTTTAAATTTACCTGATTTAGACTTGACTCATTTCCATTGGTAAGTCTGTCTATCCTCCTGATGTCACAGGCCTTGGGACAGGCCATGAAGCTATTGCAGATACAAGCTGAAAATATGTGGAAGCCTGCACTGGAACTCTGAATCATCAGGTGTAGAAACTGATCTTGAACCAACTCAAACAAAAATGAGGATGTTGGGATCTGTATGAGTTTTCTAGGGCTGCCATAACAAAGTGCCACAGATGAGGTGGTTTAACAGACATTTAGTTCTGAAGGTTAGAAGCCCAAGAGCAAGGTGTCGGCAGTTTGGTTTTCTTCCTGGGGCCTCTTCTCAGCTTGCAGATGGCTGCTTTATCTCTGCATCCTCACGTGGTCTTTTCTCTGTACTTCTGAGCCCCTGGTGTCTCTCAGTGTATCCAAGTTTCTTGTTCTTATAGAGATATCAGTGATACTAGATTAGGGCCCTCCATAACACCTTTATTTTAACTTAACTTCCTCTTTTAAAGTTCTATTATCTAACAGAGTCACTTTCTGAGGTACTGGGAGTTAGAGATTCAACATTTGAATTTGGGAGGGGGCACAATTCAGCCTCAAAATATGGTCATTGCTCAAATCTTCTGACTGGGAGGGCAAGAGCTTAACTGGGAAAATAAGAGCTCAAAAGTGGTCAAGATTCTGTTCCTCTAAATGCCATTCTCTCTCAGGTGGCTTCACCATTCTAGAAGTGCTTCTCCATAGGAGGGAACCACGGCCTCTGGCCTTGCTGACCTCTCATCTTTAGTGCATTATTAGGGAGGAAAGGAAATGCCTCTTCCCAGCTTGAGTTTGAAATATCCTGGAGAAAGCCACTGACTGATCTATCTTGCATCAGGTGGTTTTCCATGAACCGTTGTGGCCACAGCTGTGAGAACTTTGGTTCAAATTCAGCCAGAGCCTATGGCCACAGGCTGATCAGTCACTGCAGATCAGTCACTGAAGCCAGGGAGATAGGATTTTACCAAAATCGTAGCCCTTATCTGGAACATAATTCAGGAAGAGGAGTCGTTCTCCCAAAGTACCTTACCACAGGAGAAGTGAGATCCAAACACGCACTCCAGTGTATCTTTGGGGGAGTCAAACATATTTCAATGCAATGTCAAAAAGGACTCTGAATAGTGGTCTAAGGTAACTCTAATCTGGAAAAATGCAAAGTGTGCTAGGGCAGCACTTGGTAGGAACACCCAACAGGGTTTTGAGGAATCAGTAAAGACAATGACCTTAAAGAAAATTCCCAGGAGGAGAAGGCTCACCAAGTGGAGTGAGGCAAACAGATGAAATGCAAAGTTTTGTGTGGGAAGTTTAGAGAGCTTGTAGGTATTTCAACATGGTGGCATGAAATGTAAAAGTTGAGACTAGAGAGTCCATGTCTTAAGAACAAGCAGTTTGAAAGGCCCACAGTGGATCCAAAGTGATTCTATGTGTCTTACTGTTGTCCCAATGAAACAACAAAGCTTAGAACTTCCATGAAGATAAAGGTATGAAGAAGAAAAGGAAGAAGGTAAAATAATTTGGTTTGGTTTTTCTTATAAAGCTTAACATTCCCCATAGAGAAGCACTAGCTTGGGCTGTGACTCTGGACTAGGAACATCCCTTCTTTGGTTCTCAGTTTACTGATTTATATCAAGTGAAAGGATTATTCTTGTATGAATTGTTAAAACCCTGCCAGGTGAGCTGGTTGCTACCTACCTTTCTATACAACAAATGTATATCTTGAATACTGATTGTCAGCTCCAAATGGCCTTAGTGCTGACCTCAGTTTTGTTTTATGCAGGTAAGTGCCAGAAGCCCAGACACAGCTTCTCAGAAGAGATGTGGTCTCTCTCTCTCTCTCTTCCTCTTTTTTTTCCCTCTTCGTTGTGCTGTGTACCTTGGAGGATCTTAGTTCCCTGACTGGGGACTGAACCCAGATTTTCAGCAGTGAAAGAAGAGTCCTGAACCCTGGATAGCCAGGGAATTCCCCTGATCTCAGTTATGGAATGCAAAGATCTGTATTTGGCCTGGGTTTTGTCTATGAAAAACTGCAGAAAAATAATCAAGGCTTAATGTAAACAATAGATTATTAGTGCCAGGTTGCTGTACTTTCACAAACTAACATGTGAGAGATACAAAATTCTAATTACACTCAGAGCAAGGGCATTTGAACTGCAGTGGTGAGAAAAAGTTCACAGAATGGTAGGATTTCACCTGGGCTGTAAGGATGGTTATGATTAACATAGACAAAGACAGAGGGTGAGGTCATTGAGAATGGGGATTGGCATCAGCTGGAGGGGGACTGTAAGCAAGGGAGGAGAGGTGGGAAAGGGCAATGTTTATCCCAGAGGCACTCAGGCCTGCAAAGGGCACCCCTGCCCTTCTGGATAGCACTTCACACTATCTCTGGAATATTCTAGACTATTTTTATCCTATTGCTTGACACTGTATATTGTCTTCTGGAGATCCACCTCTCCAGAGTTGGTCCTACACACAGGAAGCAGACCCTTATGGAGCTTAAATAGTGCAGATGGTCTCCCCATCTGTCTGCCCCTGAATTTTTTAATGATACTCAACTAACATCACTGAAAACCCTTTCCTCCCCTCTCAGTCCCACAGAGGGCCTCAGCCACCCCATCGAGGCTGCACTGCATGAGGAATACCTGAGGGCTGCCATCTCTGCCATCACCCTCTCATCACTGACAATCCTGGCCACCTTGACTACAAGCCCAGTAGTGCCAAGACTTTTATAGTTATCCTTCAGTTTAACTCTTTCAGTGACCCTATGAGGTGGGTTTTATATTATTATCTCCATTATACCAAATGACAAAAATAACACTTAGAGATATTAGTGACCAGCCTACAGTCACAAAGGTGGTAAGTGATGGAGCTGGAACTTAGACCCTGGCCTCTGACTGCAGGGAGCTGACAATTACTGTGTGAGTGTGTGTGTTGGGCGGGGGTGGGGGTGGGGCGGTCAACAAAGGACGGGAGTTCAGGATGAGAAACAGCTCTACTATGGGTAGTATTTGCCATTATGCAGAATATCCAAGCCCTCATTAAGTGATCCCTGCTCTGTCTTCCTTAATGGAGTATTTGGTTGATGACTGTGCTGGGGCAGACTCTGGATATTGAAAGATTTGGGGGTAGGGTTGGGCTCTAAATAAAATATAGAACTTTGCTAAATAAATGAGAAAGAAAGTATTTCAAGTGTAGAATTCCCATGGAACAATTAAGGATGTGGACATTACAGTGGAAAGATGAAGCTAGACCATGGGTGGAGGGACACAGAAGCACTGAGGAGGAGCATGGCTTTGGAGACAGGTAGAGCTGGGTTCCAACCTTGGCCTTACCAAGTCCATGATCAAGTTACAGGTCCTCTGAACCTTAGTTTCCTCATCTGTGAAATGATGCCATGAGAAGGGTAACAGTGAAGACTATTCTTTTAAAAACATATTAAATTGTGCAAAGAGTCGGACATGACTTAGCAACTGAACAACAACAAAATTCTGCAACAGTGCCAAGCAAAGAGTAGATTTTTCAATAAACGGTTAAGTCTACATTTTAATTGGTTTTATAACTGAGGAGTGAGATTCTGTCCAGCTTCCTAGGCAGGTGGGAAGTGATCATGCCTACCTAGAAACTTCCACTTACCATCTATTAATAATTGATCCACATTTCTCTTTCATCAGTTTACCTGTGCACTTATTTCACTGGTGAACACTTACCTAACCCCTACCATATATCAAGCACTGTGGAAGCAAAAACAAATGAAAGAGGACCTATGATGGATGTCTTATTTTTCAACATATTTGTATGCATATGGCTTGTCTCCCATCTAGAAAACAAGGAAAGAAAAAGTTTGAACACTTGGGGAAAGCAAACACAGTCAGAAATTTGGGTCTTGGTAGATGGACAGTCAGAAGGAAACTCAAGCTGAGGTAGGTTCTTCTTATTTCCAACAGTTTTCACGGTGTGTGTGTATATGTTATCGGTCCCTTGATTAGGCTGCCATGTTATGTCTCCACTAGGAGTCCTTACATGGGAGGCAGCCACTCTCTTTCCCACTGACCAGTGGGGACAGAGATGCCTCCTCACAGTTCCCAGAAGGTCTCTGAAGCTAAGCCAGCCCTGAGGTCCAGAGACAGATCATCAGCAGTGGTCAGAGCCTGAGGCTGGGCTTTGGAGGCTGGCAGACCCCCCAAGACTCTCGGGCTCTTCTGCGTTGGAGTCAAGCTCCATGGGGCAACTCTGAGGAAACAGGGCCTTTGTGAAATGCTCCTTTGATGAGAAGCATAACATAAATACAAATTGCTGTTAAGACAGCTTCTGAGGAGCCACTTCAATCCATTTGGGCACCTTTGATTTTATTCTCCAATTGCTTTCCTTCTTTAAAAAAAATTTAATAAGAGCATGTTTTCATCTGGCCTCATGGGAGTAATTCATTTATTTAAAGTAATAATAAAGTTTCAGTATAATCCTTGGTTCCCAGAGAGCAAGGGGACTCTTTGAAGGATTTATTTTTCCCATCCTTGAAGTGCAGGGAGACCAAGCAGCTGCCATGGGGAGTACTGGTGTCCCGGAACCCACTGCCATGGCAATAAGCAAAGTGTCAGGGGGTCACAGGGAAGCAGGGGCATGGAAAACACTCTCATAGCTCTCTTCTTTCCTTCTCTCTGCCTCAAGTCCCTCCTTCAGAGAAACCAAGGGGTAAACTATGATGAGGCCCCAGGTCAGCAGGGGAAACCAAATAGCATCACAGCCAAGTCCAACTCAGGCTCCAGAACGGATGCCCATGAGGAGCAGGCCAGGGCAGGTGGGTCTTTTCAGAGTCAGATGTGGGGCTCTGGGGGCTATAGAGGAGTGGGCTCAGCTGTGGGACACAGGAAGGGTTCGGAAATCTCCATCTCCAGTGGGTACTGGGGAAGGAGGATAGCATCTCTACCAGGAAAGCCAGGGTTATTTGACTATCTGCCAGCCAGTATTTTAAGTATTTTATGTGCATTATCTCATTTAACATGTACATGAAGCACATACCAGTGTAATTCCCACATTATGGATGAGCAAAATGAAGCTTTTGGCAGTTAGATAACTTGTCTAAGGTCATGTAGCTAGTCAGTGACAGACCAGGATTTGAAACTGGGTGGCTCCAGAACCCAAGTTTGTAACCACTATATGCACTACCTCTCAGGCTCGATTGATTAGGAAAGGCTGATGGGAGTAGTGATAACAGTTGAGATTACTTTTGATTGCAAGCAATAAAAAATCTGAGTTATGGTGACTTAAGTAAACAGGAGTTGATTTTTCTCTCCTAATGAGGGTCTGGAGCTAGGCAGCTGCTGGTGCTCAATCAAACGCCATGGGTGGGGGGACTGTTCCTTCACCCCTTCTACACGCACCTTCTACTTTCTACCTTTTCGTCCCAAGAAAGCCATACACATCCAGACATCACATCTGTATTCAAGGCAGGAAGACAGAAAGAAGAAAGCTTGGTGCTATCACTACCTGTTTTCATCCAGTGGGGAAGAAAATGCTTTTCAGGACCAACCTCTCCCCAATAAAAATAGACTTCTTAGGATGCACGGACGAGAAAGGAGTCATATGACCTCCCCTAGCTGGAAGGAAGGCTAAGGAAAGGAAGAATTTGTCTCTCTGCTTTCTACATGGGAAGGACAGTAATGGCTTTATGCAATGGTTCATAGCTTAAATGTGACTTGATCATTGGACAGTAAGAGACAGGGGAATGCAAGGGCAAGAGAGGAGTGTGCAAATATGAAGCTGGTGAGGTCGGGCCAGGTCTGGATCCCAGTTTGTGTGGAGAACTGGTGGGAGCACAGATTGGAAAGCCAGCTGGGGTTTGCATTATGGTTGAATTTAAGCATCCACTCTAAAAGCCATCTTCATCTCTTCAGGCACAAACTGTTGCTTCCATGCTTCTGTCAGCCACGTTCTCTTGCTTTAACAAGACACATGTGTTAATTACTTTGAATTCAGTTCAGTTCAGTCGCTCAGTCGTGTCTGACTCTTTGCGACCCCATGAACTGCAGCACGCCAGGCCTCCCTGTCCATCACCATCTCCCGGAGTTCACTCAGACTCACATCCATCGAGTCCGTGATGCCATCCAGCCATCTCATCCTCTGTCGTCCCCTTCTTCTCCTGCCCCCAATCCCTCCCAGCATCAGAGTCTTTTCCGATGAGTCAACTCTTTGCATGAGGTGGCCAAAGTACTGGAGCTTCAGCTTTAGCACCATTCCTTCCAAAGAAATCCCAGGGCTGATCTCCTTCAGAATGGACTGGTTGGATCTCCTTGCAGTCCAAGGGACTCTCAAGAGCCTTCTCCAACACCACAGTTCAAAAGCATCAATTCTTCGGTGCTCAGCCTTCCTCACAGTCCAACTCTCACATCCATACATGACCACAGGAAAAACCATAGCCTTGACTAGACGGACCTTAGTCGGCAAAGTAATGTCTTTAATTTGATAAATTTCAGACTTGCCCCCAAGGCCTGGGGATGGATTACACAGTCGGAGAAAGGGCTCTAGGTTCCTGTATGAAGAGACCCTTTTGTGCTTCATTTAAAATAGATTGTATCACTTAAAATAGATAGTGGAAAAATTCTTCCTGTTCTACTTCCATTTTTTTTCATTGAGAATGTCCCTTCCATAAAACAAGAGCAAATGGTGAGAGGGAAAAAGAATAAAAGACTATGACAATAGGGTTTGTGTTAGGTGAGAGGATATGAGGTGATTATTTTTATTGCAACATTTTCTTTGAAGTTGGCTTGTATTTTGGTAAAAAAGAAGAGTATTTAAGGTCACTGAAAAAGATTATATAGTTGAGCTACCATGATGGCGGCTCTAGCAGAGAAATGTGACTGTCGGAGCCTTTCCTAGAGGCTGTCACCACAGGCCTGAGGGCACCCTCCCTGGGCTGGACCTGTATGTGGACGCCCTTCATCCGCTTCCTGCCGCCAGGAGAGGCTCTCTGTGGCTTTCGCCTTCTTTCACCTGCCTGGTGGTGCAGAGGTTAAAGCGTCTGCCTGCAATGTGGGAGACCTGGGTTCGATCCCTGGGTCAGGAAGATCCTCTGGAGAAGGAAATGGCAACCCACTCCAGTAATCTTGCCTGGAGAATCCCATGGACGAAGGAGCTTGGTGGGCTACAGTCCACGGGTCGCAAAGAGTCGGACACGACTGAGCGACTTCACTTTCACCTCACCGGATCTATTCTAGAATCTTGGCGATTTAGAGCTCATGGCCAGGGCATTGCCACAAACGCAGGACTTGGGCCCTCAGGGCCTCTCTGTTTTCATTTCACTGCCAGTTTGTTTTATTGATGCCCAGATGCTCCGGCCTTGACCGCACGCTCCCAGAGTGGGTACAGCCGCTCCTTCCGTGGCTGCTGCTGCTGCTGCTAAGCCGCTTCAGTCATGTCTGACTCTGCGACCCCATAGATGGCAGCCCGCCAGGCTCCCCATTCCCTGGGATTCTCCAGGCAAGAACACTGGAGTGGATTGCCATTTCCTTCTCCAATGTATGAATGTAAAAAGTGAAAGTGAAGTCGCTCAGTCGTGTCCGACTCTTAGCGACCCCATGGACTGCAGCCCACCAGGCTTCTCTGTCCATGGGATTTTCCAGGCAAGAGTACTTGACTGGGGTGCCATTGCCTCCTCCAGTTCCAGTTCGGCAGCAGCTTCTTGGTTTTCAGGTTTTCTTCCTGCTTGTTGAGCTGGCGCCGCATGGCCTGTGTTTCTTGGGCTGCCGTTTGCAGAGGCTTGTACTTCTTGTCCTTACAGACTATCCTGAGGTCCCCTTTCTGAGTCTGGTTAATGACAGTGAGCACACGGGCGATAGATCTGTGAACAACTCAGATCTTGGAAAGTTTGGAAGCCCGCGGCAGCTGGGACAGCGCTACCTTCAAGTCCTCCAGCTGTTCCAGCAGCTCATTCTTGCTGCGAAGGCCTCAAGCGTTCTCTTGCCTCCGCCGCCTTCTCAGAGGAAAAAAGCCTTCAGCGTCCCTCTTGGAAGAGGATTTCCTCTTCCAAGGGTCTCCCCCTTCTCCTCCCCTTCTCTCACCTGCAGAATAACCACAAGTCCAGAGTGTCTCTCACGGGGTCTCCTGTTGAGTTCTTTCCTGGCATCAGGCTGCTTTTTGCTTTCATTGCACCCTGATGTAAAACACTTCCCTTCACCATTTTCCAAAAGAAAGCTAATGGCGTTCAGCTCTCTGTAAGCTCAGGACATGGACAGATGCTTTAGGGAGATACCTCAGGACACACAGCCTAGCTCTGGCTGCCTCCCCTTGCGTACACTTCTCAGGCCCTACACCTTCCAATTCCAGCACTCTTGTCACGTGACTGTCATTGGTCATGGTGGTCATGCCACCCCTGAGTGTGTGGCCCAGTCCACCTCTCCCAGTGGTTTCTGTGGCTGAGAGCAGACCCGGTGGGCCTGCTGGCCTTCTGCACCACACACTTCCCCTCACCACCATCACCACGTCTCCCAGGGCAGAAATCACAGTAACTGTTGAAATCTGGTGTCCAGAGACCCTTTCCAATTTTTAGTAAGACTGTTTGATTTGGCATGTACGTGTTTCCTGTGCGTCTGCTCCGTGCGTTATTGGCCTGTAGTCTTTTCGGAAAGCAGACAAAGCATAAACTTTAATAAGTGAAGCTCAAGAAGGCATGACTTGACCCATTCATTCATTTATCAATTTCTTCTCAAGGAAGCCCCTGTGCTGGGTTAGGGCCTGTGGTAGGTGCCGGGGATACATACAAACAGAAGCCAGCTCCTGCCTTCCAGAGGATTACAAGTCAGGAGTTAATAACTAAGGAGTCTAATGTTGAGGAAAAAATTCAGAATTTGAGATGTGAATAATTGATACATTCTCCTTAGAGTCAAGCTAGCAATTTTCCCCATAGGTTAGGCTTTTTAAAAACAAACGCTACCCCCTCCACCACCCCCACCCCCTCCAGCCTTCCAACTCTTGCTTTCTTGGTGGATGAAGTGAAGCTAAATAAGTTCTACCATGTCACTGCACAGAGAAACTTTCTCTAGCTTTCATCCACCAACAGATTAGAACCCTAGTGCCAGCATGGCCAGAACTTCATGATTTGTTTTGAACACACTTTACACCCTGTGTCCACCAATGCAGCCTCTGGCACTGGCTATGAGGTCAACTCAAACTGTTTACCTTCCTTCAAGCACAGAGATGTTCCCACATCATTGTTCACGTCACTTCCTCCACATGGTGGTCTCTCTAGCTTCTTCACTCAAAATTCTACTCACCAGTTCAAGATCAAGCATGATCTGATCTAAGGAAGATGTTACTGGTTTCCCAGGTGGGATTCATCATTCCACTCTATGGAATGAACAGAACATGGATTTGCATGTTTGCTGGATAAATTTGGGCAAGTTAGTTAATATTCCTGTGCCTCAGTCTCTCCATCTGAAAAATGGGATCAATAATAAGACATATTTCAAGTATCATATGATTGATATTAAATGCTATTTAAGGGCTATCATCAAAATCATCACCATTATCATTAATATGATAGATTTGTCTCACTCTTGAAGAATTAATCCTGGATGTCCTTAGAGTGTTGTGATTTCTCCCCTTGTTCCTCCTGTGTTATTTCATGAGATCTGAATTTGTTTTTTCATTGCTGATCTAAAAGATTAACACAAACTTAATGGCTTAAACAACACAAATTTATTATCTTACAGTTGTGCATGTCAGAAGTCCAACACAGACCAAAATCAAGGTGTTGGCAGAGCTGTGTTTCTGTAGGCTCGAAGGGGGAATTTGTTTTCTTGTTTTTTCCAGCTTCTGAACACAGCCATCTGTGTTCTTTGGTTTATGGATCTTTTTTCCAGCTTCAAAGCCAGTAACACTACTACCAGCCCAACCATCCTCCTGTGGGCACACCTATGACCACAGCCAGGAAAGGGGCTCCAGTTTTGAGGAGCTGTGTGATTAGATTATGCTCTCCCAAGTCAGCTAATCCAGAAAGCTTCCCATCTCAGGGCCGTTAACCTAATCACATCTGCAACACTCCTTTATCCAATGAGGCATATTCACAGGTTATGGGGATTAGGAAGTGGTTGTCTTTGGGGACCATTATTTGGCTTGCCACAAGAGCCTTGAGGATAGATCTTCTCTTTTCCCCCCAGCTACTCCTTATGGGGCCTGACATATGAAAAGCTTTTAAGAAATGTAGCTGAACTGAATCCAATCCTCACAGAGTGTCAGGGCAGGGAGACTCAAAGAGAGTTTTGAAGAGTCTGTTGTTTTCCAGAAAATATTTTCCTAATATTATTTGTACAAATTATTGGAATGAAGGTTGATGTGTTAATACCTCAGGCAGGGGGAAAAAAACACCTTTTCTGAGCTCAGTTTGCAATTATGTTAAATATTTAACAACAACAACAAAGCTAAATGTATTAGCAGGAGTCCCAAAGCCCAGTGTCTCACAGTCCCTATGCAGCCTGTGGGAACACCATGAAAACGGCATTACTATCCAAGCTTTACAGACCAATGTACAGAGAATTGCATCTTCCACGGTCACAGGATAACCAAGTAATAAAATCTTGGCATCCTGATGATCAAGTTCAGGCTTTTTCAGGTGGTAACCCTAAAATTCCTTTCTTATCTCCCAGCCAGGATACTCTCATTTTTCCTTTCTCATCACTTAAAATATGTCCAAATTATTATCTTCATACTGTCTTTTGTGTTTTCTTTTAGAATGGCCATAAAGCAAATGACATAAGCAAAAGGCAAGAGCAGGCAAGTGGGGTGTCTGTTTCGAGTGGTGTTAAAACATACCTCAGCTACACAGTGCTATAAGGTAGTCGTGAGGAATCAGGCCATTCGTTCAGTAAGTAGCTATTGAGCATCTATGAGTATTGTGGACATCCCAGTGACTATCCAGGGCACAGCCCCTACCCTTGTGGAGTGTTTATAGTGTGATAGTGAAAACAGTCTTTCAAATAAGCAACTACATGTGTCAAGAGTATTACCAAAGAACAAATATAAACTGCTCTGGGAAGAGACAACAGACAAAGCTGGAAGCCTTTCACATAACACCTTGAGAACTAGGCTAACGGATTTCAACTAAGAGCCCACTGCAATAGTAAAAACACAAAATGACAAGAGCTTGAAGCAGGGTTGACTCTGGGAGCAGAAAAGGCTCAACTAGATCATGATACTAACACATCTCAACCGACTGTTCTAATTCTTTGGCATTCCAGTGACTATTTAGAAATGGGAAAGAACTAACCAAGCTGGATTCTAGCTTTGAAGATCCCTTTATCAAACCAGGGTACACCTGGCTAACATCATAGACAATCTCCTTGTGACCCAACTCAAGAAACTAGAAATACATTGTGGGTTGTTACTTCAAAAAATCTGCTACGTATTTGGCCTAATTGATTTAGTCACCAAGGGCTTTAAAGAGCAGCCAGCTGTCTCCAGGCTGGGTGTCACAGGAGTGCTATTAAGCAAGTGTGTGCCCCTTCAGAGGCACACCCTGCAAACCACAAAGGATAATATGATTAAAATATCATCAAGCTCTATGGAACAGGATATTGGAGATGTATCTGTTTAGAAAGAGATCTGTGAAAGGAGAGGTTATATATTGACTTCTTACACCCCAAGTTTTCTCCAACATAAAATACTTACAAGAGATTTTTCCTATTCAAAATGTGTTCTTTTAGGGCAAATATTTTCTTCTTGCAATTGTCTTTGAAATTGCTAGAAATAATGGGTTTTCTAAGTTTCTGTCTACTTTTTCCACAACTTTCCGACACTAACAGTGATCTGACAATGGAACCTGCATGTTTGAATGGCAGGGAGAGTCTGTCCCTGAAGGGACTCACACAGATCCTGAATGACGATCTTTCTGCTACGTCATAGAAAATGAAGTCGCTCAGTCGTGTCCCACTCTTTGCGACCGCACGGGCTGTAGCCTACCAGGTTTCTATGTCCATGGGATTTTCCAGGCAATAGTCCTGGAGTGGATTGCCATTTCCTTCTCAGGGGATCTTCCCAACCCAGGGATCGAACCCGGGTCTCCCGCATTGTAGACAGATGCTCTACCATCTGAGCCACCAGGGAAGTCATAGAAGGGGTCCCTGTACTGCTTAGGAGATTCTACAACTTGACTTCTCAAGATCAGCTTTCTCCTAATCTAAACTCCCTGGCTAACAGAAACTTATTATTGAAATACCATCTTGTTCACAATGAAATGGGCCCCACAAACTAAGCTCGTGTTGTGCAGGTGATGTGATTCTTTGACCCTGATGAATGACCCTTTTTTTCTCCTGCTGTTGATGAAGGTTCAACATGGGAATCAAAGCACCCAAGAGCATTAGAAGAACCCAGACTCAAGACTCCCGAAGTTCATGGTCTTGTTTAGGATCCCTCCTGTGTGTCATGAAAATGTTGATGAAGAAAGAACCATCCATGTGACTCTGAAAAGAAAAAAAACCTTAGGCTGTGATGGGGTCATATGTTTGGCATGACTCAAATTCATGATTTCCTTTGGCTCGCTGGGTTGATTTTTGTCAGTGCCTTTTAGACTTATTGTTTTCATATTTCTGGGTTGTTTCCCAGGTGCTTTTCACTTTCCATTCCACTCACTACCCCCACCCAAGATATTTGCCAGTAGTCATGGTGCCTTCATGTAGAAAGTGAAATTATTTCTTATCTCTACACTGGCCTTTGCTTTTTTGGAGCAAGGGGTGATTTTAGGTGATTTTACCTATCAGGAAAGTGAGAAGTTAGCTCATATAGAAGAATGTAGGCCTAGTATTAGATGAAGAGAAGCCATCTGAGCTACTCATTTTCTGGACTGCTTGTGGTCTTCCAGGCTTTATCAGAGGTAATGTCTTCATATTAGACCTCCAGTCAGAGTCAGTTATTCTCCCTGTTTGAAAAATTAGGAAAAATTAAATGCTAATTACTTAATTCCTTCATCTGCCTAACATTGTCAGGTTATTCAAGAAGCTCAATGGAAATATACATGCAACTCGGGGCTAAGGCTCTGGGCCACAGTCACTAAAGACTGCTGCATCTCCAGAGGGCTCCTGTCAGGCTTTTTAGGCAGGGCGGCATCCTCTGCTATGTAAGATGTGAGCAAATTTTGGAAAATTACCATTTATCTATGACTGTATATAATCTTAGAATGTTCAAACACTCTGTTTCAGTGGGTTTGCATATTGGGCATCTTTAAGTCATCTTCTATGTCTTGCTCATACAAGGCATTCTATGACTAAAAAGAAAAACTGGAAAACTACTGATTTTAGTTGAATTCTCTCATTTCACATTTACGAAACTGAATCTCAGAGTGGTTAAGTGGCTTCTAAAATATACAAAGTTTCGGAGGAAAAGCTAAGGAAACAGCAATTATTTAAGTGGGAGATGGATATTATAAATTAGAAACACTGTCCCTGTGATTATTTTTATCTGTCATTACATTCTTTTGGCTTCCCCTCTGTGTTTGCACCACAAATCAGGTATGCTCTGTCCCCAAACTTTCTTGGGTATCCAATTTTTATTCTCTACTTGCCTAGAAGTCAATTCAGAGTTTCTAGAACCAAAGTCTATTTTTTATAGAAAGAATCATTTTTATAGCAATTCTTGTTCTTTATTATCAAGGTTTTTTTTTTTTTGCTTTTTAAGATTCATGTTTTTATCACATACCTTATTTGATCCTTCCAAATAAGTAAGATAGATGAAGCAGGTCAACTTGTAAAGCACATTGTATATGTGGCAATATATCCATTAAAGTGAACTTATTTTTCAACAGGAGAATTTATCTGCTATTTCATTTTATAGGTGGCACAGAAAGTCACTTTGGAACCTTTGAAATTTGCCTCTTTCCTGAATTTTCCCTCCTAATTAGGCAAATATAAGATATGCACTCTTTCCACATCCTGTTGTATGCTTAGCTGGAGAAGATCTGATTCTGCATAGATGCTAAGACTTCCCCTGGGAGGCAAGAGAGACTAATAACTTAAATATCCCCTTTCAGATCATCTGTGGCAGCTTGGAATGGGTCAGGTGATATCTGAAAGGTGAGAAAGAACTTAAAGCATCTGGAACTGTTAGTCTAGTCTCAACCCCAGGGCCTGGAAGTCTGGGGAAGAGTCCAGAAATAGGGCTCCTGGGCATGGGCGTGTAACCACCAATGGCTGTAACTAAGGGGGCACATATGAGGAGACCCACTGCAACCTACAACAGGGTCTGGACCAGAAAAGGCATCATCTCAGCTATAAAAAGAACACAAAGGATTGTGTGGTGTGGAACCCTTTTCACGGCAACACCTGTGGCAACAGTAGAAATAAAGGCGATTCAACTGGGGACCCATTAGTGGACACATCAGGCTCCCTAGTTCTCTCCTGACATTTGGAGTGAAGGCTGACCCCATTGGCAGAAGCTCTTGGGTAATTCAAGAAGAAGACTAAAGAGGGAGCTACTATCTCCCTGCTAACCCACACATGCAAGATCCCCCTGAAGGTGTCTTGGATTACCTATAGATGATGTATGGATAAGGGGAGGTGTAGGTTCTAGGTAGGGAGTGTTTTAGGAATTTGCCAAGGTCACTGGCAGCCCAGGGCTCCTTTCCCAGCAGTTTCTGGCTCTTTGGACAGCATAGTGCACTCTACTTACTTCTAATGACTCTGCCTTAACCACGCTCCCCATTTTTCATGCCTTTGAGTTGAAATGTGACCTTGGAGTGGTGGCAAATCGTAAATCCTCTGAGTCTTTTTCCTACCCATGAGTTGGCTGTTTCCCATCTAATTTTTCATACTGTTAGGAAGAGTTCTCGGAAAGCATTAGATGCATCATCTAAGGGCCCTTAAGCACAGCCCTGGAATGCTGAGAGCTCCAGTCCTGCCTGTGGGAGTCTGGAGACAGAAGATAATTCTCCATCTCCAGCCCCTTTCTGGAGAGGCTGATAGCAAGACCCAGGGCACCTTAAGGTTTCAGCAGACTCTGAGGGGCCCCAGGGAGGGCATTGTCCTGGCTCCTGCAGACCTCTGTTGTAGTTATTAGTATGCATGATAATGACAGTTTACTTCTTTTCCCTTGAAGATAGCTTTTAAATTTGCTCTGTTGGCCTCTTGATGAAATAGCTTCATGCATATTAATGGCTTCTTTTATTTACTGAGCAGTACCATTAAGCACTTTGAAATACCAGATTCCACCCAAGGTCTCCAGGGAGACAAGCCAATATCTCTAGACTTACTGGGTGAATGGGAAACTGAGGAAACAAAAAACATCCTGAAAGTAACACAGAAAGCTCCTTGACCACAGACGCTGTCTATCTAGCAGGTGGTTATGGACTTGGCTGGGTAACTGCTGGGTTTCCTGCACGTCCATCCATTCTTACAGCAGGCTTTTATTGAGCACTTGCTTTGTGTACAGCACCATATGGGGCACTGAGCAGCAAGGAAGGTGAGTATGATTATAAATCTCAAGATGTACCTGTTTTCTATTCAAAGAAACCTGAAGGAGAGGTTAGAGTGGAGAAAGCAGGGTCTGAAATTAAGCTGGCACCACTGCTGCAGAATTTAAGATGTTGCTACACCTAACTGCACAGGCTTCTTGACTTAATAACAGCACATTCGAGAGTGTGGCCATTGATAAAAACAAGTTAGATATAGATAACTTGGGAAGTATGTCCATGATATAGCATTAAAAGGAAGATGGCCAACGATTTCATGTTTATTAACTGTGTGTATGTTTATGGGTTTATATGCATATATGATGCATGTAGACAAACAGATGGAGGTAGATAGATAATAAATAGAAGATCAGTAAGAGAGAGAAAGAGTGAGAGCAAGAGAGAGGAAACCAGAACTTAGGAAGAATTCATGTGCCACTAATGGCAATGTGAGGGGAGGAGTGAAAGGGCCACATTCTTGGTTTTATTATTTCACATAGTATTTTAAAAGTCATATTAGAAATGATCTTTTTTGTGTGTTTCAGCATTTTAAAAATAAAATGTTCAAAAGTAAATACATAAAAGATGTAGTCCCCAACCTCAAGGACCTGACACCCCTAAAGAGCAGATAAATCAGCATTAACTACATTATCAGAATAAAGGCACTGCAAGTACAGGAGAAGTGTTTACTTGAAAAAGTGTGTATAAGATAAAGAGGACACATGTTGAAAGAAATTTTCCCACTGGGAGTATTGACCAAGGGCTTGCTTCTTTCGTCACCACCAGAGCAGTAGGCACTAGTGAATGGCCTCTTTGGTCTCTGGGGTGGTGAGGAAGCACAAGCCAGCCTGGATCCTCCCTAGGAAAGGAAGTGTTGAACCGACCCTCTCAAGCTCCCTGTTCCAATCTGACTACCACTGCCTATCTGTCCAGAAGGGGTTCTGTAGGTGCTGAGGGCTGACTCAAGGAAAGAAATAGGTAGCTTTGCTGACTTAAATTTCCCCTGGAACTTTGAGTTTTCCTGACATGAGTCATGACCCACTCACAGGTAACGTAACTGAAACCAATTTGGTATGTAAGCTCCTACGAGGGGACCCTGATGGTGGCGAGCTTGTCGCTGTCGCTCAGTGTGGGCTGCCTGCTCGGATCCTTCTGTGTGCTGGCTCCTACAGCTGTCGATGGAAACCACGCCCTTCTTAGTAAAGGTTCTAAGGAGGAAACACACGTGGAGGGAAGGAGGGTACAGAGGGTGCCTCACTCTGACGAGAAAACCTAGGATGGCTTCACTGGGCAGGAAACATGGCAATTTCTGAAGAACTGGATTTTGATTAGCAGAGAAAGTAGAAAGGATTTCTACAGGAAGAAATGGAGAAGAATCCAGTATCAAAACAGGAGTTAGCACTTTAATAGCACCTATATGTATACAGAAGGAATTAATCCAGTGAGATTAGTGTTACGATTATATCCATTTTGCAGATGAGGAAACCGAGGCACAGAAAATTTACCTTCCTAGGGTCCCAGAAGGAATAAGTGGTATGGCTGAGAATCACACCAAGGGCATCTAGCTAGCTCTTGACCTCTCAGAACCTTCTTGTAAACTGACAAATACTCTTGTTGTTTAGTCACGTCCAACTCTTTGTGACCCCGTGGACTGCAGGACACCAGGATTCCCTGTCCTTCACTATCTCTCGGAGTTTGCTCACACTCATGTCCATTGAGTCGATGAGGAGTGGTGGGAAACACTAGAGGTAAAAAAAAGTGCTGATGCACACATCAGCTGCTCCCTAGCATAGCTGGAATAGAGGCAGTAACTGTGGGAGGTGAGATGGGGCTGCATCCTTAAATTCTAGAAAAAGGGCTGGAAACTTCCTCTGAGGGAGCAGGAAGCCACCAGACAGGTTTTTGGAATAAAACACCTGCTCTGAGATATAATGTCTTAGAAAAAGACCTCTAGTGAGATTAGGAAAGGGGAGGGACTGGAGAGATGGAGGAGGTCATGAGGTGGGAGATTCTGGGGGCTTGAGTTGGAGTCGTCACAGTTGAGAAGACAGTGGGAGACCTTGGTGGGTGAGAAACAGCCTTCCATGTGTTTCTGCTTCCTGGCCAGACCCTCGTAGGAAATGAATAGTGAAGACTGGTGTGCAGCCCCAGAACAGGTAACAATCAACCAGTAGCAGCAACGTCTTCAAGCAGTCTTCAAATAACTTACTTAATTTTTAAAACAATCCTGCCTCAACCGCCTCCTCCTTTCCTCCAACTTGGAAGCTAGAAGACGGTTCTCTTCTAAGAGCAGTATTTCAGAGCACCTCATGGCAAAGCCAAGCCAAAAGCAACCAACAGAGCTCCAGCTATCCCTGGTCCAGGGTCTGAGGGAAGCAGCTTAGACAATTTCCTGAGGGGCTTTGGAAGCAGATGATGCCAAGCCCAGACCCAGTTTGCTCTGCTCCATTTGTAATGTCCTCACACTGTAAATTGCAAACATTACAGCCGGGCACTCTCTTTATGGCATACTTTCATCCTGAAATGTTCCCGTGCTACATTTTCATGTAACTTATGCACCGCGAATGTTGTAAAAACTGCCGTAAAAGTCAATATAAATGCAATAATGTCATGTCAGTCAAAGGCAGCAGAGCAGCCCTTTGAGCAAACAATTGGGAAACTAGAGGGAAAACTCAATTGCTCCATGTTGCAAATTGATTAAAGATATGAATCAGAAAATTAAAGGGCTTTTGGAGTTTAGGTTATTACTAACTGCTTTACTTTATGGAGCAATTACTTTGATTCTATCTCGAGTCCAGTAAAGCGACTGCCAACATGTGGTGAGATGGGGCTCTGTGTCTTTCTTATTAATGTGAATTACTTAAGATCAGCCTAAATGAATGCACATGTGCGTCTTAGACATATGAGTTCATTTCCTAAGCACTGTACTTAAAATTAAAAAGAAATAATTAATAGCTAGGGTTAAACCTCTGTTTGACTAAACCTTCTCATTGGCCAAGAGAACCAATCCTGTTTTCTAAGTGTGAGATGTTGCAGCAGTCACCTTCATGTTTAGCTTATAATTTTTAGGCTCTTCTAGAAGGGCAGGGAAGCATAGAGTCTTGTCAACATAGCTAATTTGCACTACCCCCATGTTCAGCCTGTTGAGTGCCGAGATGCTGTCCTCATCTAATTGTCTTAGTATCTGAAAGTCCATAATTAGACAGTCATTTCTTTAGAGCTTAAACCTTTTGGTACTAAGCTTCTTGTATAAGTATCATAAGATCAAATAAACTTAAGCTCAGGAAGAAAACATCTTAGCAATAATTAATGTGGCCCTTTGGGCTTTGACAGCCAGGAAGCCAAGAGCTAAATTTAATATTCAGTTGTAGTAATTGCCCTATGCTAGATTCCTGAGCTAGCGTGTAGCTAAGCACATTTAGTGGGTGCTCAGTGAAGGATGGCTGAATGGCGGAATATGAGATAATGACTAATAGTCACTTTTATTATTACTTACTATGAGTGAGAGTTTGCAGGTATGCTAAGTGCTTCTAAACATTGCCATAAATTAATCTTTAAAATAGTCTTCTTCGCTATTTTCACTACCATTTTACAGATGAGGAAGCAGACTTATAGAGGTTAAGTGACTCACCCATGTTCACCTAGCTGGAATTTGAAACCGGTACTCTGTGATTACAGAACCAGCATTCTCAGCTACTACCTAAAGGGGACAAAAATAGGGTGGTCATAGGACTTGAAAGTTAATTTGGAAACAATAGGTATTAGCTATCTCCTTACAGAGAAGAAAATTTTCAAATGAGTAGATTTTTTTTAGTATTAATTACTTAATTAGGCTGTGCTGGGTCTCTGTTGCTTCACAGGCTCTCCTTTCGTTGCAGGCTGCACACTCCATTTGCAATGCACAACGTCTCTTGTTGCAGAGCATGGGCTCCAGGGTCCATAGGGTTAAGGAGGGCTTCAGTAGTCGTGGCTCCAGGCTGTAGGGCACAGGCTCAGTAGTCACGGCACCTGGGCTTAGCTGTGACGTGTGGTATCTTCCCGGATCAGAGGTCAAACCCACGTCTCCTGCATTCACAGGCAGATTCTTTCCTCTGAGGCACCAGGGAAGCCCTAAAATGAGTAGACCTTGATTGTAAGCAGATTAAGAATTTCAAGACATCTTTGAGGAAAATGGATAAGGCAGAAGGAGTGTTACTTAGCAACAGAAGCACAGACCAAATGAGAATCAAAGAGACTGGTATAGGTAGTGCCCACCTAGCAGGGTCCAAGAGATGGGGCACCGTAGCATGGGCTTTCGGAGAAGGCAATGGCAACCCACCCCAGTGCTCTAGCCTGGAAAATCCCATGGATGGAGGAGTCTGATAGGCTGCAGTCCATGGGGTTGCTAAGTGTCGGACACAACTAAGCGACTTCACTTTCACTTTTCACTTTCATGCATTGGGGAAGGAAATGGAAACCCACTCCAGTGTTCTTGCCTGGAGAATCTCAAGGACGGCGGAGTTTGGTGGGCTGCCATCTATGGGGTCGCACAGAGTCAGACACGACTGAAGCAACTTAGCAGCAGCAGCAGCAGAATGAGCTTTGCATATCACAGCTCTATTGACATCTGAATCCGAAGCCATTAACTCGAAATTTCTTGATTCTGATACCATGCTGACCAAACAGTCTTCTGGTTTGGTTTTGGCAGGCCAGGTATGTGTGTCTACAGGCTGAAATGTGCTGACTGTACCCAATGTGACTGGCACAGGAGTTACAGTGTTTGGGATAAATTAATTAATAAGCAGTCTGATTTACACAATATCTCTGAGGTTAATTAAAGACTGTTCCTGAACAGGCTAGTCCCCAGCTGCTGACCAAGTTAGGTTTCTGAGTCTGTGAGGCTGACTCTGGTCTGCAATATTTCTTGTGGTTAGGAAGACAAGCCTGGGAGCCCTTTCTCAATCCCTGGTTTCAAAATTTTACTAATCATTTTCTCTGCTTTCTTTTGTAATGACCCTGCATCTTCTGGTCGCTGTTTATTTGTTTGGCACTAGATGTGCCTTAAACATGAGCTATTTCAGATGCCTTTTGATTTAAAGGCACGCAACTTTGAAATAAACATGAATACACACACACACACACACACACACACACATATATATATTCTGTGCTATAGTTTTGACAGCCTTAAGACACGTGTTAAGAAGGGATAATGTAACAAACATGCATGCTCAGTCACTTCAGTCATGTCCAACTCTTTGTGACCCTTATGGACTGTAGCCTGCCAGGATCCTCTGTCCATGAGATTCTCCAAGCAAGAATCCTGCAGTGGGCTTCCATGCCCTCCTCCAGGGGATCTTCATGACCCAAGGATCCAATCCAGGTCTCCTGCGTCTTTTGCATCACAGGCAGATTCTGTACTACTGAGCCACTGGGGAAGCCCCCTAATGTAACATAGTCCTAGGTAATGAGAAACATAAATAAATATTAAATTAGTATTAGTCTCACGATAATGTACAATTTAAAATAATTTTTCATTGGCTTATCTCATTTTGAACCTCTCACTAACATCATAAAGCAGAAGTAACTATTACTAGAATCCCCATTCTCCAGATGAGGTCCAGCAGAGATAAGTGACTTGTTTAAGATCATCCAGTTAGAAAGAGAAGAAACTGCTTTCACAAAAGACTGCTTTGCCTACAATGACAGGAAAAAAAAAATGCTGCAGTCCAAAAACGTTTTTCAGAACACCTAACAGAGCACCTAGTGAAATGTATAGGTGTTTCTCTTCATGACCCCACTCCCTTCCAATTTCAGTTCAGTTCAGTCGCTCACGCATGTCCGACTCCTTGCGACCCCATGAATTGCAGCATGCCAGGCCTCCCTGTCCATCACCAACTCCGAGTCCACCGAAACCCATGTCCATCGAGTCGGTGATGCTATCCAGCCATCTCATCCTCTGTCGTCCCCTTCTCCTCCTGCCCCCAATCCCTCCCAGCATCAGGGTCTTTTCCAATGAGTCAACTCTTCGCGTGAGGTGGCCAAAGTACTGGAGTTTCAGCTTCAGCATCAGTCCTTCCAATGAACACCCAGGACTGATTTCCTTTAGAATGGACTGGTTGGATCTCCTTGCAGTCCAAGGGACTATCAAGAGTCTTCTCCAAAACCACAGTTCAAAAGCATCAATTCTCTGGCGCTCAGCTTTCTTCACAGTCCAACTCTCACATCCATACACGACCACTGGAAAAACCATAGCCTTGACTAGACAGACCTTTGTTGACAGAGTAATGTCTCTGCTTTTTAATATAGTATCTAGGTTGGTCATAACTTTCCTTCCAAGGAGTAAGTGTCTTTTAATTTCATGGCTGCAGTCACCATCTGTGGTGATTTTGGAGCCCCTCAAAATAAAATCTGACACTGTTTCCACTGTTTCCTCCTCTATTTCCCATGAAGTGATGTGAACAGATGCCATGATCTTCGTTTTCTGAATGTTGAGCTTTAAGCCAACTTTTTCACTCTCCTCTTTCACTTTCATCAAGAGGCTTTTGAGTTCCTCTTCACTTTCTGCCATAGGGTGGTGTCATCTGCATATCTGAGGTCATTGATATTTCTCCCGGCAATCTTGATTCCAGCTTGTGCTTCTTCCAGCACAGCGTTTCTCATGATGTACTCTGCACAGAAGTTAAATAAGCAGGGTGACAATATACAGCCTTGACTTACTCCTTTTTCTATTTGTAACCAGTCTGTTGTTCCATGTCCAGTTCTAACTGTTGCTTCCTGACCTGCATACAGATTTCTCAAGAGGCAGGTCAGGTGGTCTGATATTCCCATCTCTTTCAGAATTTTCCACAATTTATTGTGATCCACACAGTCAAAGGCTTTGGCATAGTCAATAAAGCAGAAATAGATATTTTTCTGGAACTCTCTTGCTTTTTCCATGATCCAGTGGATGTTGGCAATTTGGATTCTGGTTCCTCTGCCTTTTCTAAAACCAGCTTGAACATCTAGAAGTTCATGGTTCACATATTGCTGAAGCCTGGCTCGGAGAATTTTGAGCATTACTTTACTAGCGTGTGAGATGAGTGCAATTGTGCAGTAGTTTGAGCATTCTTTGGCATTGCCTTTCTTTGGGATTGGAATGAAAACTGACCTTTTCCAGTCCTGTAGCCACTGCTGAGTTTTCCAAATTTGCTGGCATATTGAGTGCAGCACTTTGGCAGCATCATCTTTCAGGATTTGAAACAGCTCAACTGGAATTCCACCCAGTTGAGCTGGCTGGAATTTCTTTTGTTCGTAGTGATGCTTTCTAAGGCCTGCTTGACTTCACGTTCCAGGATGTCTGGCTTTAGGTGAGTGATCACACCATTGTGATTATCTGGGTCATGAAGCTCTTTTTTGTACAGTTCTTCTGTGTATTCTTCCCACTTCTCCTTAATATCTTCTGCTTCTGTTAGGTCCATACCATTTCTGTCCTTTATTGAGCCCATCTTTGCATGAAATGTTCCCTTGGTGTCTCTAATTTTCTTGAAGAGGTCGCTAATCTTTCCTATCCTGTTGTTTTCCTCTATTTCTTCGCATTGATTGCTGAGGAAGGCTTTCTTATCTCTCCTTGCTATTCTTTGGAACTCTGCATTCAGATGCTTATATCTGTCCTTTTCTCCTTTGCTTTTCACTTCTCTTCTTTTCACAGCTATTTGTAAGGCCTCCCCAGACAGCCATTTTGCTTTTTTGCATTTCTTTTGCATTTAAGTAAGCCCTATATAAAAATCTATATTCAAACACAAACTAAATTCTAAGCCTATGTCAACATTTTAAGCAGAATTATCACTTTTCAAAACAGATTATTTTTAAAGAAGTAAGTTCCCTTCGTTCATTTAAAGTTTCACTCTTTCTTTAGAAAAAGTGATTTACACACACATTCCATAAACAAATATGGTGAAGAAAAAGATATAACTGTGGTGCTGCTGCTAAGCTGCTTCAGTCATGTCCGACTCTGTGCGACCCCATAGATGGCAGCCTACCAGGCTCCCTCAACCCTGAGATTCTCCAGGCAAGAACACTGGAGTGGGTTGCTATTTCCTTCTCCAACGCATGAAAGTGAAAAGTGAAAGGGAAGTAGCTCAGTCGTGTCCGACTCTTAGCGACCCCATGGACTGCAGCCTACCAGGCTCCTCCATCCATGGGATTTTCCAGGCAAGAGTACTGGAGTGGGGTGCCATTGCCTTCTCTGATAACTGTGCTAGAATCAAGCAAACACTGCTGAAGAGATACTCATGAGGAGAGTGACCTTTGATGGGCCGTGGACGCCTGGAGTCCATACCCTGAACACCTCAGATTCTGACCTCAGCTACTCATTTATATTAAGGCCTAAATGTGAGGAAGAGATTTAGTTGACAAGTATTTATGGATTTATCTGATAAACATGCGCAACTTCGTCTGCTGCTGCTGCTGCTGCTAAGTCGCTTCAGTTGTGTCCGACTCTGTGCGACCCCATAGACGACAGCCCATCAGGCTCCGCCATTCCTGGGATTCTCCAGGCAAGAACACTGGAGTGGATTGCCATTTCCTTCTCCAAAGCATGCAAGTGAAAAGTGAAAGGGAAGTCGCTCAGTCGTGTCCAACTCTTAGCGACCCCATGGACTGCAGGCTACCAGGCTCCTCCGTCCATGGGATTTTCCAGGCAAGAGTACTGTAGTGGGTTGCCATTGCCTTCTCCAACAACTTCATCTAACCCTTCCTAACTACCTTCCTCCTTCTAGAAATATGCCTCTTTCCTTCTCCCTTAACAAGTTCAAATGGAAGCTGCTATTTTCTAACAGATCCACTCTCTGATTAAGTGGGACCAATTATAGACCCTCACTCTGCTGGTACCAGTTGGTTATTCTGGACAGTTTTGTCTCATTTACCCAATCAAAGCCCTTCCTCTGCATTTTTAAATTTGGCCTCTAAAAGAGGAGAAACTCCCCAGTGATATAAAGCATTGAAATTGTAGGCAATCATATTCCCCATTATAGCAGAAGCCAGTTTATGGTGAGAAAGAATGGAGCTTACTCAGAGAGAAGCACAGGCGAAAGAAGGAGAGAAAAAGAAAGGTAGTGGCATTATAAGCCCTGATTCCAAGTGTCCTTGAGGCCCAAAACAGCATGCTCTTCCAGCAGCTAGGTGATTTAGCATGTTCCCTTTGTACCTAAACTAGTTCAGATTGGGTTTGTCAATTATAAACAAAAGATATTGTGATATTGTTCTTTATCACAAGAAATCTAAGTTTGATTTCCATCCCCATTTCTGGTACAGAATTCCTAAAACCCTTTGAATTTCCTAAGTCATAGAGAGATAAAGGTGTTTTAATATTAATAACAAACCCCTTTCAATTATACCATACTTTATGTTAATAAGGTAAATTTCAGAAGCCCTGAAAGGTGGAACTGAATGCCAGGGGAACCAACCATGTGATTACAGAATTGAAATTTCAGTCCCATCCCCCTGACCTTCAGGGAGGGAAGAGGGGCTGGAGGTTGAATCAATCACCAACACTCAATCATGTCTGACTTTTTGCAACCCCATGAACTGTAACATGCCAGGCTTCCCTGTCCTTCACAATCTCACGGAGTTTGGTCAAACTCATTTCCATTGAATCAGTAATGCCATCATACCTTCTCATCCTTTGTTGTCCCCTTCTCCTCCTGCCATCTATCTTTCTCAGTATCTGGGTCTTTTCCTATGAGTTGGCTCTTCACAACAGGTGGTCAAAGTATTAGAGCTTCAGCTTCAGCATCTGTCCTTTCAATGAATATTCAGGGTTGATTTCCTTTAGGATTGACTAGTTGGATCTCCTTGCAGTCCAAGAGACTCTCAAGAGTCTTCTCCAGCACCACAGTTCGAAAGCATCAATTCTTTGGCATTCAGCTTTCTTTATGGTTCAACTCTCACATCTGTTCATGACTATGGGAAAAACCATAGCTCTGACTATCCACACCTTTGTTGGCAAAGTGATCTCTCTGCTTTTTAATATGCTGTCTAGGTTGGTCATAACTTTTCTTCCAAGGAGCAAGCATCTTTTAATTTCATGGCTGCAGTCAGTGTCCACAGTGCTTTTGAAAACCAAGAAAATAAAGTCTGTCACTGTTTCCATTTTTTTCCCCTTCTATTTGCCATGAGGTGATGGGACTGGATGCCATGATCTTCATTTTTTGAAAGTTGAGTTTTCTGAAAGTTGAGCTCCTGCATTTTCAATCTCTTTCACCTTCATCAAGAGGTTATTTAGTTCCTTTTTGCTTTCTGCCATTAGGGTCACATCATCTGCATATCTGAAGTTATTGATATTTTTCCTGGCAATCTTGATTCCAGCTGAGTTTTATCCAGTCTGGCATTTCGTCTGATGCACTCTGCATATATGTTAAATAAGCAAGGTGATACCTTGATGTACTCCTTTCCCAATTTTGAACCAGTCCATTTTTCCATGTCTGGTTCTAACTGGCCAATATCCAGTAGCCAATGATTTAATGAATTATACCACTGAAATGAAGTTTCCATAAAACTCAAAGGACATAGTTCAAGAGCTTCTGTATTGGTGGACACATGGAGGTGCTGGGAAACAATATGCTCAGAGAGTGTGGAAGCTCCATGTCATCTCCACATACTTTGTTCCGTGTATCTCTTCCATCTGGCTGTTTCTGAGTTATATCCTTTTATAATAAACTCATAATCTAGTAATAAAACATTTCTACGAGATCTGTGAGCTACTCTAGCAAGTTAATCAAACCTGAGGAAGGATTTGGGGAACCTCCAATCTACAGCTGATCAGTTAGAAGCACAGGTGATGCCCTGGATTAGCAATTGGTGTCTTGGGTGATAGTATTGGAGGACTGAGCCCTTAACTGTGGGATCTGATGCTATCTCCAGTTAGATAGTGTCAGAATTGAGCCAGTTGTTTCATGGTGTTGGAAAACACACACACAAGAGACCCCATTCTGTCAAAGAGGTTGGGAGAGAGAGGAACATTCATCAAATACTATCTTGAGAAGATGTTAACAGCCTGTCTGATTTCATGCAGTAAGTGCTTAGCTGGCAGGGGTCACTGCATAGAAATGGAAGGGGAGGTCAAGGAAAAACTCTGTCTTAGAGAAGAAAGCTCCTCCAATACAGAGAAATATCTTAGCCATTGTCAATCCCATTTTGTCCTACCATAGTAAATATTGGATTTAATTTTGATTTCTCTTCTTTAACACTTTCTGAGGCCCATCAAAGTTACTAGTTCATGCAGAAAAACCCTGATTTCCAGGATCGAGGGATCTGATCTTTATTCTCTTCCCAGTGAAAACAGACTTGGTCTGTTCCCTCCAGAGATCTCAGCACTCATAAGACCCCTTTTACCACAGAACGAGGGACTAAAAAAATTGGTTGAGCTTATTCAAACAAAGTCTCAATTTCCCATCAAGCAATTGAAAGTTGGGGTTATGTGTTGAGGTAGACTTCAGACTCTTTTAATGGCATTCAGAGACATGGTTCCCCAACCAATTGGCATTCAGGAAATGTTTATCAGTTCTGACAGCCACAAGTTCCACCCTGGCCAATTTTAGCTCCTATGACTGGAAGTGACTTGAATGTTTGAAATTCTGTAAAATACAGGCTAGTTTTGAAATAGAGCCACAGAACTACAATGGCATTCTGGCTTAGCTGTTAGGCAATTTAGGTCAAAATCCTTTCTCTTCTGAACAAGGGAAAGCTTCCTTGAAAGGACTAGTGATAAATTTTCAATAAATCTGCTAGGTTGTGCGAAATGAAAGAAGAATTTTTTTTAATGATTTATGAACCTGAGTGAAGTGATATTTTCATTGCTGTCCACTTTCCATAATTTTTCTCTTTTAAATTCCCTTTAGTGTCTTTTTAAGAAAATAGGAGAAAGGAATCAGTATCCTTGGTGAGGGGGTTGCCTTCAAAATAGTGAGCACAGGACCATAAAATACGTGTGTCTATATATGTATGTAAGCAACCTTCACTTGGAAACAACTGATAACTCCGTTTAGGTGTGTTCGTTTCAGTATCAACAGAGGAGAGGATTTTTACATAAGTGAACTTTGAAATAATTGCTTCCTTCTTTGAGGACTTTTATAAAACTACTTTTGCATTTTTTTTTAAACTGAGGGGTGTAACTTTTTAAAATTAATTAATTAGCTAATTATTTAATTGGCTCATTCATTGACTCTTGTTTAATTATCCTATGTTGGGCTTGGCCGCATCCCATGATGCCACAACAAGGAGCTTCAGGTCATAGTCAGCGCCCCAGCCTGTTTCTCCTCTGCTCCACGTGCACAGGCAAGGAGGGGGCGGGGCCTGTAACTGTGCATGTGCGGCCACACGCGCTTAAAACTTCCTGTGAACCACTTTGAATTTAGGCTATTTCACCTTTTAAGCACTCTTAATTTTCTCAAAAAATCCTTGAAGCAAATATTTTAACACTCATTTTAGAGAAGATATAACTGAGCTCAGAGAGGTTGAGTGACTTGAGCTCCAGAGAGAGGCAGAGCTGGCATGTGTGACCTCTTGTAAATTACCTGGCCTCAATGGGCTTCGTCTCCTCTTGGGCCCAATGGGAGGTTTCTCTGCTTCCTTCCAGCTACAATGCCCCCCCGATACCTGTTATTATTGGTTTAGAAAATGTCGAATTCATTCCATGAATCAGAGACATTGACTAAATATCAAATAGGCCAAGTAACCACGAGAAAATAAGGATCCTCGCTAAGGCCAGATCCTGTTTTTGAACTAGGAGGAAATGGAATGTAAATGCATGGGCAGAAATTCAAACAGCATGATTTACCAACAAGCTCTGATAACTCTGCTGAAGGTGTGGTCAATCTGAAGAAATAAATGACTAGGATCAACTACAGGCATTTAGGCGGATGTTAAGGAGTACTGTGTTTTTCTGTTCAGAGCATTAGCTCCAATTTGATGTTTGGGTTTTAGATAAAGGACACCAATACCAAATACCCACACATGCATACCCACATAAGGGCACATTTTAATTAGTCCTCAGTTGATTTTTAATCTTGCTTTTATTCCATGGCCACTTTAAAATGCTCTATTATCTCATCATGTATAGCCCGATTTTCCCTCTTTACTTTTTTCTTCCTTTCTACTCTCACTTTTCTTCCTGTCTATTCTTTGCCCTAACTTTCCCATTATTCTTGTTCCATCACCCAGTGGAAGTGAGTTTTTTTTTCCTCCAACCTTATTATTATACCTATTTCCCCTTCTGCCTGCTTTCTAAAATCCTTCCCATTTCCCTTGTCTCCAAAGCACTAAGTGATATGGACATGGTTTAGTCAGAACTGCCCGTGGGAAAGCTGCTGCTTGGGACTCAGAAGTTGTAAGAGTTAGCAGAAGATAGAGAGGGAGGTTTCACAGTGCTTCTGTCTCCATCTCCACATCCCTTTTGTCTGTCTCTCTTTGTCTCTCTGTATCTGTCTTGTGCACCCACACCCTCTCCATTTGTATAGCTGTGAGCCATCTTCTGAGTCTTGGTGGCAAAACCACCTCTCTTCCCTAAAATGCATATAGGCTACATGACACCCCGTTTGAATTCCAACTCTGGACTTTTTGATGTCTTCAGGTCAGGCCTATGAATGAGGTGGGGTTAAGGAATGAGCTTCCGTGTCCTGATGTTGTCAAAGCTAATGTTTATGTAGATAGAAGTTGTGTGGTCTTCTGTACAATAAAGCAGAGCAATTAAAGAAGCTGGTCATCTAGTTATCACTACAATCAGGCCATATCAAAATATTCAGCAATGACCACAATAGCTACCTCATGGAGTTCATGTGCTATGTATCCAACACTGTTTTAGATGCTTTGCTTACAGTGTGGAAAATATTTCAGTAATCCTGCCAGGGACGGGGGAGTCTGGTGGGCTGCCATCTATGGGGTCGCACAGAGTTAGACACGACTGAAGCAACTTAGCAGCAGCAGCAGCAGCAAGGTACAAGTGTTTGTAGAGCACCAGGTATTCACAGGAGAGGGAGATCACTACGGGTAAGTAATCGTACAAACACTAGGCTTCTTTCCCAAAAAGGGTATCATTGTCGATATCATAACCATCTCTTGTAATGCATTGTCAAGCTTAGTGTTGGGCACCATGAGGTCAACTGGGATTTCAGTGATATTGGAACACTCTTGCTTCATCTTCTCCACCCTGGTTACAAACATCTCTATGTCTAAGACACCTATATTCCCATTTGACGTTCAAAACACATCTCATTATCAATGATGAACCAGAAAGGTGAATACTCTCACAAGGTTGCATAGCTTGCACCTGTTAGAGCAAGAGATATTAAAAAATGGAACTTTCTGGAGAACATGAAGAAAAATATGGAGAAAGACAGAGAGACAAAGTAAGTTGCAAAAAATTCCTATCCTGCCCTGATATGATATTGTCAGGTGTTGCCTTTGCTTTGCTGGTCTCTGGTTATGCAGTATTGGGAGAATTGCTTAAATACCCTAATGACCACCTCTCTTTCTCCTCCAGCCTCTCACCTTTGCTGACTTTCCTTTTTCCATGGTCTAAACCTTGAATGTTGGTGTTTCACATAACTCTGTCTTTTGATATATCTCTTCTCATCCTTCAAATTCTTAAATTATATCTAGTTGATCTTACCTATCTCCTTTTACTCCTGCTTTAATATTTCTGATTAAAAAAAAATCCATGTACTGGTGCAGATATATCTAAATGTTGGCACAGTTGCAGCATGCTCTCTTAGTAATTTTTTCCTACTTATTAAAAATTGGGCTGCTGGAATGGACGTGTAGGGTGTTATCTGCATAAACTACAGTGCGCATAATGATTCCTGGAAATTTGCAATGTAGTAATTCAATATGTAAAGAGAATGTACAGGATTAGGCAACATTGTGTCATAGCAAAAGACTGAAATCACCTGAATATCCAGCAATTCTTGTTGTTCAGTCATTCAGTCATGTCCCACTCTTTTCAGCCCCATGCACTGCAGCATGCCAGGCTTCCCTGTCCATCACCATCTCCTAGAACTTGGTCAAACTCATGTCCACTGAGTCCGAGATGCTTTCCAACCATCTCATCCTCTGTCATCCCCTTCTCCTCCTGCCTTCAATCTTTTCCACCATCAGGGTCTTTTCCAATGAGTCCTCTCCTCACATCAGGTGGCCAAAAGATTGAAGCTTTAGTTTCAGTATCAGTCCTTCCAATGAATATGCAGGGTTGATCCCCTTAAGGATTGACTGGTTTGATCTCCTTGCTGTCCAAGGGACTCTCAAGAGGGTTCTCTGATACCACAGTTCAAAAGCATCAATTCTTTGGTGCTCAGCCTTCTTTATAGTCCAACTCTCACATCCACACATGACTAGTGGAAAAACCATGACTTGGACTGTATGGACATTTTTTGGCAAAGTAATGTCTCTGCTTTTTAACACACTGTCTAGGTCTGTTATAGCTTTTCTTCCAAGGAGCAAGCTTCTTTGAATTTCATAGCTGCAGTCACCATGAAATTAAATTTGGAGGGATTTTGGAGCCCCAAAAAATAAAACTGTCACTGTTTCCATTTTTTCCCCATCTATTTGCCATGAAATGATGGGACCAGATGCCATGATCTTAGTTTTTTGAATGTTGAGTTTTAAGCCAACTTTTTCACTCTTCTCTTTTACCTTCATCAAGAGGCTCTTTAATTCCTCCTCAATTTTTGCTCACAAGAGTGGGTGCCATCTGCATATCTGAGGTTATTGATATTTCTCCCAGCAATCTTGATTCCAGCTTGGGCTTCATCCAGTACGACATTTCACATGATGTAATCTGCATATAAGTTAAATAAGCCGGGTGACAATATACAGCCTTGACGTACTCCTTTCCAAATTTGAACTAATCCGTTGTCCCATGTCTGGTTCTAACTGTTGCTACTTGACATGCATACAGGTTTAGCAGGAGGCAGGTAAGGTGGTCTGGTATTCTCATCTCTTTAAAAATTTTCCACCGTTTGTTGTGATTCACATAGTCAAAGGCTTTCATGCAGTCAATGAAGCAGACTTTATTTTTTTGGATTCTAAAATCTCTGCAGATGGTGACTGCAGCCATGAAATTAAGACATGCTTGCTCCTTGGAAGAAAAGTTACGACCGACCTAGACAGCATATTAAAAAGCAGAGACATTACTTTGCCAACAAAGGTCCGTCTAGTCAAAGCTATGATTTTTCCAGGAGTCATGTATGGATGTGAGAGTTGGACTATAAAGAAAGCTGAGTGCCGAAGAATTAATGTTTTTGAACTGTGGTGTTGGAGAAGACTCTTGAGAGTCCCTTGGACAGCAAGAAGATCCACCCAGACCATCCTAAAGGAAATCAATCCTGAATATTCATTGGAAGGACTGATGCTGAAGCTGAAACTCCAATACTTCAGCCATCTGATTTGAGGAGCTGACTCATTTGAAAAGATCCTAATGCTGGGAAAGATTGAAGGTGGGAGGAGAAGGGAATGACAGAGGATGAGATGGTTGAATGGCATCACGACTCAATGGACACGAATTTGAGTAAGCTCCGGGAGTTGGTAATAGACAGGGAGGCCTGGCGTGCTGCAGTGCATGGGGTCTCAAAGAGTTGGATACGATTGAGTGACTGAACTGGACTGAATGAAGCAGAAGCAGTAGTTTTTCTGGAATTCCGTCACTTTTTCTATGATCCAACATATGTTGGCAGTTTGGTCTCTGGTTCCTCTGCCTTCTCTAAATCCAGCTTGAATATCTGGAAGTTCTCAATTCAGGTAAATGATGATACTTCATACTATGAAACAAAATAGACATTAAAACATTGTGATATTACAGTACAAGTGGCTGAAATTAAGAAGGCTGACCATCCCAAGTGTTGCTAGGGATGTGAAACACTACTGATAGGAATGCAACATAAGGCATTAATGGTTCAGCAGTTACCATACAGCCACCATAGGATTTTGATACTCCACTTGTCAAAGACTCTAACAGATTTGGAATCAGTAGGTCTGCATTAAATGCCTGGTATCCACATTTTGAAAAATTTTGCCATGTCCTCTCTTGTACACTCTTGATTAAGAGACATTGTACTTAACCTAAACCCTGTATCACAGCACCTTGCATATAATAATTCAATAAACATATGCAGAGAAAGAATCAAAGGCATGTGACATGGTGAGGAAAAATAGGATTAGAGTCAAAACTTTGGATCAAGTTTTGTCTCTGCTTGTTACTAGGTTGTTGTGGTGGTTGTGGTTTAGTTGCTAAGTCATGTTTGACTCTGATCTCATGGACTGTAGCCCACCAGGCTCCTCCATCCATGGGATTTCCCAGGCAAGAATACTGGATTGGGTTGCCATTTCCTTCTCCAGGGGATCTTCTCCACCCAAGGATCAAACCCATGTCTCCTGCATAGCAGGCAAATTCTTTACCACTGAGCCACTTAGGAAGCTCATGCCTGTAACTAGCCAATGACCCAAATACAATTGCTTAACCATTTAGGGCTTCGGTTTTCTTTCTGTAAACAAATGGTGGGTAAGGCAGTTAGATCAGATCTCTTAAATCTCTTCAGCTCCATCATTCTAGGGAGGAGTATTTATGATTCAGAATATAAAAGATAACTGTGAAATCAGGTTGAGAAAGTCTCATAATTCAGTCATAGACATTAGAGAAGAATATTGCTTAGAGATTTTCCACTGTATTCGAGGAACTCAAACCATCATCCCTCTCAGAAAAGGCTAGATGCATTCTGATGCATAGAATGGGTAGCATATTAGTTTGCTGGGACTGCCATCACAACGTAGAGTAGACCAGATGGTTTGAAGAAATATCTGTTCTTTTGGCTTGAAGAGCAGAAATCTATTTTCTCATGATTCTGGAAGCTGAAAGTACAAGGTGTCAGCTGGGTTGGTTTCGTCTGAGTTTCTCTCCTTGGCTTATGGATGACCACTTTCTCCCTATGTCTTTACATCATCCTCTCTCTGTATGGATTTATGTCCTAATTTTCTCTTTTAAGGACACCTATGGGTGAGGACCCACTTTAATGATCTATTTTAACCTAATTACCCTTTAAAGATTCTGTCTCCAAGTACAGTCACATTCTAATAGGGCTTTAACATATGAATTTGGGGAGAACACAATTTAACCTCTAATAGATAGTGAATAGAGTGTCTATGCTAGCGGAAGCCTCCACCTAACGATGATGGAAGAGTCTCTCTTGGTCTGGAGCTTGAAGGAACAGAAAAACATTCGCTTATAGAATGATGATCTTAAAACATGTATCTCATACATCCTTTGCTTTAATGTAACAAACTTCCTCTGAAGTCTCTGCTACTGATAATAGCTGTTTCTGTGCTAGAAAGCCCTTGGTCCCCATTGCTACTAGCAATGAAAATTATACCAGTGGTGATCTGAGCCATATTCTAAACTCTGGATCAGACAGATTCTGCCCTCTGAACAGCTATATTGGAACCACAGATTTTTATTTTATTCATGGAAAAAAAAAACAAGAATCAATTCTATCATAAAATAAATCTTTAGAAGATTTGAAATTCACTTTTAAAATTCACTTTTACCCAATATTGGGGTAGCAGAGAGATGAAGATGAGATAACAGCCGTTTGAAAGCATATAGAAACCTGAGAAATGATCTACTGTGTGTTTCCTAGATTTTTCTCATTTTATTAATATTACCAATTTTTTTAAACCGGGGTGTCACTTAGGGTTTCTAATTTTTGTTGTGCTAAATATAGGGATTAAAAATAATAAAAAAAAAACATACTAACAACAAAAAATTTGAAGGATGTAATCTCATACCTAAAATAATCATAGCCATTTAAATGGAATATCTGGGTTTATTAACAAACAAGTTAAAAAAAAAAAAAGCAGTACAAAAACAAAACACCTCCTCACTTAAATATCTTGCCTCATTCTAACAAGAGCTTAGTCATGAATCAGCAGTCTGTAGACTGGTGCTTGAGAGCCTCAGTCTTTTAGATCAATGTTATTCAAACTTGAGTATGTTTAGACTTTCCACAAACTCAGTTTGAGAAACACTCAAATCAAAGTTAATGGAGAAGGCAATGGCAACCCATTCTAGTACTCTTGCCTGGAAAATCCCATGGACGGAGGAGCCTGGTAGGCTGCAGTCCATGGGTGGCTAAGAGTCGGACACAACTGAGCGAATTCACTTTCACTTTTCACTTTCATGCATTAGAGAAAGAAATGGCAACCCACTCCAGTGTTCTTGCCTGGAGAATCCCAGGGACAGGGGAGCCTGGTGAGCTGCCGTCTATGGGGTCGCACAGAGTCGGACATGACTGAAGTGACTTAGCAGCAGCAGCAGCAGCAAAATCAAAGTTAAATATTATCATTTGGGTTTTTTCTTCATGCCAACGTACTTATAGCAATTTTGGCATGGAACTCTTTTGAACAGATAAGAGAGTTCAATGGAAAGGAGTCAAAAGGAATTAGGAAATATGATTGAGTGCGCATTTCCTCCCTTGGCATACTTAAATACACAATTTGGACATTCTAGGATTTCCCTGGTAGCTCAGTTGGTAAACTGCAATGCAAGAGAGCCAGGTTTGATCCCTGTGTCAGGAAGATCCCCTAGAGAAGGCAATGGCAACCCATTCCAGCATTCTCACCTGGAAAATCCCATAGACAAAGAAGCCTGACAGGCTATAGCTAATGGGGTTTCAAAAGAGTCAGACAGGACTGAGTGACTAAACCACCACAGAGAGATAAAATAAGGAAAGTTATTCAAGAAGGATGGGAATAATTGGGCTGGTCAGGAAGCAGACCAATGGTTGATGGAGTCAAAAAGCCTGAACTCTTTTCACTCCACAACCTTCTGCTTCAGTTTCTAATCCCTTCCTTTAACCTCAAATTCTCAGTCCTGAGCAACAGAGTCACCTGGAAAGCTTGCTAAAAGGGGTTGCTGGGCCACACATGCAGAGTTTCTGATTTCACTGGTCAGAACGGGGCCTAATAATGAGCATTGCTGACGAGTTCCCAGAGGATGCTGATGTTGCTGGCTGGAGGGCCGCACGTGGAGAACCTTTGCTCCTACACCTCTAGTAAGGAGGGTACGCCCCGTGGCCCAGTACTGAAAGCCAGAACAGCATGAATGTGATGACGGAGCACAATGGCGAGAAGGCAGAATGCAGACCAAGAAACAGCTCTAGGCGGGTTCAGACAGATCCTTGGATTTGGAAAAATGAGCAGATTACTTTTACACAATACTTCTTAAAGTATTTGCTGTCTGCATTATGCTGGGTGCTTGGAAAACAGACATTCATTATAACTTTAAAAATCAAATGACTGCATAAAAAATCTTAATTTGAAAGCACAGAACCCAGGCACTTTAAAATTTTGTGCACACACATGATTTTCCATCAGCAGCTGTTAGGAGGATAATTAAGGATTAAATTTTCATTTAATCATTTTCAGATATGAATATAGTACTTTCCCTCTCCCTCACCCACACCCCAAGCCATTTGAAAGATGAAAATGAACCTCTAGCTTCAGGTTGTATCTTTAGAGAACAAACAGATTTGCTTCCATTTTGTAAACTTGTTAAAGTGACTTTAGAAATATTTGATTTAGTTCATATTTCCTGAATTGTATTTTCATAGTGAATAGTGTTTTTTTTTCCCTAAATTTTTATCAGACTTCTCATGTCCCTGAATGGGTGAGGAAATTTTATTCCATGGCTAAAAAGAAATCTGGGGAAATGGTATCTTATTTGATTCTAAGGCTCTTTGGATATTGGTGGAAGTGGGCACTAGGGGAAAGTGAGGAAGTGATTATAGGAGAATCACAAAACTGGGACACTAGAAGGCACCCTACAGTTCAGCTTGTCCCACAGTTTCATTTTACAGATGGGAATCCTTGTGGTCAAGGTCCCAGCCAGGCAGTGTATTTCCTGAGACTATAAAGCCGGTTGTCTCCTCAGAATCCTGGAGTTGTTAGCTGGGCAAACTGTCCTGTCCTGCTCTTCAGGATGTTTTGACTCAACTCCTGGGATTCTGGGAGAGACACAGGAATGTGGAAAAGCTTGTAAGCAACCTGAAGGCAGGCTCTGGGCACGTGTTAGTCACTCATTGTTTCCCTAAAAGGAGCCAGGGACCAAGCACACCGTAGACCTCACACATATTTTAGTCAAATGAGCTAAGGTGCTTAAAATTTGGAGAAAGACCCTGAGGGGAGGAGGAGAGCGGGTGCAAATAAAAACCATTCAACTGTGTGATTTGGCCAGAATTTTGTTTCTATATTCTGTGAAACACTGGACCTCAGTTTTAAGGCTTTGAAAGCTTGAAGGCAGCTGACTGGATTTTGATTTTTCTCTGGGAAGGACTCATACTGCCACATCTCTCCCTTTGAGGAAAGAAATACCCTATAGGATCTATCCCAGCAATCCAAGTGAGAATGCAGTCAGGGCCTGAGCTTTTTGCTGGGGCCTGGGTTTCTGTTCTTCTGAAGGCTGGAGTGGGCCAAGCCTTCTGCCCCAAAGAGGCCGAGGATTCTGGCAGGCTTGAGCCAGACTCCGCCAAACCAGAGGGAGGGGCTTCCTGCTGCTTCCTGGGGCAGGCCTGGAGCCGCCCACAGTTCACTTCGATTGATTCCAGCTGTGCCATGCCAGGCCGGCCAAGACTCCAGCCTTTGTAATGCTATCTGAAGGGAAAGGAGGAATCCAGAAAAGAGGCACCCTCACCTCTGTGTGTTCCCCTTGCCTCCATCTTAGCCGTTTTCCTGATTCTCATTCATCACTTCTTTCCTTCTTTCCTTTTCCCTATTTTTCTCTCTCTTTTCATTTTTGCCACACCCCATTCCTCTTTCTGTTTTACCTAACGCTGTGCCAGCCTCTCCCTTTTTCTCTGCATCTTCTTGCCTCTTCCTTTCTATCCCCCATCCTTCCTCCTTCTCTCCCTTGGCACCTCTCTCTCTCATGTTTTCTCATCCATCCCTGGCTTACATTCCCTATAGCATCACATCACACTTAAAGCTACAGTCTTTGCTCCTTTAAAGTAAAGAGATCTTGGTTTTGCACAGCTTCAGGCAGGATTGAGCAACACAGTACTTCGTGTGGTCTTTTGTGGCCAGAAAGGAAGAGTGTGCTTGTGTGTGTTTAGTAGCTTTGTCTGGGCTTTCATTGTCCAGCATTCAAGAGCAGATCTTAATTTGCTTGAGAATCACAGCCGAATAGTCAATTTGCTTTAAAAGACTCTTGATTTAAGCTTTCTGAGAGCTCTACCTCTGGCCGTGGTTTTGGAAAGTGATTGCCTGTCATCTCAAATGTTAGCGTAAACAGCAGGTCTGCACAGCATCATATGTTTATTTTCCACAGTGGCGTTTGCTAGGTCACGTGGTGGCCATTTAATTTCCACAACTGACATTCCACAGGTCTGAGATTTCGTTCCTTTGGGAGTATTTCAAATACTTGTGGTTTTAACCAAGATGAAAAAATATATATATTTAAAAGAAAAACACATATGCCACCAGCCCCCAAACTTCACTCAGCGGTGTCCCTGGCAGAGTCTCATGGGCAGCTCCTCTGCCCCTCCACTCTCAGATGCCTGCAGACACAGAGAGGGTAGGAAGGCCTAGATGTCTGCTTTTCAGAGATCTTCCAAGCCTAAGCCCTTCAAATTGATTCTAGCCTTTCACACTTGGACGTTCATTTCACTTTTGTATCTTGACACTTGGTTTGTTCTCACCCACTGAAGAGCTGGGAAACAGTTCTATCCAGGGTTGCCTGAACAGACGCCCATGCCTGCCCCTCAAAGTCCTTGATTTTTCTGATGAAGAGGCTGATGGTAACTTCTATCTAAAATACTGATGTTAAATTTTTGACAGAGGACAGTGGAACAAATTCTTATTGAAGGATTTGGATTGTTGGTCTCTCACTGGGTAAATAAAGGAACAGAAACAATTAAATACGACTGCTAAGTAGGAATGAAGTGTCAAAGATGGGGCAAGCCCAAAGGTACACCTGGGCAAAAGGTAAGACTGCTTTATACCACCTCCAATTCAGCCATCCTTTTGAGCTATTTGAATTCCAGTGGAACCTGTCATCTTTCTGTGCTCTTTCAACTGCCTGGAGAGCTCCCTATAGGTATGTTTTGATGGGGTCAAGAATAGCTTTCTTCACCCTGCCCCTCCTTCTCTGTGATTCCCACAAGTCCACAGTCTCATTCCCTCTTAGCTTGTCTCTGCTAAGGAACTGATAATCTCTATTGAGTGAAGGTATCCTAATCATTGTAACAAAGGCCGAGTTTCCAATTGTGGAACTATTATTGACAGAGAGTGGGAAGTTCAAGTCCAATAGGAAACTTTCTACCAGTTGATAACTGAAACAAGAACCTAATGATTAGCATCTTTGACTTATCAAAACTGCTTTTCTTGACTAAGGAAAGAAAAGGTAAAAGGTTAAATCACAGATACAACATGAATTAGGGCCTTGGAGTGTCACCACCGGAAGAGTCTTGAATGAAAGGTGATCAAACCTCATATATACACTACAAGGTCCCTCAAAGCCTGGGGCTGTCAATTTGTCAAACCCATGTGAAGGCTGTATATCCTTCGCATGAGCTAATGTTGCTGTTGTCTTTTGATTACATGCTCGAATATGGAAAAATATAATTGCTTACACACTAGAGACAATAACAGAAATTAAATTTTATCAGATCTGTACTCTCATACCTTATACACACACATTCCACCAATATTTTGGTGAAGGTCACATCTTCTGAAAAGGTGACATGTACTCAAGGTGGATCTGTGCAGAGACTGCAATGCTGACATTTTTTTTTTTTTCAAAGAAATGAAAGGTGAACATTAAGATGATCACAGTATCCAGACACATTGACCCTAAAATTATCCTATAAAGTGGCAGCTTGATTTATGAAATTAATTGTTCCAGGGATGATAGAAGCAGAAGTTTTAGATAAATTCATACATAGTAGGTTGATTTAAGTTACCTGGGGAGTTATTTCTAACTTTTGTGTTTGCCAGCAGGTGAAGCATGTGTATTCTTCAACATATTCCTTGTGTCCTTTGTGTCATTAGTGAAACTGAGACTGACACAAGGTTCAGTTCAATTCAGTCAGTTCAGTTCAGTTCCATTCAGTTGTTCAGTCATTCCGACTCTTTGCGACCCCATGGACTGCAGCACATCAGGCTTCTCTGTCCATCACCAACTCCCAGAGTTTATTCAAACTCATATCCGTTGAGTCAGTGATGACATCCAACCGTCTCATCCTCTGTGGTCCCCTTCTCCTCCAGCCCTCTTTCCAAGCATCAGGATCTTTTCAAATGAGTCGGTCCTTTGCATCAGGTAGCCAAAGTATTGGAGTTTCAGCTTCAGTATCAGTCCTTCCAATGAATATTCAGGATTGATTTCCTTTAGGATGGACTGGTTGGATCTCCTTGCAGTCCAAGGGACTCACAAGAGTCTTCTCCAACACCACAGTTCAAAAGAATCAATTCTTCAGCACTCAGCTTTCTTTATAGTCCAACTCTCACACCCATACATGACTCCTGGAAAAACCATAGCTTGACTAGATGGACATTTGCTGGCAAAGTAATGTCTCTGCTTTTTAATATGCTGTCTAGGTTGGTCATAAGTTTTCTTCCAAGGAGCAAGTGTCTTTTAATTTAAAGCGACACAAGGTTAAAGTCCCTTCTTAAATAAAATTGCAGATCAGTTGTTGGCTAGAGAGAAAAGTCAATATTTCATTCAATTTTAATGTGTCAGATAAAGAGCTAATGATTACATAAAGATATGCAAACTATTTATTTGACAACTTAAAAAATCACTCATAATGCAGTTAGTATTTTCAATTGATTTCCTTAGGAAACTTATTTCCAAGCTCTGTGTAGCCCTTTATTGAGATTAAAATATTTATAAATTGGAGATTTCCCCCATTTTTCACCCCCTGGAGTAAGTTTCTTAAAGTGCACTCTCAGAGGAAGTCTAAGATCATTGGCATTAGGATGAAAACAAATATGTTTTGATAACCTGGGTTGATTAAAGTTACAGGTCTTTAAGGAATTCTGTGCTTCAGTACTTCGCATATTTTTATGTAAAATGCAACAATCACCACATACATGAATCACAGAACCCTTCTGTGAGGAATATCTTTTAGGATTACTGTCCTCTAAACACACTTTGGGAAATGCTACTTAATAATAACAATAATAATAATAACAATGACAAGAGCTGCAAATATAACCAGGATTTACTAACTAAGCTATAAAGTGTCAGTTTTCATTCCAATCCCAAAGAAGGGCAATGCCAAAGAATGTTCAAACTAATGTACACTTGCACTCCTTTCGCATGCTAGCAAGGTAATGTTTAAAATCCTTCAAGCTAGGCTTCAGAAGTACATGAACCAAGAACTTCCAGATGTACAAGCTGAATTTAGAGAAGGCAGAGGAACCAGAGACCAGATTGGCAACTTTTGTTGGATCATAGAGAAAACAAGTGAATTCCAGGAAAGCACCAACCTCAGCTTCATTGACTATGCTAAAGCTTTGACTGTGTGGATCACAACAACTTGTAGGAAATTCTTAAAGAGACAGGAATACCAGACCATCTTACCTGTCTTCTGAGAAACCTGTATGCAGGTTAAGAAACATCAGTTAGAATCAGATATGGAACAATGGACTGGTTCAAACTTAGGAAAGGAGTACATCAAAGCTGTATATCATCACCCTGCTTGTTTAACTTCTATGCAGAGTACATAATGCAAAATACCAAGTTGGATGCATCACAAGCTGGAATCAAGATTACTGGGAGAAATATCAACAACCTCAGATATGCAGATGATACCACTTTACTTTCTAGTGAAGTGGAACTAAAGTGAAGAGGAACTAGGGCCCCTTGATAAGGATGAAAGAGGAGAGTGAAAAAGCTGGCTTAAAACTCAACATTCAAAAAACTAAGATCATGGTATTCAGTCCCATCACTTCATAGCATATAGAAGAGGAAAAAGTGGAAGCACTGATATATTTTATTTTCTTGGGCTCCAAAATCACTGCAAACTGTGACTGCAGCTATGACATTAAAAGATGCTTGCTCCTTGGAAGTAAAGCTATGACCAATCTAGACAGAATATTAAAAAGCAGAGACATTACTTTGCCAACAAAGATCTGTATGATCAAAGCTATGGTTTTTCCAGTAGTTAATTATGTACAGATGTGAGAGTTGGACCATACAGAAGGCTGAACACAAAAGAACTGATGCTTTTGAACTGTGGTGTTGGAGAAGACTCTTGAGAGTCCCTTGAACTGCAAGGAGATCCAACCAGCCAATCCTAAAGAGAAGCAACCCTGAACATTCGTTGCAAGGACTGATGCTGAAGCTGAAATTTCAATACTTTGGCCACCTGATTCAAAGAGCTGACTCATTTGAAAAGACCCTGATGCTGGGAAAGGTTGAGGACAGGAGGAGAAGTGGACATCAGAGGATGTGATGGTTGCATGGCTTCACCAACTCAGTGGACATGAGTTTGAGCACACTCCAGGAGACAGTGAAGGACGGGAAGACTGGCATGCTACTTGGGATCTCAAAGAGCCAGAAATGACTTAGCAACTGAACAACAACGGCAATAAGCCAAACACTGTTCTTTGTCCTTGACATGTATCACCCTATCATCCTCACACCATCCTATGATAAGTACAGTTACAGCACCCAAGTCTGGAAGAGCATAAGTAACTTATCCAGGGTCAGCCAATGTTACATTTGGGAGGTATGATTTGAACAAGGCTGATATACCCTTTAGCTCATACTCTCCACCCTTACGTTGTGTTGTTTCTACCTCTTTTTTCTGTGATGGGAGGTTGACAATGGTAGAAGAATACCCTGTCCAAGAGCCTGGGTCCCTCTGAGTTAGGAGTTTAGATGCCTGGATGGAACCTGTATCTCACATATCACCCCCTGCTGCAGTCTAATTGAAGAACTACCAGGACTTCAATATCAGTCCTTCCAATGAACACCCAGAGCTGATATCCTTTTGGATCTCCTTGCAGTCCAAGGGACTCTCAAGAGTCTTCTCCAACACCACAGTTCAAAAGCATCAATTCTTCAGCACTCAGCTTTCTTTATGTTCCAATTCTCACTTCCATAGATGACTCCTGGAAAAACCATAGCCTTGACTAGATGGACGCTTGTTGGCAAAGTAATGTCTCTGCTTTTTAATATTCTGTCTAGATTGGTCATAGCTTTACTTCCAAGGAGCAAGCATCTTTTAATTTCATAGCTGCAGTCACAGTTTGCAGTAATTTTGGAGCCCAAGAAAATAAAAGATATCAGTGCTTCCACTTTTTCCTCTTCTATTTGCTAGGAAATGATGGGACTGAATGCCATGATCTCAGCTTTTTGAATGTTGAGTTTTAAGCCAGCTTTTTCACTCTCCTCTTTCATCCTTATCAAGAGGCCCTTTAGTTCCTCTTCACTTTAGTTCCACTTCACTAGAAAGTATTCTGCAAAGATGCTAAAATTTCAGAGGTTTAAATGCTTCAGTTAGGAAATAATATTGACCATATTCTCATCTTTGCAGAATACCCTACAATACACAATTTAGAACCAGATTTTGTCTGCTTTCTCATGGATTCAGCTGTGTAAGCCTGGACGAGCTGTGTAAGTTTTGTTTTCTCAACTGAACTTTAAGTTTCTGCGGGCAAAGACCTTATTTAATACTTCTTGCCAATGTAATAGGACAAGTCATTGATCAACTGATTTGAAAGGCCATGCTAATAACTACCCTTTCATTCATTGCTATAAAATTTTTTTGAATAATGGCACCCACATGGCATTTTTCATTTTGTGTATGCTTTGACCAGGGCCATTGAAAAAGCTGTGAGTTTCTTCTCCTTTTTCCAAAGGTGATCAGGTGTGTAATTTGATCAAGGTCATAGCATACAGTTTGAAGATAATAAAACCAGACTCGGTATAGGGTCTGCTTGGGCTTCCCCTGGCTGCCTGGTCTCCGTATCGCTGCAGAGACTGGAGGATGTCCTTCAGGCAGTGCCATTTTTCTTCCGAGTGTGCCTTCACAAGTGCCTAGTCACATACTCACGGGTGTATCTCACACTAGGTTGCCTTCAAAGCTCCCACACTTTCTCTTCTCAAGAGAAAAGCCAATGGCTTTGGCCTGGCAGAAGTCAGCGAAGAAAGAAAGGAAGGGAGGTTTGACACGTTCGTGCTAGTGTTGCAGTATTCTGTTCCCCTCCTGGAGGATGAGATAGGACTCCTACCATTCTGGAACACTTTTTAGAATAAGAGAACAGCAAAGCTTCTTGGAATCATGAAATATTTCCACTATTGAATCATAGAGGCAAAACAGGAGAAAACAACATGTTGGAGAGAAATGAAAGACAGGGTCAGGAGAGAGGGGCAGCCTTTGGATAATTCTCGAGTACAATCACTGCTGTCTGCAAAAATGAAAAGAGTTTCAGTATGCCCTGAATCTGAGGGACTTCATTTCATCCAAATGGCACCGAAGGGATGATTAGAACGATAGTGACAGACCCAGAATTCCGACTTGGCTGCCTCATGTTAGGCCAGGACTAATTTAGAAGTATGTAAGTGGAAGAAACATAAAGAGAAGGAAAGGTGAAGAGTAAAGATAAGAGTGATTCATAAATTGAAAGATGATACGTTTTCTTCTCTGAAATAACGCATTCAGTAAGGAAACAAGTACATCTCCAAGGGCACTGAAGGAGGGCTGGACTTGAGATAGCAAGAATGGAAGCATCAAGAAGAAAGTGGCCAAATGCTTAACAAGGAGGGTAATATTCTATTTCTCTAGTAATTGCCAAGCTTTGACGCTCAGGTTGACTCTGAAGATGTATTCTTAGAAAAGGAATAAAGAGAAAATCTGGGAAAGTGGATGGTAGGATTTTCTTTTTTTTTTAACTTCCAGACAAGAGGAAAGAGAAGGGCAGCGCACAGTCAAATATTGAGTGTCAGGTGTGCTATTTCTGAGTTCCTCTCCTCAAATATGGTGCTGACAGAATGATTTTTGGTGGGGGGATGGAAGGAAGAGATGTCAAAAAGCTCACAATTTCCATAGCAAACTCTGACAGAGTTCAGGAAAGCCCATTTCTAGCACAGGAGAATTTTTTTTTTTTATTTTCCAAGTTTGTTTAAATATACACAGTTGACAAGTTGGCCTGAAGCAAAATTGTGAAGTAGAGAACATTGGCTTTAGGGCCTTATGAATCAATCAATCACCAGCTACTTACCGAGTACCTTCTGTGCACACAACACTGTGCTGGGGAAGGCTGAGGCTCCAGCTTCACAACCATCTCCACCCCTGCCCTCAAACAACCTACTGTTGGCAAGGCACCAGCTGTTGTACCCAGAGGAGTAAAATAGTTCCCTGAATAATGCTCAAAGCAGCAGAAAAACAGTAATGTTATGATCTAATACTATATAGCAGTTACCACGTTGCAAGACATTTTTTAACGTTTTCCAAATATCACTTCCTTTAATCCTTGCAACAACTGTATGGAGTAGGTTCTGCTACTACTCTTATTTTATAGCTGAGGGAACTATGACATGTGGCATTAGAGTAAGAACCAGGCAATATAAACCCAGAGCCTGTGGTCTTAACCACTGCACAGGCTACCCCTATATAAAACAGCACTGCACACAGTGAAAGGTGAATGAATTACACAGGCAATAAATGTAGTGGGAATTCTTGAGTAAGCTGATGCTTTGTCATTGCTTTGGTCCAGCCTCTTACTGTGGTCTTTGAGCCTATCAATAGCTCTGTGAGGAAGGGAGGGCAGGTCACTATGTTCATTTTTATGGTGGAAATGATTGAACAACTTCCTCAAGGTCATATGACCAAGAACATCAATTAGGTGAAGCCAGAACTAGAATTAAGGTCCCCTTACTGCTAGTCAGAGATCCCAACTCTGGGGGAAACTGTAGCACTTTGCAGTGCGGGCTCATGGCCCACTCCTGACTGCTTCCTGCTTTACCGCTGTTCTTTCCTTTCACGGCGGTAACTGAGCACATTGCTGTGGGCTGAACATCAAAGAGATGGAGCAAAGGCGATACCAATGTGAGCAAAAAAAAAAAAAAGAGTGGTCAACTTTTGAAACATCTGTGTTTGTTTTAAACTTTATATTTTGAAATAATTTTAGATTTACAGAAAAGTTATAAAACTAGTATAGAGAATCCCATACATCCTTCGTCCAGCTTCCCCAAACATTAACATCATCCGTAACCATAGCGCAAGTACCAAAACTAAGTGATTAATATTGGTGCAATACTATTAACTATTGATTTTCTTTAGATTTCATCCTCTTTTCTACTAGTGTCCTTTCTCTGTTCCAAGATCTGATCCAGCAACCTGCATCACATTTAGTACCCATCACTCCCGAATCAGACTTCCCAGGTGGCACTAGTGGTAAAGAACCTGCCTGCCAATGTGGGAGATGAGGATTCATTGGATCCCTGGGTGCAGAAGTATCCTCTGGAGGAGGAAATGGCAACCCACTCCAGTATTCTTGCCTGGAAAATCCCATGGACAGACGAGGGCTGCAGTCCATGGGATCACAAAGAATCGGACAACTGATCACACACATGCTTCTGAATTTCCTCCAGTCAGTGACAATTCCTCATCTTCACCTTTCATGGCCATGAAACTCATTTTTCCCCCCCAGGTTTGATTCTATAATTTTATTTTATTTTTTTACATTAAATTTTTATTTTTAACATTATTATTATTATTATTTTACTTTATAATATTGCCATGAAACTCTTGAAGAGTACTGGTCATTGATTTTGCCGACTATCCGTCAGTCTGGAGTTGTCTTAGGTTTTTTCACAATTAGATTGTGGTTATGCATTTTTTAGTAAGATATTTACCAAGGAAGTGATGTGTTCTTTTCAGTACATCAGTCAGGTGTTACATGATATTGATATATCTATTTACTGGTGATAATAACTTTGATCATTGAATAAGTTATTGTTTGATGAGTTGCCTCACTGTGAATTTCTGTTTTTCCCTTTTAAATTTATAACTATTTTATAGAAGCATATTGAGGTTATAAAATCTTCTGTTTCTCCCCAAACTTTCCCCCACTATTTTTAGCATGCTTGGGGAATCTTGCTGGTAACAATTCTAATGTAGTATTTTAATGATGATTTTCCAGTTCCCTAATTTTTTATTTTTAAGTAAAATTATTCTAGAAAGAAAAGTTTTCCCTCTCCCACATTTATTAAATATCAACTCATGTTAAATATTAAATACTCATAGGATATTAATTTTATCCTGTGGTTCCAGATTTTGTTATTGGGAGTTCCTTCAGGCTGGTTCCTACACCATTCTGACATATCCACATTCTTTTTAAAGCATTCCTTTCTTTTTGGCACCACAATATTTAACAGTCTCACTTCATATTTTCTCTTCTAGCTTTAAAATCAAAAAGTCTTCTCCAAGGTGTCCTGACTCTTTTTATTGGAGAATGGCATTTAGAAGCCAAGATCTGGGTACCAGCTGTGATCACTGCTACTGCAATGTCATTGCTCCCAACTCCTCTCAGCAGAACTTACAAATATGTGAATAGACATTAATCCATGCATATAGCTGCATCCATACCTATTTCCATATCTTTCCATTTGAATCTATATTAAAAAGCCACTAGTTCATATTCAATACCTCTGATTCTAATCCTTACCTACAGGGTTCTTTCTACTCTTTTCTCTTTCCTTATTCATGATTTCATTTTCCAACAGTAAAAAAGAGCAAACTTAAAAAAAAAAAAAAAAGTCGTTTAGGTTTCTCCAACTTGGCTCCTGTTACTCTTTGCTATCCACAATATATTCAATTATTTGTTCTAAACCAGAACACACATAAAATAGTTTCAGAATTCCTAACCCAAATTTTTTGATAAACAAAGTTACTAACTATATTTATCTATCTATCTATATCTTTTGCCTTACAAGATGGCTTTGGGGTTTTAAAAAGCAGATATTCACATTTTAAGCTCTCAGTTGTGCTGTTCTCTGTATGGGCCACATTTTTCCTGAAGAGTTAAGTTGTAGAAACTTCACTATAATGGTGACATCAGCAAAGTAGACAGTATCCAGAAGAGGACAGCCAAGGTGGCGAGGAATCTAAAATTAACGCGTCCATGGACCAATGAGTGAGCCATCTCCTACATGCATTCATATATTCATTCAACCATTGCTGGTCCATCTTTCCACTGAAGACAATTATTTGGGGCACATAACAAATGACCTGTGTGCAACAAATACCTGGAATTATTGAGGCTAGATTAGAAATTGGAGTGAGGCCATAACAATTTTCTTCAAGCTTGTGAAGGTCTTTCATGTGAAATAAGAATTATACTTTTTCTAACTAGCTCCACATAGCAAGCCAAGAACAATGAGCAGAATTTAAGAAGAAGCAAATTTTCATTAAATGCAAGAGGAATTTAAGTTCTAATAGAACGGCCCAACAAAGGAATGGAACAATATACAGAATTATGAATCCTCATTGCTGGAAACTTTTGTTAGAGGGTCGAGAAGTTTCCCCTGGAGGAGGGCATGGCAGCCCACTCCGGTACTCTTTACTGGAGAATCCCAAGGACAGAGGAGCCTGGTGAACTACAGTCCTTATGGTCACACAGAGTCAGACATGACTGAAGCAACTTGGCACAGAAAGTTGGACAGGAGGTCCCCTAAGGTCCATTTTTGGGAGAACAAGGTACTTTCAGGAGGGTGAGCTAATCCGCATGCAGCAACCATCATTGAAGACCTACTATGTGCCAGGGCTAGGCACTGAGATACAACCATGGATTGGAAATGTTTTGATATCACACAATGTTAGAGTTGTTGTTTCTAAAGTACTCTGCATCTTATGAGTCACACCATGACCATTTATTTAATATAGAGAACATTCCAGGGCAGGAATATGATTGCCATTGTTGTAGGAAATATAAAGGAAAGAAATCAAAGGATGAAAGTCAAGGGAGATGGGATATGTGAAACACTGGGCCAACCAACACAAAGGAGATGGAAAACAAAGGTACCAGGAGGCATGCCATGGCTGGAGAAATGAGGAAACTAAAAGGCAGTAAGAGGTAGAGAAGTGAGACTTGAATGCTGGGAAAAAGCTTTCCCAAAGAATGCCTAGATTGCAAAGGTGTTTCCCAGTGACTGTGATAGAAACCGGACCACTAGTGGCATTCAAGACTAGACTAAACAGAACTCTGAAGAGATAAATTGTAGTGAGCAGCTTGGCATGGACTGAAGGGTAGGCCTGTTTTGTATTCTTCCACCTCAAATCTATGACTGTAAAATTTTTCTTTCTCAGAAATATTTATTTGTTTTTAAAAATCTTATAGCAAACATAGCCCAGTTCTCACAATGCACCACTTTACCATAAAATGTCTTGCATTTGTCTCTATTTGTTCCATGCTCATTCATCTTGCTCCCCTCCCAAACTGCATAATCTCCAGGGCAGGGAGAGTATTACAAAGTTTTCTTCTGCAAATCCCACAGTAACCGGAACAAAGTTGAAGCAAATACCAAGTGTTCAATAAATATATATCGATAAACTATGGGTTTATTTAATACAAATATATGTTTAAGCCCCATGCCAGGAGCTAGGGGATGTAAATACATCTTTTCCTCAAAGTATGAGAAAACTGGGGAAAAAAAGAATCACAAGTAGTCAAATGTCCATATAAATGTTAAATAGAAATGATGAGCACTAACACATAATAATAACACATAATATAAAAGATATCAAAGGCAATCTCTGATATACACTAAATGAAAGGTATAGTATGATATATATTCAACTGCTGTGAATTTGTTGTTTCATAAAGGGTTGGGTTCGAAATGACAGATTTTGTCTTATCCAAAGTGAACAGCAGGGCTCCCATGTATTTTCCCCTCTTTTGTTCTGTGGTATCTCTAGGGTAGCAACATAATCGTGTGAAGTCTAAGCACGTGGCATGTGACAGATCTAGCAGTATGTATATACAGCTGTGAGCAGTATGTACCAGCTTCAGAGCGGCAAGCAGGTGGTTACAAGTCCAGACTTCAGGCATCCGATTTATCTGATTGGGTGACCATGCGTGGGGAGCTGGTAACCACCGTGGATCAGGTTGGCTAAAGGTTGAGATCCCTTGACAGGTGACACTGGAGATCCAAGCACAGCCCATGACAGTAATTGGAAAGGCCCAGAGATAAGCACATTAGAGCAATAGCAGTAACAGGGCAAAAGTGGAGGCACCCATGGGTGTTTTGGGAGAAGAAGCTCTTCATTATCAGTTTGCTTCACTTAATACTCATGTGTGTGTGTGTGTGTGTGTGTGTGTGTGTGTGAATGAAATGGAATAGGAGGAGGCTGAGATCACTGGCGGTTTTGCTACTAGGTCTTGTCCGACTCTTGCGACCCCATGGTCTGTAGCCCACCAGGCTCCTCTATCCATCCAGGCAAGAATACTGGAGGTGGGTTACCATTTCCATCTCCAGGGGATCTTCCTGACCCAGGCATTGAACCTGGGTCTCCTCAGCTGCAGGCAGATTCTTTACCCACTGGGCTACCAGGGAATTCCCAATTACTAGATCACTAGTAATGGTCGTTGACAGAAGGAGCGAAAGCCTGGAAAGTGAGTTCTGCTTCCAGAAAGAGACCTAAATGAGTCAAGCTTTATAGTGCCAAATCAAGATAACACTTTGAGAATGATTCCCAAGGCTCTGCCCTTTCATTTCCATTACTAAGGGCCCTCTATGCCCAAAAGCAGAATTGATGGGTAGAATTTCCGATGTGCTAGGAAAGTTCCTCTTAGTTTGTGGCTGATGCCTAAGGGTCTTTCCTTTGATATAAGACTATTTTAAAACAGATATGCCATATAGGAGAACACAACAAGCTGTAAGTTGTCTTTCATACATCAATGAAAGCATTCTTCAAAGCTATCCAGGCAAGACCCAAAGTAGAGGGCAGCTACTGACAGATGGGAAGTATAGCCTAATGGTGCCAGTACCCACATCCCCCAGTCTTACCATACTCCCCTCCATAGGCAAGACTCCATGCCCAAGTAAAGAAAGTTAGTGATGCCTCAACTTGAAAAGCAAGCTGTATTTGCAAGGCTTAACCAAGTTATAAGAGCAGAGGGGTAAGTAGTTATCAGATCAAGCCAGCACTTCCGCAGAGAAAATGCCTTTTGTTTTAGACATCTTAGTGGTTGGGTCAGTCCAGTTTTAGCTCTTCCTGGCAGTGATTGTATTTCTTTTTTCCTTTGAGAGGTGATTCTAGAGTCTAAAAGATCATCCTAGCCCAGATCCTAGAAAAATTAGGAAATTCATGACTTGAATGAAAATCCAGTCTGATGGTTAACAGTAATTCATGACATTGTGAAAAAGCCTGCAGCAACTGAGATGTGACTTTAATCCTATCAACAAAACATGCGTTAGTAAAAGGCTACCCAAGCCAGCAAGTGAATCCCTTCTAGGTGAGCCTAGACATTAGATAAACTATACACTGCAGAAACTGTCAGGAATCTTGCAATTGCACGTGTCAGAATAATAGACCCAAGTGGCTTAAATAAAAGGGTGATTTTTTGGTTCTTATAACTGAAATGTCTAAGAATTTGAAGCTCAGATGGATCAAGGAGTTCTAATAATATCAGCAGAATAGGTTTTTCTCCTTCTTTTCACTCTGTTTTGCTGTGTATTGGTCTCATTTTCAGTAGTTCCAGACATTTCAGAAGTAAAATGACCATACAGTTGTTTCAGGCTATATCCTAGTAACTCTACATTCAGCTTATATCTGAAAAAAAGAGAGAATGCCTCTCTTGTAGGTGCTCCCATCAGAAGTCTTGTGACTACCTTTTTGGGTCTAACTGGGTCATATTCTCCTCCTTGAACCAATCTCTGTGGTCAGAACAATGGGATGCTGTGAGGGAATAGAATCAAGATACCACCAAATTATGGAGACTGAAATGGAACAGCTTTTCTCAGAAGAGAGCATTTCTCAGAGGAAAAGAGATCAAGAGGGGTATGCAATAAAACCATCTAACATTAGAACACTCTAGACTCAACTTTTTCTCTGAAAATGTGTATGTGTGTATTTGTGGTCTGGAGCGGCAAAGAGGAGGACCAGGCACAAACAAGTGAGTAAAATAATGAGGGCTCCAGAGAAATTTCTGATAGTCTAAAAACAAAAAAAGCATTAACAAGGAGCTGGGAGGCAAGATACAGGCAAAGTAGGAGAATAAACCAGGTTCTGTGTTGGCACAGATTGTCCTTTGAATGAAACCGAAACCTCTTTTTTTTTGGAAACTGAAACTTAAATGTGACTCCTGTGAGACAATTTTCATCTCTGGGCTTGGTGTAATTATCTGTAAAATGGAAGCAGAGTGAAGAGGATTAGATCATCTAAGTTTCATTATGTCACAAATGTATATCATATTTAATGTTGAATATGTTTTATTTATTTCAAATTATAATTCCAAGGTAGGACAAATGAGAATTACCTATTATAAGAAATACCTCCTTTAAGAAAATGTAATATAATTTACCACTACTTTCTTATAATTTTGGATTCCCCCTTATGTAGGCTTGCCAGGAGTCCTTTGTATTAGTGACAGTACAACCTAATTGACCAACAGCGGCACCCACAACTCTGAGACTTTCAGAATAGCACTCAGAGTGAGACCAAAGTGATCAGGTGCAATTTGGCTGGATACTGTCACCCATAGTGACCTTTCCCAGGTCAATTCAGGCAAGATGTTCTCACTAGTGAGATTAACCAGAGAAGGCAATGGCACCCCACTCCAGTACTCTTGCCTGGAAAATCCCATGGACGGAGGAGCCTGGTAGGCTGCAGTCCATGGGGTCACAAAGAGTCAGACACGACTGAGCGACTTCACTTTCACTTTGCACTTTCATCCATTGGAGCAGGAAATGGCAACTCACTCCAGTGTTCTTGCCTGGAGAATCCCAGGGACAGGAGAGCCTGGTGGGCTGCTGTCTATGGGGTCACACAGAGTTGAACACAACTGAAGCGACTTAGCAGCAGCAGCAGTGAGATTTAACATCTGGCCTAAACAGAATATTTTAGTGTGCTACTTGGCTAAATAGCAGAATTTAAACATTTTACTAAATTGAAGGCCTTTTCCTCTTATATTATTGGAAACCTCTGGGGTTAAGTGATGCTTTGGTCATTGTTTTCCAGGGCTAAGACCCACCTATAGATCTTTTATTACCTTTGTTCAGAGTCGCAGTCCCAGCATTCACACAAGATCCAGGTTTTCCAAATGTCCGATTTCTCCACAATTATGAATGCAATGTGTTTTTTCTTTCAGTCATCCATAGAGTAAGAAATCTTTACTCTAGCAAACTCGTATTTTTTTCAGGGCAGGTTATTGCTTGTCAATAGATGTCTCAGGTGAAACCATCATAGCCCCAAAGAGTTAGGACAATATCCTCAAAACCAAATTTACATTCACTTCTATAGCAGTGTTTCAGGCCTTGCCCAATGAGTCGGTTCCACAATTCTCTGCAATTCCTTAATAACTCAAATCACTAGTCCTCTAATAACATCATTTATGTCTTGTTGAACATGCCTGAATTCCCTTGAGAATGTTATTCTTGGTGTGAGTTCTCAAGCATAGCTCTTCCAAGGGTAGTTTTTCCAGACTTGATTCTTGGCCTGATAAATGCATTTGCAGGTCTCTTATAGGGAGAAGCTGTAGCGATTCATTAATTGAATTCTCTTTTAAACTCCTTCCTTTATTATGGTCTTTCCTTTTCTTCTGTTAGGATTATGTTTCTCTGCAATACTTTATTTAAACCAAACATTACAGGAGTTAGGGCCTGGAAAGTGTGGCAGCAGATGGGGACAGGTAGAGCACTATGGTTCTACTGTATATTTCACAGAATATACGGTAGTTGTTCCCCATCATTAGTGACTTTACTATCGGATGAAAGTAACAGTGAAAGAGTATGTATAAATAATGAGGAAAAGAAACAAATACTTCAAAATTTTCTCTTAGGTTATGCTTTGTTTGTTAGTTTTTAACATATCTCTACTGCCTTGGAAACAGCCAGGAAGTATCATATTTGCTAAACTCCTATGGAAAAAATCTTGTATTCTTTTATTGTAATAGATACATATGGCATAAACTCAACAAGCGCTGATTGCATTATTGAATACAGGTAATGGAATAGATGGATTTGCAAAAATGTGATAGTGTAAAGATGAGTATAAAAAAAAGCTTGTGGGAACTGGAAGAACCGCAATTGCTTCCTCGTTTAAAATGGGGGTGATGATACCAACATGCTAGGGCTTTTGTGAGTAATGAATGAGCTAATACATTTAAAGAGCTTAAAATGGTGTATACCTATATTAGGGCTTCCCAGGTGGCACAGCGGTAAAAAATCTGCCTGCCAGTGCAGGAGGTATAACAGATGCGGGTCAATCCTTGGCTTGGGAAGTTTCCCTGAAGTGGGAGTGGGCTGCCATTCCCTCCTCTAGGGGATCTTTCCAACCCGGGATCGAACCGAGGTCTCCCTCACTGCAGATAGATTCTTTACCATCCGAGCCACCAGGGAAACCTCTCCCCCTCTAATTTAAAACAAATCAGAGGTGGTGGGCAGGGTGCAAGGAGATTGGCAGTAAATGGCAACCCACTCCAGGATTCTTGCCTGGAAAATTCCACAGACAAAGGAGCCTGGCAGGCTACAGTTCATGGGGTCACACAGAGTTGGACGCGACTGGGCACGCGTCCACACAGGCAAACTTGGCTCTATCAGATGATCCAAAAAAGCGGCTTCCTCTAGAGGCAGTTCTATGACGGCCATCTGCTTTTCACCATTAGGTGAGAGTAGTCTCATCAAAGATAGTGATAGACTCATTAATCCCTTTATTACCGAGTGATTACTTATTATTTGTAGATTAAAATCCCCTTCTCCACTAAGTTCATCTCTCTGTGGGGAAAACTGACAAAGTTTTTAAAAGCAAGTAAGTACAAAATATGTAGGTTATTGGTAAGGGCTAAGAAAAAAAATTAAGCAGGTAAGAATAGAGAAGCTAAAGAAGAAAGCTGCTATTTTTGACAATGTGGTTAGAACAAATCTTTGTGAAGATAGTTCAGCAGAGACCTAGATCTTGAGAAGAAGTGGGCTATGACATATATCTGGAGTAAGAGCGGTGTAGATGACTGTACCAAGCCGTGTGGGGCCCTGAGGCCTGGCATTTGGTGACAGTGAGACGAGTGGGTCTGGGTGAATATTTGAGGTGGACAGTGTTGGGAAATGGGGTCTGGGAGGAGCTGGGGCTGTTTGGTGAGAGCCTTCTATGCCATGATAAGGAGCTGTCTCAGGGTGTCCATACTTCATTTATTCATCCTACGGACAAGTTCACTACCATATAAAGATCAGGAGCTGTACCCAGGAATCCTAAAAGATAAGACGATCCACAAGAACCAGACAGAAATGCACTTCAAAACTTTCAGTGTGGCTTAGCTGGCTTTTACGACAGATGTACAGGCACAAAGTGCAGAAGGAGCAGAAAAGAGACTCCGAAGTCTGAGGAAGTCAAGACAAGCTCCTAAAAGATCAGCTTTGAGAAGTGAAGGCTGAGTAGAAGTTTTCTGGGCAGACAAAAGCATGAGGAGGAAGTGAGGTATGATAAATACATCAGGTAAGCAATACAGCAGTCGTGAGCATGGCAAGTTCATGGACACAGACACTGTCTACAGGACAGAGGAGGCCCACTATCCAGCCCATGATTTTTTTTTTTTTTCAAACATTGTTACATTCAACAAGACTCTAGTACACTTCACCGACCTATGTTAACATTGAGTTAGAATACTATCAGTAACAAGTTGAAAATAAATTCTATTTTTAGGCATAAATTGGTGCCATCTGAACAACTGAATTGTCATCAAGCACTTGTAAGTTAAACTTTATTCTATTGATCTGTAACCTCCTATGCAAGGCTGAATTCCTGTCTCGGGTTTCAAGAAAACCAAGGGCATAAATGTTGAGGGCCACTAGACCTGACCTCCCACCGTGGCCCTGACTGCTTCTACTAGTGATATAACTTTACATAAATATACATATATGTATGTATGTATATGTGTGTATATATATGCACACACACACATATATATACATTAATTGCTTGTCTTCTCTGTTAAATTTAAATCCAGCCTCTCCTTTTTGATGTTAATAGCAATCTCAAATATTCAGCCCCTGTTTTCTTTATTCTTTCCCTCTGTGCTGTGTGTGCTTAGTCACTCAGTCACGTCCTACTCTTTACGGGCCCATGGTCTGTAGCCCTCCAGGCTCCTCTGTCCATGGAGATTTTCCAGGCAAAAATTCTGGAGTGGGCTGCCATGCCTTCCTCTAGGGGATCTTTCCAACCCGGGATCAAACCCAGGTCTCTCTCACTGCAGATGGATTCTTTACCATCTGAGCCACCAGGGAAACCTCTCCCCCTCTAATTTAAAACAAATCAGAGGTGGTGGGCAGTGTGCAAGGAGATTGGTAGTAGATGGTCAAAAGGTATAAACTTTCAGTTATAAGATAAACAAGTACTAGGAAAGTAATGTACAACACGATGTCGATAGTTAATATTGCTGTAAGAAATATAGGAAAGTTGTTAAGAGAGTAGATCCTTAAGAGTTCTCATCACAAGGAGGACATTTTTATTTTTATTGAATGTATACGAGATGATGTTTGTTAACTAAAGCTATTATGGTAATCATTAATCATTTCACAATATTCATAAATCAAACCATCCTCTGTGTACCCTAAATTTATACAGTGATACATGTAAATTAGCTCTCCATAACACTGGAAAAAAATGAAAATGTAAAAAAGCACAGTAACACAAATGTATCATCTTCCTTAACTTCTCACTGGCGCCATCCAAGTCATCTTAGGAAAAAGCACTTGGTGGACTTCACAAGAACTCTTGTTATGCAGCACTTGAATTTCCTTGCTGGGTTAGAAATAAATAACAGCTGGTATCTTATGATAGCCACCTCTGTCATACTGTATGATCTGGGTAAGTGACCTTATTTTTAGGAATATAAGTAGTTAAAGATTGTAGGATGCATCCTTACTCAGATATACTGAAACGCAAGAGAGAGAGAGAGAGAGAAGGTTCGGGGTGGGAAGTGAACACTGATTATTAGATGACATCAACTTTAAGATACATGTTCATTTCAGAATATAAAATGTGAAAAAATGTATTTGTTTTAAAATCTATAATATATAATCTTAATTTTTCTAAACCTTAGTTCTTACTTAATGAGTTGTTTTGACAATAAATGCAATAACACATGAAACATAGGATCTGATATATTAGAAGAACACAAAAATGTGCAAGGAGCCAAAAAGTCCCCATTCTTCTTCTCTTTTTAAAGAAGCCTTAATTTTCCCTACCTCCTGAACTTCTAAAACATTTACATGAACAATCTGACATTGTGGATTTTTCCCAGTGAGGACAGCCTGGCCTTGTACCACCTTCCTCTCCGTGGGGATGAATTTAGTCAATCAGCCTTTTGTTTGTTATCAATGGGTTGGAAAGCAGTGAGTTGAATGTATTTTCCTCTTTAGGACTGTTTTCAAATGATCTGGATGTGGTTTTTAGAAGGATCTTCTAATATTTTAGAGGGGTCTGGGGACATCACAACAGGTGACTTTACTTCTGTCTCACACCATGAACAGACAAATCCATCAGTACAAAAGCAGATTTATCCTTTTGCCAGGAGAGTGGAAGTCACTCCTGTGATTCCTTTTACCAATTGGCTGATGACTTGTGAGGTTTTTAACTGTGCAAGGCTCTGAATGCAAAACAAAGAGATTTTAGATGCAGCCTCTGCCTCCCCTCAAGGAGCTTTCAATCTTCCCCCAAACACATACGTGGAAAGAAAGAAGAAGAAAGAGAAAAAAGGAAGGAGGAAAGAAGGGAAGGAAAGGAGGAAAGAAAACAATCTGAATCACTTCATTGTACACCTGAAACTAAGACAATATTGTTAATAAACTATACTGCAACACAAATTAAAAGTTCAATTTTTAGAAAAAAAAACCCATGTGATGTTGAGAGACAGTTTGTAAGCAACCTCAGCACAAGTGACCTTGGGGCTGAATGATTCTGTGTTGTGGGGACTATCCTGCATATTTAAGCAACAGACCTAGCCTCCACTTGCTCCAGAATTAACATTCCCTGCCCTCCACCCCCTACAGTTGTGACAAGCAAATATGCCTGCAGACATTGCCAAATGTCTAGGGGACAACCTGGTTGAGAATCACTGATCTAGGTGCAAACAAGTCTACAGGCATACTAAGTGCTTCTTACTCCATATACCAGGAAACAGGCTCCAAGAGAGTAACAAACTTGCTCAGGAGCACAAGGCAGATGAGGGATGGAGGCAAGACTTGAGTGCAGCCTCCTGACTTCAGGGGGTGTTGCGACCACACCACCATTTTGCCTCCCAGGGAGCTCACTAGGGAAAACCAGAACAAGGATGCTGCACCCACCTGGGGAGGTCGGGTCATAAGAGAGAGGGGGCCCCAGTGCAGACAAGGGGGTCACAGAGGAGAGCAGGGTAGCTGGGTTCCAGGATGTGCAAGGTTTTTGAGGGGCCTGGGCAGGTTGGGAGGGCTGGGAGGGGATGGGTCGGTCCAAGTTGGTTAAGGTTATGCAGTCAGAGGATAGTATTTCCATCATGGTGATTTAAGTCTGTCCGTGGGTCTCCTGCCTCACTGGCCACGGTTTAGAGTGCTTTTATACCCAGCTAGGCTCCAGTTTCCCTTTGGGGTAACATTGTTCGGGTGCTAGGAGAGAAACACTGTCTATATGGCTGCTGCTGGTGGAGTTCTGCTCTCATCCCTCAGCCCTCCTGGGAGGCATTTGTCATTGAGGTTTCCCTGCCTGGAGCTCTAAGCAGGGCTGCCAGCTTCACAAACTGCAAAGAGAAATAAAGCTCTGGGAAGTGATGCTTATCCCCCCGTGGTCTGGCTTTTGGCCCCTGCCTTTACCTCCTAATAATCCCCAAAGAGACAGAGGCGGTAAGTGCAGTTCCGCCCTTCTCAGCTCACCACACCGCTAGCATCCCGGCCCGTGTGCCTTTATCTTCTGTCCCTCTTTCCCCGCCCCCCGCTTGGAGAATTCCTGCTCTGGATTGTCAATCTGTCACAGAGGTCTCCAGTTCCGCCCCCCTCCCCCTCCCACCCCCAGCACCTCCTTGGCTCTGTCCTGAACATCAGTCTGTGTCTGTCAAAACACTGACAGCGCTTCTCCCTGCTCGGAGAGCATCGGATCCCATCTGTACCCCAAACAGTCTCCCAGGTTTATTTTGCCTATCACTTCTGAACACTCGCTATTTAAATTCCAAATCATTTTTCTGGGGTTAACAGCGTCCCTGCTATTCTTGGAGTTTACTCACTACTTCTCCAACTCAGTCACCTTATTTATATGCTTCTAGAATCATATATATACACACACTTGCACACACGCAAATGTGCATCTGTACACACGCAAGTGCACGTGTAGACGTATGACTAATATCTTCCCCACACCATGATTACCATAAGCATCAGGCTGGGTTATCACCAGTCTGTATGTTTCCTCAACAAAATGTCTAAGGTCATCATGCTTTCAAAGACCATTCGAATTATTGTGGGGGGGGCGGTGCAGAAATATGGACTACTTTAGATATTTTTTGTTTGTTTCTTCAGGCCCTTTCCAATCAAAATTTAATTATGTGACTCTGTCAGTTGAAATATGTCGAGAACGCTTGTCATCATTCTCTCTTGCCTCTCTTAGATGCTAGGGGGAATTTAGAAGTATTTCTCGGTAAATAAAGCAAGCACATCATTTCTTTACTTCTTGGAAACAAAATCATTTGACAGCAGGGAGGGTGAAATAATCCTGCCTCTTTCAGGCGCAGGGCTCCCTCCTAATCTGACACCCCTTCTGCCAATGTTCAACACGTCTAGGCCAATGATACTGACATGCAACTGAGAGTGTAAAATAGAGAAGGGCTAAACAGTCTCAGCTCTAGCATCCAAAGTAAGCCTTACTCAGCAGAGCTCCAGTAAGTGGCTCAGCTTCCAACCGCTCAAGCCCAGACACCTGCCTGACTCTCCCAGCATCCCTCACCTGGCCCCTGCTTGCTGCCTGCTCCTCGCCCACCTATCTGCTCTCCTGCTAAACCCAAGACTTCTTTCCCCCTTGAATCTGTGGAATACTGATTGCTGGTTGGCTCCGTGTGGGTGCCGGTCAAGTCTCTGTGGCAGTGAGGGCCTTTGGGTCAAGATGTTAGCACCTCCAGGTCAGTGTAATCAGAATGAGATGCTGACACATTGCACCTTGGGCAAGATTTCAGAGATGAAGTCTGAGAGCTGGTGCCAACTTCAGAAGGTCTGGCTACGGATGGCATGTGGGGGCCAGTGTGATGAGAGGAGACCCAGCAGGCAGGCTGCTTCTGGTGGGAACATGAGATACTCGAGTTACTCAGACCCCTGCTTGGTGCCATGGCTTGTTTTCTTCCAGGACGGAGTTATTCCAGGAGCCAGGGGTGGGCCTGATCTGTTGCAGGCTAATCTGGCCGTGGAGCCCATGCTGTCCCCTTCCTCCCCACCAGCACTTCCCCAAGTCTGCAAATCAGGTGTCTTTACTTCTGGCTCCTAAAAGCCAACCACTGCTCTTTGCCCTCAAAGAATCATCTCCTGGAAGACACAGGATTGTCAAGAGAGAGAGAGAAAAAAAAAATTGACTTTTGCCAGAGGGAGAAGCTAAGGCCCAGGCCCATCCACCCTGGGACACTTCCCCACATCTAGGAGACACCTGCCGTGAGTGTGTGACGGTGGACAGTTGGGCAAAATGTAAAGACGGGGTTTCCAAGTGCAACAGGACATCTCACAGGTCAGCGTGCTCTGGGCAGAGACAGTTCACACTAGCTGCAGACTCTGCGTTCTCTGTTTCCCCCCATTGTTTGCTCCCTGTCTTCCTTCCACGTTTCCTTCCTCCCTCCCTCCTTTCCTTCCTTTCTTCTATCTGCCTCATTCACTTTGTGTGCTTTGTGTGAGTACCACTTGTAATTTTGTTGAATGTCAAAAGGATATAAAAACATTTCTAAAACACCTGTAGGCTGTGAAGACTGGCAATGCAATCAACACTGAGTCTAAGAAACAGGACATGTTCACAACTGGAAACTCCTATCTCATTCTGCCCCTCTACCCCGCCACCAGAACTAATCATCATTCCGCATTGTGTGTCTCTGACTCGTGATTCTCATGGGCCACTGAAACTCTTGTAAGCCCAGAGTGCTCCAGATACGGAGGCATTGCCTTCTGTAAGGAAAGTTTCCCTGTGACTTTGAGATAATCACAGGAGAGAAGTTTCTGAACATAGTCTTCTTCTTCTTAATAAAAGCAGAGGCTCTTAAAAACTAATGTATCACTATCCAACGTCATCCAAAGGAAACACGCAAATCAATAACACAGCCCATGATTCTGAAGCGACTTCCTGCGATGCTTGAATGTTATGAATCTGGCACACACTGCCTTTCTCAGACCGCTCAGGTCAGTGTTCAATAGGTGTCTGTTATGTTTTCAGCTTCCCCTTACAATTCTGGGTTCAATAAGAATTTGTTGGAACTTTCACGCATGTGAGGTCTCTCTAGGTATGGAGATGCCCTTCTCAGTAGATTCTTGCCTTACACTCTCTCAAAACTTGGAGTCCATACAAAATTACTTGAAACTCCAGTAGGGAAACCCTAGCCACATGTGATTACTGAGCACTTAAGCTGTCCAAATTAAAATGTGCTGTAAGTATAAAATGGGCTTCCCTGATAGCTCAGTTGGTAAAGAATCCGCCTGCAAAGCAAGAAACCCTGGTTCAATTCCTGGGTCAGGAAGATCTGCTGGAGAAGGGATAGGCTATGCACTCCAGTATTCTTGGGCTTCCCTTGTGGCTCAGCTGGTGAAATCTGAGTTTGATCCCTTGGTTATGAAGATCCCCTGGAGAAGGGAAAGGCTACTCACTCCAGTATTCTGGCCTGGAGAATTCCATGGACTGTATAGTCCATGGGGTCACAGAGTCGGACATGACTGAGTGACTTTCACTTTTCAAGTATAAAATACACACTGGATTTCTAAGACTTATTATGAGAAAAATGTAAAATATCTCACTAAACCTGATAATACTGATTACATGTTAAAATGACTAATAATTTGAATATATTGAGTGAAATAAAATATGTTATTAAATTTCTTTCTGTTTTAATTTGGCTACTAGAAAATTTTAAATGGCATATGGGGCCCACATTTCATGGCTTGTATTATATTTCTATTGAATACTCTGTCTTAGAGTATCAGACATGATACAATCAAGCTTTAGATTATTATAAAAGTTTTAAGTATAGCGTAAGGTTTTGGCCTTTTGCCCTCAAATCCATTCCCTGCCTCGTTCCCACTTTGCGTCACAGGTGGCTGCTTCCTACAAGGTCTGTTTTCCAAGTTTCTATGACATTTTGCTTTCGCCTGAATTTGATTAGGGGAGACACTATTAGGAGGTTGGTGGGTGAGAAGGAAAGCGAAACCGGTGTGTTTTTACCCTCTGTGCTTTGGGTAGTGTTTTGGCAGCTGCTGTCCCCTCGGTGCCCTGGGTTCCTACTAGAGAGGCTGTAACTTCAACCAGGTAGAGGGTTATCTGGACCCCACTTGCTGGTAACATTACCTTCAGCCTCATCCTTTCAGCCTGGAGGGAGTGGCTTCCTGCTGTTTTAATCACAGTCTCATTCTTTCCTACTTGGCTTTTTATTGTTTGATACTTATGTCACAAATTCTCCTGAATAGCAGGATCAGCAAGAGTTAGAGATGATAGAATTCAAACCAAGGGTCTGCAGGCAGGAAGGACTTCACAAGTGATCATATGCGTCTTTGAAGTTAAACTTGGAGAACTTAAACAGGAATGGTAGTAGAAGGAAATGCAAGTCCAGGGAAAGAACAAGATAGAGAATAAACCACCTGATAGGCTGGGAAGCTTTCTTACGGAATAAACTTTTAATTTTAGAATAATTTGAGACATCCAAGATGTACAGAAAAGTTGCAAAGATATTACATGGATTTCTCATACTCTCCTTATCCTGATATCAATACTTTATATAACTATGGTACTTTGAAAAGTTTATTTAAATGTGCAGGGTGGTAAGTTCTACAGGTAGAATAGAAGCAAATTATAGAGGATCTATATCGGTTTCCAAATTTTAAAATTTGAAGGGGTATGGAGATCTGCGACGTATTATTTTCATCTTAAGAAGTAAGAAACCCAGTGTCTAGGGGAGCTTGCTGACTTTTTTTCACCCGCTAAATATAAATTACAATCCAGACACTGAACTACAATGATGGACAGGGGCCACATAGCTTGTTAGTGGAAGAACTGAGAAGAGAGCTGCATGTGTCTTCCTTGAAACCTGGGGATTGTTCTGACAGTCACCACTGTTTTCCAGCTGATGGACTTACATCCTGAGAGAGGAAGCCTCAGTCAGTTTCACGCAGGACATCCCTAAAGGCCAGGTCTGTACAGGCTTCTTCTCTGGAGCATAAATCGGGCCACCAGATTGGGGGAATCAGCAGCTGTTTTCAGCCTTGGTTGCCTGTCAGAGTCACCGAGGGAGCTTGAAATCTGCCTCGATCAAAGCTCTAGTTTCTCATCTAGTTGTTCTGGTCTGTAGCCTGAATACAGGTATTTTTAAAACGCTCCCAGGTATTTCTAACATCTGGCCAAGGGTGAGAAATAGACCTGGACTGGACAGAAGCTCTACGAGTTGGCACATGTGACTTAGCTGCTCCCGCAGCTGTTCTGGGGAGCCGACAGCTGATCCAAGCGTGACTTTCCATGTATGCTGTGTCTGGTCAGGGGCCCTTCTGAGACTGGTCTTCCTGACGTCCTTGGAAACACGTTCTCATCTGGCACTGCACATCTGGCTTTATCACTGTGAGCACACCACACGTGTCTCCTCTTTACCATGGCCCATCATCTGCACCTTTGTTCATGTAGTCACACAGCCTTGATCGGATGCCCTGCATTCTCTGGATTCAGAAGCGTGTCAGCATGTGCTGGCATCTTTGCCACCCCCAGCCTTTTCATTCAGTGCCATTTAGTATGTGTCATAGACACACACATCCAAAGCTCCCATCACATTGTAGTCTCTGCCTCGCCTTTATTAAAAATGTGATTCACAATTTCTCATTTACATTTTGTTCCAAATCTTAGAATCTGAGGATTTGGTGAAGAAAAGCTAAGAGACAACAACTGCCTCCTTTTATTGGAGACTGAGGGAGGGTGTTCTAACCCCAGATTGAGAGCTGCCTTCACTCATCTCATGCCCTCCCTCTTCTTTTCAGAAGCTGAGAGGTTTCCAGGATTCACAAATCTCTCTCTTTTTATTGGCATCCACAGTCCTGATGTCCACATAGCTTTCTGTGTGTGTGTGTGTGTGTGTGTGTGTGTGTGTGTGTGTAGGAGTGTTAGGGTCTATAATATACAATACCTGCAAGTGCTCGCTGATGTTATGGAAATGATGGAAGGGCTGTGCCAATCTCACAAACACAGAGCATGCATTATTCGAAGACTGTGGCTTTCCAAATGGGAACCTGTAAAAACAGCTGATAGATTTATGTTCTTGTGTTAAACAGGCCACCCAGCCCCAGTGTAAAATCAGGGTGACAACTGAATACATCACTGTTCCCAGTAGCTACCTGGGTGCTCTCATTACCCAGTGGAAAATGGGCCAGGCTTGTTCATTAGAACTCCCTTCTCCTAAGGAGAGCCATTTACACGCTGTCTCATTTAAAACAAACAAACCAACCCCACAGAGATTTAAAAGAAAACGGAAAGACCTTTTCCTTTCTAGCCTCTGGAAGGCAGCGCGTGTTCCTCCTGTTTGCCTGTGTCTAAGCCGTCGTGGATGAAGGATGGCTGTGCGCCTGCTCAGGAGAGGGAATTGGTTTCTTGTGGGAGGAGGCTGCACCTGTCGGTGTTAAATTAGAAAGAGGTGGACACTGGTAAACGTTTTGGGGGAGAAATGGCTGCAACCCAGAGGAATAGCTTGCTGACTCTCACCCTCCTCTCCTTGGAGGAACAAAAGGGACTGCTAGGATTTGGGGTAGAGGCCTGAGCGGTCAGGACCCTGCAGGGGAGCTGCGACACAGACACCTGGGGAGTAACACCTCACGGTCACGGTCATGAAGGGAATGCATCACCCTGAGGCTGGGGAAGTTCAGGGGCTGAGGGAGGCTGGGGGTCTCTTGGGGGCTTCACGGCCGGCAGCTTTACTCTCTCCAATTCTGGCACTGGGTTTCAAGAAAGGAAGCCACAGGAAACCAGTGACCACACCTTAACCCGGCCCACTTGCCCTCCTGGCATCTGCATCACTGGCTGCTCTAGACTTGCATCTTCTCTGCTCTCTGACCTTTGGCTCCCCTCCTGGCTCTCTCCTCCCTGCTGGGGCCCTTGTGCCCTGATGCCAGGAGGGGAGCCTCAGAGCAGCAGTAGATCAATACAGCCTCCCGGAGCCCCACGGGACCCACGCGGCACAGCTGTCTCCAGCCAACCTGCACTCTGGGGCCCCCGACAGTCCTCTGTGTGTCCTTCCTGCTCCCCAACCTGCTACAGGTGGGATGACAGCCCTCAGCCCTGCCTCCTTTGGCCTCTTGTCCAGAGGCTTTGAGCAAGTCGCTGTCATTCTAAGATCTCCCGTTTCCCTTTTCCAAACAGGGCACACCGTAAAAACAGCCACCCTTTGCCACAGAAATACTTAGCTGTCAGGTCTGCTGGGAGATAAAAATGTGAAGAAAAGGAAAGAACCCTGACGAGACAAAGCTCTTCCCAGGGCAAGTGGCAGCATTTGTTAGTTCAGATCTGTCTTCTCTCAGGCTTGTTTTTTTGGGTGTCTGGTGGATTTAGGAGTATGGTGAGTTGACAAGAAACTCACACCAAACCCTGGGATCCTCCCAGTGAGTAACTCTGTGTTCTGAGATCATTGCTACATGTTAATATGTGAGCCACCTACTCTAGCCTCGTGGATGTGTAGCTGTCATTCCTCATCCCCTGTTCCACCCCAGCTGGCTAGGAGGGCAGGGGGAACAACGCACATGCTCAGAGGTGCCCCTGGGCTGGGTCCCTGCCCCTCCAGACACATCTGGCAGAAGTTGCCAGATACACAGTTCATGCCAATGCCAAAAGAGACCAGGTGTTTAAGGAAATCAAAACCCAGGTCTACAAGGAAGCTGCAGAAAGGGGGAGAGTGATAGAACTCCCCTCATGACAATTTTGACCACCCGCTGAGACCATTCTTAAGTAACTGACATAACCTGATGGTGTCATTGATCAAAATATATGGAGACTGAGAACTGGATTGGGATGTCCCCAGTTCTACCTGTGCTTCTTGTGGGAATGAACCCACCTGCTCACAGTAAAAGCATATTTTACCATCTCATGCAAAACATAAATGAGACCTGGGGCTCGATGATGCAGACTTCCCTGGCCTGCGCAGGCTTGGAGACCTTCAAGGTGGACCCAACCCCTGCAGGAGCAGGTGCCCAGGATGCCGGCTGGCCATTGTCAGGCCCCTTAAAAATAACACCTACCTTCCTTCCCTGGGGAAGTGTGGGCAGGAACTTGGTACACTGCTCCTCATCTGGTTTAATCGTTACACCCATCTCTCTTTCCTTATGTTTTATTGCTTAATTTATTATCATATTTGAAAAATCTTTTCCATCTTTTTTCTTTTAGCTTGGTAAGACAAGTCCCATCAACCCAAGAAGGGGGCAGCAAAGATGATACTAAAAGACTTAAGCAACTCACCAACCTTCAAACACCTCCATAGTGGTCCTTCAAACACCCCTAAAAGCTAGAATTCAATGCAAATATCCTAATTAAATACCTTGGGGATTCCCGTGACACAAAAATCGACCCATTATTATAATGAGATGGCAGTTCTCATTTTTAAACCCCCACAAAGCTGATAAACTATAATGAATCATAGAACAGTGTTATTAACTTTCCCCTATCCCCTGGCCAGCACACCTGGGAGTCTTTTGGTACAATTTGGCTAAATTTCTGGAATATAATCTATATCCTCAAATGAAAAACTCTTCCACATAATCTTTACTCCCAGTCTAGCCTGGGCATGTCAATTTCCCCTAAAATATCCTTCCCCAGGGCTGAGCAGAGGAGAGGTGGTCTCTGTTTTCCAGGTTGGAACAGTAACTCACAAGGAGCCTTTCTCTGCTAAGAGGTTCCAGGTCCCAAGCAAGGTAGGGATATGTGTTTTCTTTTAACGTGATTTCAGTGGTCACTGTCAAAGTCAAGGCAAGATCTGAAGAACCTGAAGGGATCACTCTATAGCCCAATTAATGAGTTGTTCACATCGAAAGAGAAAAATAAAATACATCGGGCAAGGCCTTCCCTGCTGACAACATGGACTGATTCAATAGCTTCTTGATAATAACTTTGATGGGCCTTCAACTGCTAAGATGCCACCTGTGGATGGTCTTCCAGGCTCCCATCAGCCTTTAAAAGTTTTCACCACGCTATTCTAAGTTCCCACTGTTGAAAGTAAGGCAAACTCAGATCCTTCTGGGATTTCTCCATTTTGTGTGGCTATGAGCTTCTCAAAGGTATTTGTTGCAATTCAGCTCATGGCTGAGTCCACTGTTCTGCAGGGCACCTGAGAGAAGGGAAACCAGTACACTGGATTTCCTTGCTTCTGCTTCATGCAGTGGAGGGAACACTGGCCAGAGGGTCAGGAGATGTGAGTTCTGCTGCTGTTCTGCGACAGAGTGACAGTGAGGCCTTAGGACTGCTCTGTTCAACACAGCAGCCGCCAGCCCCATGTGGCCACTGCGCTCTGACAATGCAGCCAGCCTGAACTGAGATCTGCTCTTAGTGTAGAATACACACTGGGTTTCAAAGACTTAGTAGACATTTGAAAAAAAAAAAAGACTCTAAAAGAGCTCAGTAAATTTTATATTGACCACGTACTGAAATGATACTACTTTGGATAAATTTGAGTTAAACAAAATGTTTATTTTATTTGTGTAATTTTACTTTTTAAATTGGCTACTAGAAAATTTAAAGCTTCACACATGGCTCACATTATATTTCTATGGGACAGAGCTGCCCCAGACAAACCTGAGCTTTCCTAATTGTTAAAAAAAGATGCAGTCGAGAGCACTTCTGACAACTAGTAATTTCCCTGCATGCAGTCTTCCAAGGTTGCTGCCTCCTTTTTTATAACATTTAAAAACTGATTTACCTGCATCATCAATGAATGTTGAAAACTTATTGTATAAAAACATGGCATGTGGGTTAAGTGTATTGGTATCCAGGTGCTAAACAGATGAAAAAACCTAAGTCCCATCCTAAAGCAGGAAGTGCTGGTGAGGAAGACATAAGACTTAGAAACACAAAACAAGCAGTAATGATATAAAATCAGAGGTGATCAACTGTAAATTTGTTCTCGTAATATAGGATGTGTAAGGCTTTAATCGGTTGAGAGCATTTCAAACCAGGAGACTCTTTCTAGTGGGGGTAACAGCAAGAACAAAATTAAGTAAGGCTAGTGTTTTCCATTCTCCCCTAAATGATTGCTTGATAATTGTGAGGAATGATGAGTGAGCATGAGTGACTTAAAGGTAAACAGAGGGTATTTCCTGAGCTATTGTCTTCCCTTCTAAGAATAGTTTCCCTATTTTTTCCCACCAAGATTGGAAAACTAGAATGGTGCTACCCATTATGCCTGGTTACTCAGAACCTCAGCCATTTCTCCAGAGCTTCAACTATGGGGAGCTAGAGATGATATGAGTTTCTCTGAGGCAAAGGGTATTCTATTAGAGAATTCTGGCAGAAGAGGATGGTAAAGTATAAATGTCTTTCTCTCTTCAGGGAAAGGGAAGCAGTAGTAGCTCAGCTTCACTCCTTAGCACATTGGGCAGCTCCCTGTCTGCTTTGCAACCTTCCTTTCCCCCTTGCCCTACCCAGGGACCATGCCCTGTCAGCAGACGTGACTGCAAGATTCACGGAGGTCACCTGGGTGATGAATCAACTGAACCATTCTGCTATTCTGGGGTGGGGTGGGGAAACCTTTGGAGAAAACCACAAACTGACCAATGTCTCCTCTTCCCTTCAAAGTTCTCCTCCCAGCTAATTCAGGAAATAACATCTCAGAGGTTCCCGTCTTGGTGTGTGTGGTGTTTTTAAACCCTATCTAAATGGCTAAGAAGGCAATTCTTTTCAGTCATTTGCTTTGTGCAGCCCTCCCCTTTCCTGGCAGAGACAGTGTGTGCACTCTATTAGAGCATTTTTTTCTACATATAATGGCACCAATTAAATTACCTTGCAGCCCGACCTTAATCTGGCAGGAATGATTATTCCATGAAACAGTTAGGGCTCTAATTGACATGAAGTGCCTGCAAAATATGTCTTTTGCAGCAACCCCTGTCAAAGTCACATTGATATGCTAATCCCTATAGCTGGCAGAATCACTTCATAAAGAGAGACATTGAAAATTGAATTATTTCAATTTCAGTACCTAGGAATCTAGTGATCTGTCTGTATATGTAACTAAGTAGGTGCAATACTTTATATGGGTAAACAGCTGTACTAGGGCGTTGCCATGGAAACTGCTTGACTCATGGCAGTTGTGTTAGTGATGAAGTCATTAGCAGTGTGAAATGTACTTTGAGGTTGTCAAGTGTAACACTCCAGGAATATTTCAGCGGTCTTAGTGGAGCCTTTTCATTTGCATAATTTAGGCTTTCACACATGATCTCATTATGGGGCAAAAAAAGGAGTGGGTTGTGGGGGCAATTGTACCCAACCAGATGAATCTCCATTATACCATTCAATCATTATTCTCTATCCTGAAATAGGGTCCCCCAAACTAGTTCTAAGGGATATTGACAACTCCCTTGGAACAATAACTTTAAGAAACCCTGTTGGTGATGGGTCATGCTGGATTACCCTACTTGTCGCCTGTGCAGTTAGAACCCATTGAGGACGTTGGGTGGGTTCTCTTCAGTTGAGTCAGCTATTTATTTATTTTTTTCTGTTGTTTCATTAAACTTGTAATTAGGAAGTAAAATTTTAAAGCCATTAGATTCATTTTTAAAATCAATATTCAAGTTAACACTACCCCTTTAATCAACATCCCCAGTGGCCCCTCAAGGATCCCAGTGATGATATGATGTGTGTGTGGTATTAGTGAATTTCCAGTATGAAAATAGTCTTTAAAATCAAATGATGAGCTTTGATACTTATTCCCCAACATATGACTCCATTTCCTCCCAGCTCTCCAGAGTTAGTTCTGAACAGTTTTTGTTTGTTTCATGAAGTCAGGCACCCTGAATCAGGCATGAAGCACTCTTCCAAAAGTGGAATTCTAAACCTATTTTCGGGTTCCCCTGATGGTTTAGTCAGTAAAGAATCTGCCTACAATGCAGGAGATCTAGGATCAGTCCCTAGGTTGGGAAGATCTGAAGAAGGAAATGGTGAACCACTCTAGGATCTTGCCTGGGAAATTGCATGGACAGAGGACCCTGGTGGGCTTCAGTCTATGGGGTTGCAAAGAATCAGATACGACTTAGCAACTAAACCACCTCCATCCAACATATTTTAAGCAGTGATTACATTATTTAACAGACAACTTCCCATGGTGAAAAATTTTTGACAGACAGGGTACTTAAAAGCATGAGTTCAGGTGTATACGTTTATAACTACATCTCAGTTTTTAGTTTGGTATTCTAATTTTTATCTGTCCATTCATTTATTCATTAATGTGTTTATTCATCAAATATTTATTGAGTATACCAGGAAGTGTTCTAGGTGGTAGGGATGAAGTGATCAACATAATAGACACGGGCCCTGTCTTCATGAGGCCTAATCTAATGGGAAAGACATATTTTTAAGTATTTATATGCAATTTGGCAACCCACTCCAGTATTCTTGCCTGGAAAATCCCATGGACAGAGGAGCCTGGTAGGCTATAGTCCATGGGGCCGCAAAGAGTCGGACACGACTGAGCGACTTCACTTCACTTCTTCATGCAATTATAATGTTCAGAAATGATGAGAGAGACAAGGGAGGTGCCTGATTTAGACTGGAAGGATCAAGCACAGCCCTCTGGAGATGGCCATTCAATCTGAGACTGGCAGGAGGAGTCGCAAGCTAGGGGAGGGCAAGAGGAAGCCCAGGTGAGGTGCTGAGGCCAGAGGGATTTGCTAGGATGAAGGAATTTAAAGAAAGCGAGTCTGATTGAGGAACAAGTTAACCCTCAGCTGCGTCTTTGGTGGAAGAAACAGATGTTGTCCTAGTCCCCAAAGGGTCATTGTGTTTACCATTTCCAGATGAGTAATAATTTATCAAAGAATGCCACCACATAGAATGAGAATCCTCACAGTTTTCAAAAATTTAAACATTTGTCAAAACCTCGAAACTCATTCCTGTTTTATTTTTTTCCTTCCATCCATCTAAGTGAGTCATCAAGAAGTTACTAGATATTTACTCAAGGAAGAAACTTCTATTCTATGCCATAGGATATGGTCTAATTTATTTTTCTTTACTCCCAAATACTGTTTCTTTCTAACGAACTCACCATGTACTTTTCATAGCTTTTGCTAATGCAAGATGTGGATTTATATTAGTACTCTTAATACTAGAGTGACCATTCCTATGCAATTGTAAGATGTTTGGGGACTGGAACAAGCTGTTACTTGCTTTGCATTCTCTTAAATCATCATGTAGAGCTATATAGATATTGTAGAAATTTCTGGAAGGAATGTCTGAAAGGTAACTAATAAGCAACACAGCATACCTTGATCCTATGAAATTCTGAAGAGCCTAGTAAGCTAAAGTCTTCTGCAGAAGAATTTTTCAAATGTTAATAGAGGTAACTTGAAAATGATTTCAAGTATGCCCAGGGTGGGTACACTCACAGATTGTTGTTAAACGGCCATGCAAGATTATCATCAAGAAACTGTCCATCCTCTCCATAGCTACAGCTTCCTACATCTGAAAAGAACTAGGAGAGAGTCCATTACAAACACTTTCCTAGATTTGTTTCCTTAGAAAATGTCAGAACACAATCACTGTGGGATAAGAATCAGCACACTTCTCGGACGCAATCCCAATCCTTTCCATCAGTCCTCCCAGTGAGGCATGTCGTGTTCTGTCCACTTTTACAGGCCTTATCTATCTGCAGCCTGCCTTTTTGCCTTGATAACTGATTTCTGCACCATCAATCGTGTTGGTCATGGGAACTATCTTGAGGGACCACTGGAGAGAGGGAAACACCAGATTTACACTTTTCCTCTCTGGTGTGTTTTATCATAAAAAACACTTTGCTAGGTCCTGACTTTAGCTATATAACCATGAGCTATGAAGTTCATCTCTAAGATTGCCCATCTGCAGAATGGGAATAGGTAATATTGATCTCAAGGGGCTTTTGAGAGTATAAATAAGGTAACAGGGGAAAGTCTAGCATGAAGTTAAGTACTGAAGAAATGTAAGCTATTGTACTATTCCTTAAACACTGTTTATCAGAGGCAGGTTCGGAATTAATTTTTGAAGTCTCACCTTCTGTTTGAAATCAACAAGGCTTTTTAGTAAGCACTAGACAGGTCATTCAGCAAATATTTGTTAACTGCCCATTAAGCGCAAGGCTTTGCTCAGGCTCTAGGAGAATAAAGGTAATTAGGAAGGAATCTAAGGGCTGCCTCCAAAGGGCAGCGCTGTAGAGTGAAGACCTCGGGGTTCACTATGTGTTCAGTCCCATGTTAGGTTCTGGGATTGGGTGGGGTAGGGATAAACATAGGGAAAAACAGTCTTTGTCTTCCAAGGATCCTGTAACTTTGTTGCTGAACAGAGGCAGTTTCTTATGCAGGTAGTAAGTTAAGTTGTGATATAATTAGACAGCCAGTTGAGAGAAGAAGCTAACTGGCTAGAGCATCAGTCAGCAGGTGTTTCATTTGGTGTCTCAGGACTAGTTCAGCCAGTGTCTTGGTGCCTCCACCCTTCCAGGTGGCCGCCCCAAACTGCACCCTGGAGCAGGTAGTCAACTTGCTCTCGGAAATCTTGCTCTTGGGTCCATCAGTGCCAGTAACCACGTCACCTGCTGAGCTCCTCTGACCAGCTCTCTGGACCCATCAATAGGAGAAGATGGTCTCCAGGCTCTGCATTCAGGGGCTGTGAGGGAGTGGTGCTTCTGAAAAGTGGAGGCCCCCCTTTCCTCAGTTTAGAGAGAAACCTAAGACAGCTTCTTTTCTGAATGTATTTTTCCCAAGGTAATCATCACAAAAGTGTCCGTCTCTGTTGGCTGAGATATTTTTCTCCTTTTCAAATATCCTGTTGTTCTTTTCATGTTTATTGTTTCCTTTATGCCTTTTTGATAGCTTCTTTTTGAGACCTTGTAAGATATTTTGATTCTAAGCAAGGCAGATGTGAGACCCTCTGTTATTCTGCCTCTTATTTTGATTTAAAGTTACAGGCTCCCCTACAGAAGAAAACAGTGCAAATACAGCACTGGAAGAAGAAGAGAATGTGGAAAGACGAGTAGGAAATTGTTTCATTGGAAAGGGAAAGAAGAATGATATCAGGCATTAACAATCAATGCCAGGGGCCATGAGTGACATTTAGATAGTCCATTAACCCAATAATAATGCCTTGTTAGAAGGTTGCATTTCTTAAAGGTGCATCAGCTACTGAAAGACAGTCTAAAACAGTGTTTTTTCTTGATATGTTGTCTAATTCAGTGTAGTCATCATCTTTTACGTATTAATTACAGCTTAGCTTTATAACTGAGATCAGCAGAAGAGCTGGCATCAAATCAGGCCAGATTTGATCAGCATCCTTTAACATGATTCTTAGCCAGGATGGCATTTGAATCCTGCATCCTCTAAAAATGAACGTGGATTTGACTGTTTTATTGGTAACCATGATCAGGGCAGCACATCAGGCCAGGGTGTTCCATGTGGAAGTTACCTAGAGTGGGAGAGACAGCTGGGTTCAAGGAAGGCTTTGTTCTACTTCCTGTTCCGTTACCTGCTTGCTATGGATCTGGGATAGGTCATTGATGATTGTAGCCATGCAATTAAAAGACACTTACTCCTTGGAAGGAAAGTTATGACCAACCTAGATAGCATATTAAAAAGCAGAGACATTACTTTGTCAACGAAAGTCCGTCTAGTCAAGACTATGTTTTTTCCAGTAGTCATGTATGGATGTGAGAGTTGGACTATAAAGAAAGCTGAGAACCAAAGAATTGATGCTTTTGAACTGTGGTGTTGGAGAAGACTCTTGAGAGTCCCTTGGACTGCAAAGAGATCCAACCAATCCATTCTGAAGGAGATCAGTCTTGGGTGTTCATTGGAAGGACTGATGCTGAAGCTGAAACTCCAATACTTTGGCCACCTGATGAGAAGAATTGACTCATTGGAAAAGACCCTGATGCTGGGAAAGATTGAGGGCAGGAGGAGAACTCAGGGAGTAAACTCCAGGAGTTAGTGATGGACAGGGAGGCCTGGCATGCTGCAGTTTGTGGGGTTGCAGAGTTGGACACGACTGAGTGACTGAACTGAACTGAACTGAACTTTCTTGAGTCTCATCTATGAAATGGGAGTAAAATTAGCTACTCTGTTGACCCAACAGTACTATTTGGAAGTGTACAATGGGGTCGCCCACAAATGTACATTTTGTAAACTTTTTTTAATTACATGTGCCAGCCCCTGAAAGACCAGAAACACCCTCTTGCTGGACGAATAGCTCCATCTTGGCTTAAGTTAGGAGTCCAGGTTAGGAGCTTCTGTGTATAACAGGTGCTCAGCTCATGGGACTGACTGGATGGCGTGGCTGTTGGGCCTGAGCATCACCCTGAAGGAAAGAGTTTACAATCCCATTTAGGACACAGATAAAATGTGACAAGCCACTCATTCAAAAGGTCAAAACAAGTTCACTTTAAAGACAAAGAGGCATTTTATACTCTATGCCTGTGTCTCCATTTTAAAAGTGGGAAAATCCTTCAAAGATAAATTTACTTAAGCCACAGTTAGAGGCATGAAAAACCTATAATCATAATGTAATATCTTCTGAATATTTATTGCTTTAACTGGACATATGCATCATTTCTTTTATTCCTCACATCATTCTCTATAAAGTCGCAGGAGAGATCATTTAAGATTTAGGGAGATAAGTCCTGGAACCATTTGTCTGAGGACACGTCCCTGTAATTGGTAGAGCAGCCATGTGAAAGCAGGTCACCCAGAGCACTGCTTGTTACTGTTACTTAGAGGAAAGGCTAATAAAATAACCATTTATTTAAAGTGGTTTGTTTGTTTTGTTTCCCTCCTGATGGAAATATGACAGCATAGTGTGCAGAAATCTACCCGGGAGTCTGGGCTATACTTATCCAAGGGCAACATCAAGAGCAAGTATGATGTTAAGACCTTTTTATTCTCTACTGATCAAATAATTTTAAAGTAGAATTCCCTTTTCCTGAAGCCTGCTAGCCACCTTCTATCTCCCAGACCTTGCTGCTTGTAGCTTCATTTTTCTTCCTTTTATTTAGATAGTAAACCTGATCAAAGACCATTTGCCTGCTGGCTTTCAAGGGAGGTTAGCGCGTGTCAGAACTTGATAAATGTTTGATTGCATATTAACATCACTTTAATTATGAAAACTAAAATTTAAATAAAAATGCCCAATTTAAATCTCTCCCAAAGTCAGTCTCTTGTGTGGTTCTCTGGGGCAGAAGGAGAGGGTATTCTCTGACCTAATTCCACAGAAGGAGTGGGGCATCTTATACCCTGACAACCAGGTTTCCTTGCTTTTTACACAATGACATCTTTCTCAATCTCAACTAAAAAACAACCCTCAAAAGTTTTAAAAGACACAGTCTGGAACCTAAGTTACTTGACCCACTGGTTGAAGACACATTGTTTAGCTATAAAAAACCTGAGTAACCGATGAAGCCCCAGATAAGCCTTCAGGCTACAAGGTAGCTTTGTTTTGAAAATTGGATTCTTTAACACATTAGAAATTCAGTAAAAGAGATAAAGCATTCAGCCTGGGTTCTGAATAGACCACGATCACTGGGCGATTGCTTGGTTCTCAATATGGACACCAGCGAATACAGTGGAGTGCTCTTGGCCGGGCTGGTGACATCAAGCTGCCACCAGTACATGAGAAGCCCTTCCTCTGTAGAGGGTTTCCAGCATTCTGTGCAAATGCCTAATATTCTTTTTAGAGACAGGAAATTAGGGAGCAGCTCTTTGCATGCCAGGTTGACTATCATTTTCTTGTGGTCTTCACTATGATTCTAATTAGATTAGATTACAAGAAAGTCAGGGGTGCCCACGTATGTGTGTGTGTGTGCACACATATACACGGGCACACATACACGCTCGCATATGAGCACACACTCTACTTTAAAATGTAGCTGAGGAAAAAGGCAGCAGTGCAAAAGCCCCTCTACTGCCTTTTTCTTGTCTCAAGTCCTGGCCAAAGAGAGGTTTTTTGCAATGCTTCTGTGCATGGCCTGTCTTCTGAGGCAGTCCCAGTGTGTGCTAACGCTTGAGGCTTGCATAAAGCTGTGTAGGGAATGGCTTCTTGGTTTAACTATCTTTAGCTAATTTTAGCTATTTAGCTGGTAATTAGGTTTGTAGTTGTGCTTAATGTAGTTTCAAGAGGAAGAAAGGTAAGTACATAATCCTAATGAGAGTTCCTTTGGAGGCCAGGCTGTCTAGGTTTTGACCTGCACACATATGAGCAGCCAGCACTGTGGTGTGAAAAGACAAGATAGTCCTGTGTGGCCTTGCTTTGTTCCTCTCGCTGTTGTCCTTGTCTCGTTGGAAGGACCCTTTCTGAGGACCTACAGCTTCCTGTGTGTTGTAGGTTACTTTCTCCTTCCATTTTCAATGTAACTAGTGAACTAAGGCCTGTTGTATGTTCCCTTCACAGCTGAGGGCACTGAGGCCCAGAGAGGTTAAGTACTTTGCTCAAGTTTGCACAGCAAGTTAACTGGCAGAGCCGCCTGTATCTGTCTCTAGATCTCTGAAACTAACCAATATGTTGTTCTACTGAACCCTCCTAAACTCGAGTCACAAGAAACTATATAATTTCTTTCCCATTTAATCAGAAACTAATGATATTATTGTACTTAGCCATTCATTTATTTAATCACAAAATGTTTATTCGTTACTGGCCTTAGTCCATTTGGACTGTGGTAACAAAATGCCCCAAATCAGTGGCTTATAAGCGAGAATTTTTTTGCTCATGGTTCTAGAGGCTAAGAAGTTCAAGGTCAAGGTGTGAGCATAGGTGAATGAGGGACCTCTTCCTGGTTCATAGTATAGGGGAGAAAATGTAATTTCCCTCTATCTTCTGAGTTGTTGGCTGAGACCCTGTAATAAAAGACAGATTAACAAGTGAAAAACAAACAAAAGTTATTACCATCTGTACCTCACATATACATGGAAGATACTCAGGGCAAAATGAGTAGCTCCCAAGGTGGCTTAGAATTCAGAATTAAATAGCATCTTAATAGGGAAGGAGGAAGGGAGATGTAGGTGTCTTCAGTTCAGTTCAGTTCAGTCGCACAGTCGTGTCCGACTCTTTGCGACCCCATGAATTGCAGCATGCCAGGCCTCCCTGTCCATCATCAACTCCCAGAGTTCACCCAAACTCATGTGCATTGAGTTGGTGATGCCATCCAGTCATCTCATCCTCTGTCGTCCCCTTCTCCTCCTACCCCTAATCCTTCCCAGCATCAGGGTCTTTTCAAATGAGTTAACTCTTTGCATGAGGTGGACAAAGTATTGGAGTTTCAGCTTCAGCATCAGTCCTTCCAATGAACACCCAGGACTGATTTCCTTTAGAATGGACTGGTTGGATCTCCTTGCAGTCCAAGGGACTCTCAAGAGTCTTCTTCAACACCACAGTTCAAAAGCATCAATTCTTTGGCACTCAGCTTTCTTCATAGTCCAACTCTCACATCCATACATGACCACTGGAAAAACCATAGCCTTGACTAGACAGACCTTTGTTGGCAAAGTAATATCTCTGCTTTTTAGTATGCTATCTAGGTTGGTCATAACTTTCCTTCCAAGGAGTAAGCATCTTTTAATTTCATGGCTGCAATCACCATCTGCAGTGATTTTGGAGCCCTCAAAAATAAAGTCTGACACTGTTTCCACTGTTTCCCCATCTATTTCCCATGAAGTGATGGGACCAGATGCCATGACCGTCATTTTCTGAATGTTGAGATTTAAGCCAACTTTTTCACTCTCCTCTTTCACTTTCATCAAGAGGCTTTTGAGTTCCTCTTCACTTTCTGCCATAAGGGTGGTGTCATCTGCATATCTGAGGTTATTGATACTTCTCCTGGCAGTCTTGATTCCAGCTTGTGCTTCTTCCAGCACAGCATTTCTCATGATGTTTTCTGCATAGAAGTTAAATAAGCAGGGTGACGATATACAGCCTTGACGTACTCCTTTTCCTATTTGGAACCAGTCTGTTGTTCCATGTCCAGTTCTAACTGTTGCTTCCTGACCTGCATACAGGTTTCTCAAGAGGCAGGTCAGGTGGTCTGCTATTCCCATCTCTTTCAGAATTTTCCACAGTTTATTGTGATCCACACAGTCAAAGGCTTTGGCGTAGTCAATAAAGCAAAAAATAGATGTTTTTCTGGAACTCTCTTGCTTTTTCCATGATCCAGTGGATGTTGGCAATTTGATTTCTGGTTCCTCTGCCTTTTCTAAAACCAGCTTGAACATCTAGAAGTTCACGGTTCACATATTGCTGAAGCCTGGCTTGGAGAATTTTGAGCATTACTTTACTAGTGTGTGAAATGAGTGCAATTGTGTAGTAGTTTGAGCATTCTTTGGCATTGCCTTTCTTTGGGATTGGAATGAAAACTGACCTTTTCCAGTCCTGTGGCCACTGCTGAGTTTTCCAAATTTGCTGGCATATTGAGTGCAGCACTTTGGCAGCATCATCTTTCAGGATTTGAAACAGCTCAACTGGAATTCCATCACCTCCACTAGCTTTGTTCATAGTGATGTTTTCTAAGGCCCACTTGACTTCACATTCCAGGATGTCTGGCTCTAGGTGAGTGATCACACCATCATGATTATCTGTGTCTTGAAGATTTTTTTTGTACACTTCTGTATATTCTTGCCACCTCTTCTTAATATCTTCTGCTTCTGTTAGGTCCATACCATTTCTGTCCTTTATCAAGCCCATCTTTGCATGAAATGTTCCCTTGGCAACTGTAATTTTCTTGACGATCTCTGGTCTTTCCCATTCTGTTGTTTTCCTCTATTTCTTTGCATTGATCGCCTTGTCTTAGGCAAGAGTAAATGCTTTTTAGGAAAGATGAATGGGCCCTCAAAAGTGACAGGAGGTGTAATAGTTTGTGACAAACTTTGTCTGGGTGTGGCATCGACTTCTAGTCTCTTTCCCTCTGATAGGATACATCCTCCCTGGTTGATGGAATTCCTGGGGTGGTATCTATGACAACTGAGTTCCTTTAGGAGGATTAGTCTTAAGGTGGATTCAAGGGAATTTCTTGGAATAAAAATACTCCCTGTATTTACTGCTTTTCAAGGGCCCACAGCTTAAAATAATCTATATATCAAAGCAGTATATTTGGGGGTGAAATGTTCTTCTACCCGTCCATAGCCAGCACCTTCTTGCTGTGTCCCCACAAGGTAGAAAGGGACTGGATAGCTTCTGCAGCCACTTTTACAAGGTCACTAATCCTATTCCCAAGGGCTCCACCCTTATGGCCTAATCACCTCCTAAAGACTCCAGCTCCTGAAAACATCAAAGTAGGCTTGATGGCACAGAAGAGATGAAGATTAAAACAAAACACAATTCTCCCTCCTTTAATAAGTAAGAACAGTTAATAGCCAACATTATTTTTGCCCTATGGACCAGGCACTGTTTTAAACATTTTATATACATGAATATGGTGAATTCTCAGAGCATCTCTGTGCTAAGTACTATTATTATTCCCATTTTACAGATGGCAAAAAGGAGGCATAAACAAGTTAGTGCCTTCCTCTAAAATTACACAGCTAGAGCAAGGCAGACCCAAGATCTGAACCCTTTCTGACTCAGCCTGTCCCCTCCACCCCAGGCTTCTCTCTTTCAAGGCTGGCACCCTAATAAAGGAGACAGATGTGTGCCTGAACATCTCTGCTGTAACAGAGAAAGCACTGCATGACAGAAAGGGCAGGTTATGCTGTTGTGGGAGGTTTATTATCTGGGCCTTGAAGGATAAATAGGAATTGGGATCAATGACAGGTAGGTAATGTGATTTCCTTCATAAGCAAATCCTCTGTCTGATGGCTGGGCTCAATGATCATTATTCCTAATATACTTCACAATTTATAAAACATTTTCCAAAAATTTGTAAGGAAGACAGGATGAATAATATTATCCCATTTTAGAGAGTGGGAAGCAGAGGCTCAGTAAAGAGAACAGACTTGCCCAGGGGCACGTACTAGAGTCAGTAGAAGAGTCAGGACTGGAACCCTTAATACTGACCCCATGGTTCCCATCTCGGCCATCTCAAGAAAATTATTTGCTGCACCTGACTTGTTTTGGCCCCAGTGAGTTTCATGCTAGGTGGTGAGGAGGTCACTATTCTTGAATGAAAACCACTCAGAGTCCCCGGAGGTAGCAGAAGCAGCCTGTCCTACCTGTCCTATCTGGAAGAGCTAGAGGCTACCCCATCCACAGAACCAGGCAGGTCTGCCCAGAGGCCCGACTTACCTATTTGCAAGGAGGGAGTTGTTGAGATAAACTAAGATAAACTGGTTCTTGTTATCAAAGACCTCTACATTTGTGCCTTCACTTGGCTCAGAGAATTTATGGCGGATTTCAGAAATTTTGCTTTCATTCCATTCAATCAAACTGGTTTGTGTGGTGAAGCTATAAGCCAAAACAACAGCTTCAAAAGAGGAAAATGTAATTCAAAGACCAGGTTGCTTCAGCTCCATAATGCCAAGTGATTGGTTGGAATGATTTTATACCATGAATAGTCTCCCATTCCTCCTCCCAAGAAATTTCTGTTCCAGCCAAGTCGGTCAGTTTCCTAGTCCCTGAATGTGCTCCAAACGTTCTCATCACCGTGAGAATTTACTCTTACTTATAATGTTTTCCCACCCTACAGTTAGCCTCTGCTTTTTCCAGGTCAGGCCCTCCTCTGAAATCCCACTCATGGCATCCTGTCTCTGAAGACTTTCTCTCAGTGCCAGACCTGAGGTCTCTTTCCCTGCCTTGAGTTCCTGCAATTCTTGCAAAGTCATCCCATTTGGTATTTCCTCTCTCTGCTCAGTATGCTTATCATCTATGTTTGTGTCTGCCATCTCTTCATCTATGCAGGAGATGGGGTTCCAGGGACGAGGAGCTCAAGCCCATGCTTGATGCCTCTGAAAAATGTCACCTCACTCTGGGCTCTCCATCCTGAATGTGGCCAGGGTAGGGAGCTGACTGGATATAGTTTGGTTGATCCCTAGCAGGCTTGTTTTTAAATGGCAATGTCTCTAGCCGCCAAGAGTTCCAATAAATAAAGAGTTGCTCTAGACTCCTGCTTGGAGGCAGCTGGGATTCAGAATTATCAGATCACCACTACCATAAACCTTATTGGACAGCTTTTCCACTGATTTCTTTCAACTGATGAGGATTTTGTAGCCCAAAGAGGGACAGTATCTTTGTTCGAATTCTCTCAGAAAGTTATTAACTGAGGCCCCAGGACTCCTTGTCTGGGTCCCAGGGCTCTTTTCCCATCACAATACCTAATCCTTATAAGACATCTGGCTTCCTGACATTGTCTCAGGATAGAGACCTCCTTTATTTCTTCTTTAGTTATCCATTCTTTGGTTATCAATCCTCAGTTAAGGTTTTCTTTCTATAGCCCAAAGAAACTCAGCTTCCTATGATTGAAAGAAAATAATGCTCATTGTAACCTCATATGCTCATCCTAGTACAAGCCACTGTGGAAAACCTAAGATATTTTAGATGCAATTTCTACTTATAAAATACATATGGATGAAACTGTTAGCACAGATATAAAGCAGTAAGTGATCAATGTCCTGTCTGCATTAACTGGTCAAACAAATTACAAAAACAGTTCCTCAGAAAGACTTCCTATAGGAGTCAGCCCTGGGTAACTATGGATAAAAGCCAACTTTGGTTGGCAAATGACAAAGCCAGGATCCAAGGTCACTGTGAATCAAGGGACTTTCGTTGAATTTCCCAAGGATAGAGATCTTGGGAGAGGCAGGGGATGTTTCTGGGGACAGCCACCAATGCCGGCTGCTGCCCTCATCACCATGGCATGTAGACAGCCTTGATTTGTGTCCAGGATGTGCCAGATGAGGGGACATCTCTGTCTTCTTCCATAATTCCTTGGGTCCTTTTACTGATGGATGTGGAATGTCATAGTAACATCCACTGCAAAACTACTATGGCAAATCAGTTTATAGGTTAGTTGAATAGTGTGTGTTTTTAACACACAGTGCTGCTTTAATAAATGTATCTGTTTCCAGTGTGTGATTATTGTTTCTTCATTCTTCCCTTTCCCTAAAAGATCAAGGTTCCATTTTATACCAAAAAGGTAGTCCAGCACACTCATGTTGGAATGGCTGTCCCCACCAGTTCATGCTGTATCCATCCCCACGCATGTCACATTAAATATGCATTGTCCTTGAAAGCCTTCCATGTGCTATAACAATAGACACATTGGCCCTGTCTATTAAAAGATGCTCATGACATACCAGTTTGACTATGGTTATTATAATTTAAAATGCCTGTTGGGTAAACAGTTTGAAAAAACAGGGTTGAAGAAACCCAACTCTTCAGGACCTGGGATGCATTTCCTTTCTCTTCCCCCTTTTATCAGTATGTATAAAATATGCTAATTACATTAGAAGACTGTTCTCTCAGAGTCTCTAGGGAGTCTGCTCTGCTCTTTCAGGTCAACAAGGATGGCTTCACATGATCTCTGTTACAGTATTTCCAGTGCGGGTCTTTTGGCCCTCCGCATAGATGTGTTTGGTTTAAGCTGTAGGTGTGTCTGGCTGGGTTTCCAACAAGGGCCTGTGGCTTACACTTGTAATCTCCCTGCTCCTCCAGCAGGTAGCACAGTTTCTTGCAAACTGCAGAATTAAGAAGACGTGATAATTATTTAATAACTGAAATGCTTTTCTAATTACTTGACATCCTGACCCACGGAAAAGATGACCCAGAGATCAGATTATTCGGGGTTTTATTTTTCTCTGCAAATGAAAATTTAATGATGCAGAATAGCTTTTCAACCTGTGGGCCACTGACCCCTGAGAAGATGGAGGAGTTATTTCAAGGAGATTTCAATATGTACATAAATATTTTCTTCACAAACACATGAGGAAAATACAAATAGTATCATTTGGGCTCTTCCAACTACTCTGCCTTTTTCACAGCATTTATTTTTGTTATTTTTACTTATTTTAGCATATTTATATATTTGTTTATTGGCTCCAAGGCATGCAGGATCTTAGCTCCCCAACCACGGATCAAACCTATCTCCCTGCAGTGGAAGCATAGTCCTAACCATTGGACCACCAGGGAAATCCCTATTTATTTATTTATTAAAATGTTTGGTGAGTGAGTCAATGATTGAATAAATCTTCTGGAAGCTGTATTTTATTTTATTATTTTTCATTATTTTTTGGCCGCACTGTGTGGCATGTGGGATCTTAGCTCTCTGACCAAAGATCAAACATTGGAAGGATGGAGTCTCAACCACTGGACTGCCAGGAAAGCGCCCTTCTGCAGCATTTAGCTTATGGCTTTGCAACTTTTGCTAAAATGCAAACCTTAGGTGACGGTTGGTCTGCATATTGGGAGGGCGTGATCATTCTTCAGGCAGTAAATGAAAAATCTGTACTTGGTGTTGGGAGCAAAAGAGGAGACAGGGTGCTGAGTGCGGAAGGAAAGAGAATAGCTTCCCTACAGGTGCTACCCCTGGGGGCCCTGAGCTGCAGGCTCGGATAGGCTCTCAGTGGACTCAGCTGCTGAAGAGGACTCTGAGGCTCCCGAAGTTTTTGGGTAAAGGCTCCTGATCCTTATTTCATTTAGGAATGTGGATTAGCACACTCATTAGCACACTATCATGGACCAAGGCAAGCCCTGTTAGAGAATACATGTGTTTCCTTTCCCTCGGGGAGTCTGTCAGAGACTGAGAGGCAGAAACCACCCCTGGGAGTCATTTCACACACAGTCTTCATGGTCAGATACTTCCCCCCTGACCTGGGACAGGGGCTGGGGAAGGGCTGATCTGCTGGAGACGGAAATGGCTCCAGGGAGGGAGGGAGTGGAGGAGGCCAAAGCATTTCAGGAGCAACAACAAAGTCTGGGTGAGGAGCAGGAAAGAGCGTGGAGGTGGGGAGACAGGATGCAATGGTCAGTGAGCATGAGGTAAGGAAGGTGTCTGAGGTCCCTGCCCCTCCTCAGGGCACTCAAGGCTGAGTCAGGTCAACAGACTATTTAATGTCATCACCGCGTCCCAGCTGAATGTGTTCTTCAAAGGTCACAGAATTTCAAACTCTAACACTTGGATGTCATCTCATCTGACCACGGGAGGAATCTCTACCTCAAGATTCTAAATAGCCTCGACTTGAATTCTTGCACTGACTGAGAACCCACTCCTTCCTGAAGCACTTGTTCCTCTGTGGATGTATTTCATTATCAGGGCTTTCTCCCCCTGACTTTCTGATGCTCTCTCTTCTCAAGGTCTCCCCTGTCCATCACAACATTCTCCCTCCAACCAACCATGACCTACCTGACCCCAGAACTTAACACACTTACACCCGCTACTTGAAATTTAGAACTCTAAATTAGGCCTGCTTCTCTGCCTAAGTCTCCAGCTTAGGGTTTCTTATTATATTAATTGCTGTGTGTAGCCGAGATGATTTTTTTTTTTCCTGCCAGCTTTCCCCTCAGCCTTATTATTGTTCAGAAACCATAAAACTGAAAACTGCATTTTTATGACTCCATGTGACCTTCAGAGTTTTAGACCCGGCTAACTCCTGCTTGGCTATAATATTTTGGCTCATTAATTTCAGAGAAGATATTCCGATTTATAATTTTATTAAGTTTCTGAGGATTCTTAATACTGTGTTTCTAAATATGATGAACTTCTCTCTACCAAATTTTAATTAAGGAGCATATTAAATCCTCAATTAATGCTTTCAGTAATGCATATTTAATATCCAATAACATTTGATCAGGATCCTTTCAGCGAGAAAGGGCCTGGGGCTTTCAGGATCCTTGGTTTTCCCTGACCAGTAGGACAGCCGTATCTTCCCTCCAGCCTTTCTGAGCCCATCACGAGGCCCTGGTCATGAACACAATGAACACCTTCATTGCTACAGTAGCTGCCCCACTGGAGTAAGCAAGAGGCACAGTGGATATTTTCTGAACAAACTAGTCCACAGGGCATGGAGGAACTTCTGAAACGATGTACTTTAAAAATATTTTCTTTCCTCTTTTCAACTCTAATCCAATTCCTGATGCATAGAAATGGCATGCATTAGCGTGGGTACCTGCAAACATATCCTGTAAAGGGCCAAGTGCTAAATATTTCAGGTGATGGCGGGCCCTTTAGCCTTTGTCCCAGCGGCTCAGTTCTGCTCTTAGAGCACAAAAGCAGCTGCAGGCAATCCATAGATGGACTGGTGGCTGTGTTCCAACAGAACTTATTGATGGACATGGAAATTTGAATTTCATATAATTTTAACATGACATGAAGTACTATGTTAATTTTTCAACCATTAAAAAGTGTAAGAACAATTCTTAGCTCGTGATTTGGCCAATGGCCATAGTTTGCTAACACTTTCTTGAGTAGAAATAGTCCAGACCCGAGGTTAAGGGGGCCCAGGGTCTCATTCTAGCTCTGCCACGAGGTTAGTGAGAGACTTGCAGAAAAGCCACTCTCTTGGGAACAAGATTTTCACTTATAAAATAAATGTTTGGTCTGAATGCCATCTAAGATCTTTTTCTAAGGATATGTGATTTCTTCCACAGCAGGAACTTGCTCATACGCTGTTTCTAGAGGCCCCAAGAGCCATCTGTTCTCATGTTCTTCTTGTTTCTTAAGCTACCCCTCTCTACCGCTGGAAGGCTAATCAGAAGGAGAACAAAAGTTACCAGGCCAGATCAGGAATGTCCTAGGCTCATGGTCTGTACTTTGGGAAACAAGAGGTTCCTTCTGGACTTGGTTGCAACAGAAAAGATTTCTCCTTCTACTTTCTTTGACTCCATTCTCTTGCAAGTTTCAGAATCTTCATCCTGAAAACCCATCCAGGGAGGGCTGACCCTGGGAGAAGTTCGTAAAATCAGAAGCAAACAACCCAACAGTCCTTCCAAGGGCTGAACTTCAGCTATATTCAAGCCCTCAAGAAGACCCAACTTCCTCCAGCTTCCCACTTTGATTCTCTCTCCCTTCCTCAACCAGGTCTGTCCCTTCATAGTCTGATGGTGATGGTGGTTTAGTCACTCAGTCATGTCCAACTCTTGCAACTCCATGGACTGTATCCCACTAGGCTCCTCTGTCCAGGGAATTTTCCAGGTAAGAATACTGGAGTGGGTTGCCATTTCCTACTCCAGGGGATTTTCCCAACCCAGGGCTCCAACCACGTCTCCCTCCTGTGAATCCTGCATTAGCAGGTGGATTCTTTACCACTAGCGCCACCTAGGAAGGCCCTTCATAGTCTACTTCCTGCGAAAACCTACCCTCAGGATAAGGACATCATTTGATCATTCATGTTGGAATAAGGACAGTTGTTGAAAACTTGTAACATTGGAGAAAGCTGGAAGAGTTGGGCTTTGACCATTATAAAAGCAAATACTTCATGGGGCCCTACTATTTGCTGAGCTCCGTGTGCACATTTGCACATACATATGTATATGTGTGTTTTCCCACCTAAGATCCCCATTTTGCAGATGAGATAAAGGCTAAAAGAATATTAGTAACTTGGCCAAGAAGATCACCTATTAAATGGCGATCTGAACCCATGTAGTCTGAGTGTAGAGCTGCCACTCTTCCTGGAATGGTAAGATTGGGGGAATCGATAAGTGGAAGAAGAAAAGTATTTGAAAGAGCTTGCATGAACCAGTGTATCATACGTGCTGTGTAGCTGCCACATATCTTGTCTCTGGGGAGGTTGTCTCTCCAGTCACGTGTCTTTCTTTCCTCATTCACAGTTTGCCAAGAGGGAGGGTACTCGTGTACTGGAATCTGGGAGGTGATCTTCCTTAGAGCTGTTGGTTCTGCCTCCTTCTCTTCCTCTCAGGTTACCGTGCCATCTCTTGCAGTAGCATTTCATCCAGATGGCCAAATAATAATTTCATTATAAAAATAATTGGTTAACTAAAGCTAATATTTATGATTTATACTCAGAATTTTTTCCCTAGTTCAGAACATAGCAAAAACATAACACTTTAAAATGCCACTGAGGCCATCTGTTTGTTTCCTATCAGTTCTTGACGTCATTTGAGTGGTTCGGTTATTTTAGGGTTTCTATAACTGTGATCACACAAGGAGGCATTTCAGAGCGTTTCAGGACCACTGAACAGGGACTGACTTGCAAGGCACTTAGAGGTCATGGACTTTACCCTGGCCTGTTCTCCAAGTACTTTTTTCTGACAGATAGAGTTCAGCATGCATTTTGGAGCTTCCTGATCAAGTGGTTGAGAGATTGTTTTTATTTTTTTAGTAGGAATTTCTTCCTCCTTCCATATGTCAATGAATTTCTCCAACCAGAAACATCTACCCCTGTGTCCAGGTTCTGCCCTCTGGACCTACACAGAATAAGGTGTGAGACATGAGCAGATGTTCCAAAATTTTAAAACCATGATCATGTCATTTTGGAGGCTTCCTTATTCCAGAAGGAACATCCTCTATTCCTTGAAATGCCTCTCCAACAATCTGGCATTGATAATGCACAATTTCCTAACCTTTCTCCCCGCATTGGCCTTCAGGCTCCTCTTAACATGGGTAACCATAATTCTCAGAAGCACTTTAAGAATGTTCATCTCATCTGATTTTCCCAACCACCCTGTGAATAGGGGGGGCGGGCACCATGATTCCCATTGTACAGGTGAGGTGACTGATACCAAGGTGGATGAACCCAGGTGTTCCCCTTCAATCCCTGGGTTCTTTACAGCCCAGTGAGGCATTGCTCCCTGTCCAGTGCTCTTTTCTTTGCAGCCAAGTATCTGCTCATGCAGAGAACCTGGTAATACAGGTGCTCAGAGCATTTGTTTTTATTTTATTTTTACTTTTTACTCATTTTAAATGAAATACCTCAGACATACATACTAGAAGAATGTAACCAATACCTTAACGTATGGAGATATAGTTGACATGTGCTCTGTGTCAGTGCATGTAACAGTAAGACATGTGACCATACGGTTCTCTGGAAGGGAACACCCTCCACACTCAGGGAGCCTGCGATGGAGCACAGGAAGACCACAGCAGCAGCTCAGAGGGGTGTAAAAGACTGTGGCTAGAGGTCAAGTCACAGAAATAGAAAGCCAATCTGCTTTGAAGATGTGCACAGAGAAGTGCCCTGCTGACCTGGGGGTGAAAAAAAGACCTGGGTAAGGGTCTGAAGATTTGCCAGTCGGAGAGGATCAGGCAGTTATTTATTTTTTTATTAGAGTAGCCTTGCTTTACACTGCTGTGTCAATTTCTACTATTTAGCAAAGTGTCTATTTAGCAAATAGACATTTAGCAAAATGTCTATTTAGCAAATAGACATTTAGCAAAATGTCTATTTAGGAGGTTTCCCTTTTCTCTGCACCCTCTCCTGCATTTATCATTTGTAGATTTTTTGATGGTGGGCATTTTGACTGGAGTGAGGTAATAACTCACTGTAGTTTTGATTCGCATTTTTCAATGTGAAATGATGTTGAGCATCCTCTCATGTGTTTGTTGGCTGCTTGTATGTCTTCTTTTGAGAAATGTCTACTTAGGTCTTCTACCCATGTTTTGATTGGGTTGTAAGTTTTTTCTTTTTCTTTTTTATATTGAGCTTCATGAGTTGTTTACATATTTTTGGAGATTAATTCCTTGTTAGTTGCTTCATTTGCAAATATTTCTACAATTCTAAGGGCTGTCTTTTTTTCTTCTTATTGGTTTCCTTTGCTGTGCAAAAGCTTTTAAGTTTAGTTAGGTCCCGGGAATACTCCCAACCTCATTCTATGTGGCCACCTGGTACCAAAACTAGACAAAGATAGCACAAAAAGAAAATTACAGGCCAATATCACTAATGAATATAGGCACAAAAATCCTCAACAAAATACTAGCAAACCAAATTCAACAACACATTAAAATAGTCATTTGCTATGATCGGGTGGGATTTATCCCAGGGATGCAAGGATTCTTCAATATATATAAATCTATCAATATGATGTAAGATGCAGAAATAGCTTTTAACAAAAGGCAACAATGATTTATGATAAAAACTCTCCAGAAAGTGGGCACAGAGGGAAACTACCTCAACATAATAAAGGCCATATACAACAAACCCACAACAAACATAATTCTCAATGGTGAAAAAATGAAAGCACTTCCTCTAAGACCAGGAACAAGACAAGGACCTCCACTCTTGCTGCCGTTATTCAGCATAGTTGTGGAAGTCCTGGCTGTGGCAGTCAGAGGAGAAAAAGAAGCAAAAGGAATCCAAATTGGAAAAGAGGAATTAAAACTGTCACTGTTTGCAAATGACATGATACTATACTCAGGCAGTTATTAAAGCAGAGGCAGGTCAGCTCTTGCAGGAAGAAGCAAAGAGGATAGTAGAGTCCAGAAGGCTGATTACCAGCAAGTTGACTTGAGGGTTCCATTGAGGAGGCTTATAGGCACATGGAATTCCCTGGTGGTTCAGCTGGTAAAGAATCTGCCTGCCAAGCAGGAGACCCAAGTTCGATCCCTGGGTTGGGAAGATGCCCTGGAGGAGGGCACGCAACCCACTCCAGTATCTTGCCTGGAGAATCCCATGGACAGAGGAGCCTAGCAGGCTACCATCCAAAGAGTCAGACACGATTGAAGTGACGTAGCATGCAGGCATGCACAGAGAGCTAGCGCAAGAAAAGTGAAAAGCATCATAGGTGTTGGACTTTTTGTTTGTTGTTGTTTAGTTCCTAAGTCATACCTGATTCTTTTGTGACCCCATGGAATTAAAAAGTAGAAGTAAATATAGGGTGGAAGGTCCATGGTGGTGAGTAGCAACACCAAAAGTTGAAGTAAAAAGTCAGAACCAGTGGTAGGGAACCTCGAGTGCCAAGCAAAGGAGCTGAAACATCACCCAGTAACAGTGTCAGGACACTTACACAATTTGTGATGGTTTAGGCATCACTAACCTAGTTGACTCATTGGAAAAGACTCTGATGCTGGGAGGGATTGGGGACAGGAGGAGAAGGGGACGATAGAGGATGAGATGGCTGGATGGCATCACTGACTCAATGGACGTGAGTCTGAGTGAACTCCAGGTATTGGTGATGGACAGAGAGGCCTGGCGTGCTGCGATTTATGGGATGGCAAAGAGTCAGACACAACTGAGTGACTGAACTGAACTGAACCCTAAATACTTTATCTCAATTATCCCCATATTCTTATCTCCATTTTATGGAAGAGGGAACTGGACACAAAGAGGTTAGGAGACTTGCCCCAAATCTTCCAGCAAGTAAGTGGCAGAGTCAGGCTTTGGACCTCAGCAGGGTGGCTACAGTTTCTGGACTCCTAACCACTATGCCATATGGGATCTGGGGATTGCTGAGTAAAGACTAGTGAAAGACTCATAGTTTGTGTCTGTTTGTTTTTTTTTAATCTCAATGCCTGGCCTCACACTGAACATTCAGATTCCATGCATGTGAATGACTCTGGGTAAATCTGATGTGCACACATCTGGCTGACAGTCACTGCTCTCAGCATTAGGAACCATTAGGATTTTCTGATTAAGCCCAACAACAATCCCAAGGTTGAATGTTTACATGAGGAAGTGTCACAAGCAAAGCAGTATTTTAGCAGAACTGATCTGGCCATTGTGCCTAGCAGAGACTAAGAAAGTCAAGAAAGCTGAGGTGGGGAGAGAGTGGCAAACTGTTCAGAGGCCAAGTCTCAGGAAAGGAGGGATTGGGCCTGAAGAAGGGAACAGAAATGAAATAAGCCATTGATATTGGAGACCAGCTAGGGCTATGTAAAGAGAGTCACGGACGTCTTCAAGTCGGGAATATTTAGGGAGTGGCTAAGTCCTCTAGACACTGAGAGCACCTTAGTGGTTCACAGGTAGGCTCCCATTCCAAGCCCTGCTCCATCTAGTACGTGCCATGTGACCACAGGGAAGCCAACTAATATTTCTGTACTTTGCTTGGTTCATTTGTAAAATGAAAAGAAAAAGAGCACCTCCTTTGTTGGGTGAGACATATATTCCCTAGTGGCTCAGACGGTAAACAGTCTGCCTGCAATGCAGGAGACCAGGGTTTAATCCCTGGATTGGGAAGAGTCCCTTTAGAAGGAAATGGCAACCCACTCCAGTATTCTTGCCTGGAGAATCCCATGGACAGAGGAGCCTGGCAGTCTGTGGGGTTGAAAAGAGTCAGATACAACTGAGTGACTTCACTTTCACTTTTCACATATACATTTACACATATACTTCACTTTCACTTTTCACATAGTGTTTAGAGGAGTGTTTTGCTCATGGAATGTGCTCAGTAAATACTATCTTTTATTATCTTTATTGGTAGAAGAGGAAAATGGGTCTGTGGGCAATGTGAGAGTCAATAAACTAAGATTTAGAGATTTTGGCCTTAGATGTGTTAAGATCTCTGATCCTACTACAGGCTACCTTCAGACTAGGGAAAAGAAACCCTGCTTTTTTCAAAATAACAGCAGCTTCATTTTCAATGAAAATGATGCTAATTACTGGGTATTGACCCAAGATGAATTTCTCTTTGATGAACTACACACCGCTCTTCAAAAAACCTAGCCAAATCATCTCAAATACCAGGAAGTGTGGGGTAATGCAGCAAATTGGGGGAAAATGTGTATCCGAAGAAATTATTGCTACAAAAATATTTTCAGTAAGTTTGTTCCCTTCATAAATAGTGTGAATGGAATGCCTGAGCAATCAGCTGAAAGCCCGATCTTCTCTGTGGGCTAATTGCTCGTCTGGTTAGTGCAGAATTTAATTTGTGCTATTGTGCAGGCAAGGCTGAGAGCGTGAAATAAACAATGTGTGTTAATTTCACGTTTTCCAGTCTACTTAGCCAAAGAGAAAGCTTGGGCTCCTCTCAGGCCTCACCCCACCCCCTCCCCAGCTTCTCATCCTGAAACCAGCATACCACAGAGGGGAGGGATATTTGCTAACTATAGGTGTGGGATTCTTGCTGCAAGACCAAAGGCTCAGGAAAGCCAGTTGACCTGGGCGGTGAGGCTGGCCAAGAAACACATAGTGCTCCCTCATCCACTCCACACCTACGGCTGGTGCTGAGATTTTTCTTCTGAGATGAATGGGCATCTGCTGGGACCCAGGCAGCTGGCTCTACAGTCTCATGTTCGAGGATGCCTCTGATCTCCTGTGGCGCCGCTTTCATCAGAGCAAACAGAGCTACCCAACTGAATGATATCCGTGCTGAATGGATTAACTGGAGGAGATGAGAGGATCCTTCTCTACTGAGGGCAGCAGAGGTAGCTTTATGGAGAAGCAGAACAGATGCCCCCTCTAGGCTGAAACTTGAGGAAGCTTAAGCAGGCCTCCCCTGCCCCTTGCCTCCCTCCTACTCCACTCTAAAAATCAGACAAGTCAGAAGAGCTGGGCTTCTTTCCCTGTGACTGAAGGTATGAGGCACAGGAGAAGGGACCTGCTCAGAGTCGGGGTGGCAGTCAGTAGCTTGACCAGTCAAGGATGTAAGCAGAGGCTGCCTGAATTCAAATCCTGTTTCTAGCCAGTTGCATGAGTTACTTACCCCTCTCAATTTCCTCATTAATAAAATGAGGATAAAAATAGCACACACTTTGCAACAATATGAGTATCACAATAGTTAATATATGTGAAATGCTTAAAATAGGACCTGGCAGAATGTTAAGTGCTCAGTATATGTTAGTTATTATTAGTGTTAGTTTCGAATATTCTAAATTTCTAGCCTGTTTGTACTGTTTGTATTACATGAATGTTTGGGTGTGTGATCAGATATTCCTATCCCCCCCAGAAAGGGGGAGCTCTGTTGTCTTGCCTTCACTTTTTTATCTGTGCTGCTTGTATTATTAAAATCTAGGGGAGGAATTCCCATATTTGGAAATGCTTGAGGTGCTCTTTTAATTGAGAGAAGAGCATAAAAACTAAAGTCATTGATGGAAATCCTCATGAAGGTAGGAAGTTTGCCTTGACTCTGCCTCCCTAGGGACAGCACAGATGGACACACAGTGCATTTTGGATGCACGGAGAACCACCAGGGGGTCCAATGAGAAAGGCCAGATTGCAAGGCTACAGAGGCCAAAAGACAGAGTGGAAAAAAAATCTTACCCTTCAGGCCTTCCTTAATCATGGGGATGGCTGACATTTCTTTTCAGGAGAAACCTAGGTCAATCTTATTTTAACTCAGTGGCACGAGGAAGAGGCACCCTACCCTGGCCTAAGAGACATCGCTGTATGAGCTCCCCATGGAACCTTGATAAAGGCTCTGCCCCTGCCTTGGACTGGCTACTGTACCATACACTCCAGATACCAAGCTTGTGTCCCCAGGGAGGCTGCAGTCCATCCTGCTCTTTCCTAAGCTACACTAGGCCGGCGAGGGATTGAGGGACTCACTCCAGGTCACACAGCTGGGATGTGACTTCAGGTCTCCGGACCTGAGTCCTCTTCTGTCTCCACTATACTGATCTACCCCTCCAAAAAGTAAGGGGTATTTGTCCTAAACAGCCTGTTCTATTGGCTGCCAGTAATGAAAGGAAAAAAAAGCCCATTTTATAATAGTATAAGCTGGAGCTGTGTAACCTGAAGATGAAAGAACAAAAACACATTCACAGTGTTGCAGTTGTGGACTTGGAGTCTCAGAAAAGCAGTATTATCAATAAAGTGGCCAATAACCATGGAGCGCCTAGTGCATGCAAGTCCTTGGGCTGGAGTCATGGGAAGGGTACGGAGGTGAGAAAGAGGCTGTGCCTGCCTTCTGGGGCATCCAGACTCCGGGAGAAGATAAAGTGAGTATCCACGGAAGAAAACTTTATGTTAGCATGTGGCAGCTATTACCGGAGCTGCACGGACCAGATGTGACTTAGACTTTGAGAGGAGGTTAGAGTCTGTTAATGCCAGGAGGGATTTAAACCAGAGATAAGAGAAGCAGTTAAGAAGTGACCCCAGGAAGTACATCACTGGCTGCCTGACAACAAGAAGAACTGTATCTCGCTGCAGGGAGGAGCCATAAGGGAAAGCTTTCCACAGCAGGGGAAATTAGGGAGGGGCCTCAGGCAGAAAGAATTTGAATCACTGGAGGACTGGAACAGGGAATCCCAAACAGGAGAAATGTCAAGATCAAAGGCACAAGAAAAGGTAGGACTATCACAAATCTGTCCTCAGTGGTAGTCTAATTGGAAAGGTCATTTGGCTCTGAAGACAGACAGACTTTGACATTCACAGACGGAAAAGATGGTTGTTTAAGTGCTTCATGCAGCAGAAGGAGCAGGGTCAAAAGGAAGCAGGATTAGAATGAATACACTGCCGGGACCCGTTTCTCCATGACTCCCCTGCCTAGCCAGCACTCACAGATTAGACAATGAACCATGAGTTGAGCTTTATTGGACGGGTAGAACGAGGGACTGGGAACGTCCTTGACTTGATGGGACCTGCGAAGATCCCCTGGTTAACCGTCTCCTCCTAGCTCAGAACCATCCATGGCCTATGTATGCTGTTACTCCTCGCTTGGGACTTAAGGGTTTCCTGAAAGCTGTGTTGGCAGGAAGAAGGAGGGAATGAGGTGAAATCTACAGTAACCCTTCAACCCCCCAACAATCTTCAAGCAGGCATGGGATGAGAGTTTCTGCTCTTCAAGTTTCCCTTGAAGTTCACTTGCAAATACTTTCATCTAGATACAAATACATCAAAGAAGAAGGTAAGAGGCAGAGAAGGAAAAGATAGCACACAGTGCCTCCAGGAAGCCCTATTTCATCATCCACTCGAGTGAGAAGCTGCCCTGTGAGAATGTGAGAAGCCCAGGAGGGGACTGTCATTAATTGCGGTCCATACTCAGGAGTGGTTCACGCTGTCAGACATCTCTTGGTGCCCACTTCCTGGAAGTAGTCACCTCTAGAAGAAGTAGGAAGTCTACATTCAAAGACTCTGGGAGAAACATGTGCCACCTCCCTCCCCATTCTATTTCTTCTCTGCCTTGGTAGCTGTGGAGGAAAAAAAAACAGGAGGACACAGAAGTGGAGGGCAGGCGGGTACTCAAGGCGACCTCTCTGACCCCACAATTTTTAGCAGGTTGAAGTGGGTTCTGTCTCCAGCTTTCCTTCCTGAGAAAGCCCAAGAAAGATTTATCTGATGTGCCAATCCAAAAAGACCCTCTAGTCAGTTAGTTAGTTCGGAGAAGGCAGTGACATCCCACTCCAGTACTCTTACCTGGAAAATCCCATGGACGGAGGAGCCTGGTAGGCTGCAATCCACGGGGTCGCCAAGATTCAGATAAGACTGAATGACTTCACTTTGACTTTTCACTTTCATGCATTGGAGAAGGAAATGGCAACCCACTCCAGTGTTCTTGCCTGGAGAATCCCAGGCTCAGGGGATCCTGGTGGGCTGCCATCTATGGGGTCACACAGAGTCAGACATGACTGAGCGACTTAGTAGCAGCAGCAGCAGTCAGTTAGTTAGTTCAGTCGCTCAGTCGTGTCCAACTCTTTGTTGACCCCATGGACTGCAGCACGCCAGGCCTCCCTGTCCATCACCAACTCCCGGAGTTTACTCAAACTCATGTCCCTTGAGTCGGTGATGGACCCTCTAAAGTAAAGCAAATGACAGGTGGCAGGAGGCTGCCTACCACCGCCGTGCCCAAGAGGGCAAACAAAGGAAAAGAGAGAAGAGCAGGCCAGAGAAGCAGGAACACAAACCTCAAGGGTCCACCTGGGCAGGTGCAGGGGCTTGCCTAAAAATGGCACAGCTAGTTATTTTGCCAGATGAATCAACCTGCCTGGCATTTGAAAGCTTCTAACATGTAAAATTGGGTTGGTGGTGTACATTGAAAGAAACTGCTTGAACGTGCCTGAGAATCAGGCGAAGATTTCTTTTCCTTGGGGTTCCTAATACCAAGAGAGCCTGAATTGTGACTTCTTATGATGCTTGGACCTCCCTGGACTTTTGAACATCTCCAAATGTAGATGCTGATCTCTGAGATGAAGAGACAAGAAGAACATGGCTCTGCCCTGTGAGGTCACCAACTCACACGGGTGACCCGAGTGACTCATTCCTACGCTGAGCTTCTCCGAGTAGAACTGCCAATTCCCAAGACTTTTCTACCCTTCCAGAACCAGCTCAAGGCCTCTGCTCCATGAAGTTAACTTCAAGTAGCCAACACCAATCCATGCATTCTTTTCCCAAAGACCCTCTAGTGAAAGCTCCCACTTGAGAAGGGTTCCTAGGCCCTGAGTTACTCATGGTTTTCCTCATTTATATTCACATCTAATCTATGAAGTGAAGCATTTCTCTATTTACTGATTGAAAAACTAAAACTTGAAGATACTAAGGAATCTGAGCTACAGTCAAGCTGATTTCCGGATTTGAGCTCTGGACAATTGCTTTCGAGTGCCTCTTCCAGTCTTAGCTATGTGCACTGTGGCTTTAGTATTAAAACCCTACCTTGGGTTATATCTGAGATTTCTGGACTGTGTAGGAATATATACACATCCCTTCTTCAGGGAACTTGCAATCTGGATAGACAGATAAAACATTTGAAAAGATCATTGAAACCCAGGGTACACGTACTCACACTGTATCATAATATCAAGCAATATTTATTGAGCATCTAGTATGTTCCAGGTATGGCACTGAGCTCCTAATTGTCTCAAAAGATGCCTCTGCCCCAGTGAAGCTTATAGTTCACTGAGAGAGTTGGTCCTTAGCGAAGAAGTTTGCAAATGGCTCAGTTCAGTTTAGTTCAGTACCTCAGTTGTGTCTGACTCTTTGCGACCCCATGAATCGCAGCCCACCAGGCCTTCCTGTCCATCACCAACTCCTGGAGTTCACTCAGACTCACGTCCATCAAGTCAGTGATGCCATCCAGCCATCTCATCCTAGGTTGTCCCCTTTTCCTCCTGCCCCCAGTCCCTCCCAGCATCAAAGTCTTTTCCAATGAGTCAACTCTTCGCATGAGGTGGCCAAAGTACTGGAGTTTCAGCTTTAGTATCATTCCTTCCAAAGAAATCCCAGGGCTGATCTCCTTCAGAATGGATTGGTTGGATCTCCTTGAAGTCCAAGGGACTATATATTAATAATTTACAGTGTGATTGTTAGGGAGAGAAGAAGCTGTATGCTGTGAGAGGGAATAGTGGGGGGCCTGATTTAGGTGGAAGGTCAAAGAAGGCCTCCCTTCCAAAGTGTCATTTTAGCTGAGATTTGAAAGATGGGCCAGAGCGGGTGAAATTTAAAAAGCTTGGGATCTGGGATGGAATAGTTCCTGGTCAGAACCCTCAGACAGAAAGAAACATGGAACTTTGGAGAAACACACCTACACAAGGCAGCCAGCTGTGTGCCTGCAGCTTTCCCATCCTTTTCTGGGCCTCTGGAGCCCCTGGGCCTCACACTCTGAATGCTCAGGGCTTAGCAGATGGCTCCCCTTCTGTCTGCACCCCTGCTTTATTTCTATGATGTTATCCACAGCTTCAGTCTGAGCTTGACCTCTTGCTTTGTTCATTTTCTTCTCTCAGTCATGATGGGGGCTTCTGGACCATTGGACAATGGGACTTATGGTTCATCTCTCTAAAGAGGGGGCCACTGGGGCCAACAGAGACCCTCCGGAGAGCTCTGCTTCTGTTTTTGTCTCCCCTTCTCCAGCCTCTGCGGGAGCTAGGACCTGGGAAGACTGTAAACTGTATACATTATTTCCTTTTTGATTAGGTGAATAAATAACTTGATTGAGACGCGCTTCTTTGGAGGACGATGCTGGCAGGCTTCCAGGAGTGGGAGGCAGCTGGCTCTGAGTACAGAGGAGGTGGCAACAAAGACCTGAAGGACAGATACATCAAGGACAGGCTTAGGATCCCGCCTGGCCCTGGGAAGGACCAGCCAGAAACATTTAGGGAAAGAGGTTTGCCCCTGTCCTGCCCTGTGAGGGAAGGTTCAGGTTTGGGTTGCCTTTGCAAGGACTGGGACATCTGTTCCAGCCCACTGCCCTCCTGAGGGACAAGCTTCAGCTGGGAGGAGTGCAGGGACACAGGCTCTGTGCAGCTGACAACAATCGTGCTTCTCAAGTGGGCACACACAGTAGGTCCCTGTAGGAAAGGTCTCCACACACAGTAAGTCCCTGCTCAGTATCTCCATATGTACAGGGCACAGAGACATTAGTACATGGAGCACATTCACCAACCTTTGAACCATGCTCCTCTGTACTGCTCTCTAAATTTGAAGTGTGAGCCGAAGTTGAGGTCCTCGGTCTTTCTCCGATCCAGGGGACACCATTCACCATCTGCAAGCCTCCCAAAGTGGCCCTGCCCCACCTGAGAGCTATGACAAGCTGGTTCTAACCACCCGTGCTGCCCTGCAGCAAGTGGGGAGTGGTGACATGTTAGATGTTCATTCAGGTACAAGTCCCAAGGCAAGTCCTAGCTATGAGACTCACTACTCTGAAGACAGGGGGATGACAGTCCTGAGTTTGGACACTCAGATCTAAGGCATCTGGAACTAGCTTTTCAGTACAAAATTGGGCTTCCTTGCTTGTTACTGAATCACAAAAGAGTCATACACAACTGAGCGATTAAACAACAGCAACAATCCTTTAGGACCAATGAGATATATGAAGACTTAAAATAATTTACTACCATTTATGGAGCCCACTTTCAGCCCAGGGGAGCACTGGGTCCCTCATATATGACTTCCTCTTCAATTCTCAGGATTTGAACCCAGGTTTGTATGGTGCTGACCACTATGCCATTTCCACTATTCCAGCTGCCTCCATCCCCTTGAAGGGGATATTGGAGAAATGATCCTGTTTGAGGGAGATGCTGGCCCTGGAGATCCTCAGAGAGAGCGCCTCTGGGTACCTGGGCACCAAGATGGAAGGGAAGGTAACAGTGTCCTGATTTGACTGTGGTCAGCCTGGGGTCCATGCCTTCCCTTGCGATCCCACACCGTGTACTCCCAGCTCCTGGGCAGGTCCTCCTCACAGTGGATATTGCTCAGTACCAGTCAGCATGCTTGCTTCCAAGAAGGCTTCCTGGAGTCCCAGGAAAAGCTGAGTACACAGCCAGATTTTGAGCCAAACCCAAGCACATCAGGATGAGGATATTGTCTTTTTGGAGAGGAGAACCTGCCTCTGAGTCAAAATATGTGGAGAGGGGTGGTCTTGCTATCTCTGTGCCCACTCCTCATTCCTTCCCAGGGAGTCCCATGCAGGCTTCCATGTAGGAGACGACCTCTCCCCCATATGATTCTACTCATCTTTGGCCCCAGCCTCCAATCTCTACAGGTGCTCCAGCTCCACGTTATGACCTCTTTATGGCTCCAATCAGCTGTTTGTGCTTCATAAATTCCTTCCCATGCTTTGAGGTCCAGTTCAAAGATGTTCTTCTTGATGATACATAGCCCTACATCTCCCCATTCTATGCCAATCTAGAACAGAAGGGTTGCTCCACTCTTATTAAAGTGTTTATTACCCTGTGATGCATATCTATCTGTCTTCCCTTCAAGAGAGAAAGCCTCCTGAAGGCTGTATCTGTTACACTACACTATCTTACATAGTATCTGGCACTTAGTAGCCCTTTGGGGTAGACGCCTCTGGTCTCTTCTCCACCTTCCAGTCTTGGGTGGCGACACTGTCTATGCACCCTCTCATGTATCACTCACACATGTAGCTTGATGGGGGCTGTCTGTTTATTTGTGTGCACCATCAGTAGGCCATAGTGCCAGTAAGAGGGCCCATGACCATCTGGTCCTTTGCTGCTGCTGCTAAGTCGCTTCAGTCGTATCCGACTCTGTGCGACCCCAGAGACGGCAGCCCACCAGGCTCCCCCATCCCTGGGATTCTCCAGGCAAGAACACTGGAGTGGGTTGCCATTTCCTTCTCCAATGCATGAAAGTGAAAAGTGAAAGTCAAGTCGCTCAGTCGTGTCCGACTCTTCACGACACCATGGACTACAGCCTACCATGCTCCTCCACCCATGGGATTTTCCAGGCAAGAGTACTGGAGTGGGGTGCCATCGCCTTCTCCTTTAGCCAATCACAAATGCCCAGCATGTTTCTGACATCAAAGACATGTTGGACACCAACATGTCATATGTTGGTGTCCAACATATTGGACACCAATAAATATATGTTGAATGAATGAACAAGTCAGTCTGGGCTTCTGAAGACCAATTTGGTGGTAGGCTTTCCCTGGGTCCGACACCTCATCCCAGGGAGCAACCTTGTTTTCTTAGCCTAGGCTTCCTGAGAGGCACACTTGATTGCAATCATCCAGTCCCCAAATCATTAAACTGCTCTTATCTCAATTACTATGCTAGGGGGAGTAGTCTTAGATAAGGGGGTCCAGTAGAATATTTTATTTTTTTCCCCAAAGTTCCATGTTCTCCTTTGCTATAGTACAAACAGAACATACACAACTAATGAGATTTTCCTACTATGCATGAGGAGAAAAAAAAACAAAAACAACTTCATCCTGTGGTCAGTTTTATACTCTGCAAAACTGGGGAATCTGTGAGTGATATCTTAGAAAAAGCTTTCTTCCCAAGGGTTAGAAGACTATACTCTACTATTAAATTGCTGTGACACCTCAGGCAAATTTACCCAACACGCCGAGTTTCCTAGTTTCATGTGCTCATTTCATTTTTTTTTTTCTAGTCTGTTTCTAGAGTACTCTTCTAGTCTGTTTAATAATTGTTGCAAAAAATATTTAAAATTTCTTCCACAAGTCCAGACTTAAACATTCATGAAGCTTATTTATATGCTTCATCTTTTTTTTCCCCCATGGTAAATAAGGTAGTGAAATCGTTCTTAATATTTTCAATAGTTGGTCTAGACAATCTCTAATATTTGGTGTAGCTTTCAATTTCCAAGAAGTTTGAATTCAAAGATTTGTACCCTTTGACCCTTGAACAACATCCTTTTCCCAAGGTGGGGACAAGCATTCCCATGTGTCCTGATCACATGATTCACAGAACATAAGCTAATTCACATGCAGTGACAAGAAAGCAAACCCCAAGGGGCTTATTCTCCAAAGACATGACTCCCTGGTGGAGAAATTTCCCACAGTGGCGGTGGTCTGTATTTTTTTGGCAAGAGTATCTTCCTGTTCCCCTGTCAATCACAGACCAGGGCCCCTGATCTCCTGCAGTGCATCAGTTTGCCTTGACTTGCAGTCCAAAGACCCTAGCGCTAGATCTTTCAAGCCTGGCAGAAATCATGGGAGGGGTCAAAGCTGAGAAGTTCTGGGCTTTCCGTTTAGTCACAATTAAAGACACAGCGTAAGTATTTGTAGCAGGGTCACGTCAATTACCATTATAAAGTAGGAAAGCGTGGTTTGTTACACTACTTCTGAAATACGAGGCTTAGTGAGGTGCCATGGCTGGCCCGAGTAGCCACCAGAATTCAGTGGTCAGGACATATGGCTACACCCCTCACTGTCAGACAGAAAGCTGCCTTCTTATCCAAAAGTGCCTTTGGGGCTTGGACTTCAGCTGTGTCTGCATAAATATTGTGTCACCAGTGTTCATGGCCTTGGAGTGGAAACCATGTAATTTCATACGGAGAGCACTGTGGGTAAGAAGATAGTGAACTAGAGCTCTAGCTGCAGCCTTAGTTAGAGAATGCCTTCCAGACTGTGGGTCTCATTTTCCTCATCTTTACATAAAAGAATTATATGTAGACACTTTTTTTTTTAAATCATTTAGCCTGAGGATCAACTGCATTCACATCATCTGGGCCCTTGTCTATGAAGGTAGATCCCTAGGCTCCTCACAAGACCTATTGAATCAGAATATTAATGGGTGAACATGGAAATAAGCACTAGAAACAAGCTTACCAGGTGATGTTTTTAAGCTTACTAAAGCTCAACAACCCCAGAACCAGATGATCTCTGAGCCTTTGTCAGGAGACATTATCTTAGGATTTTATGAATATAATTACTGCAAGGTCCACAAGGAGCAAAAGCCAGGAACAAAACTACAGTTTTAGCTCTCAGTCTTTCATTCTCCACCCATGTGTGCCAGTTCTATGTGGAAAGATTTATTTGAAAAATCTGGTACATTCAGAGGGGTACGGTAGTCACAGAGGCATTTTGAGGTTCCCTCCAGGGTGTTCTGGAGCACGAAACTCGAAATGTGGAATGAGAGAGGAAGAAAGCCCTCTCTGTGTTCTGAGGGAGAGAGAGCGGCCCAGAAACAGCAGCCCCGAAATTATCCTCCAGCTCCCGTGCTATTATAAAGAAAAGCTGACACAGCAGAGCCCAGGGGATGCTGAGCGTCTTCAGAGCACTAATCACCGAGGCAGGCAGGCTAATGCAAGGAGAACACTTTCACAAACAGCACCTGTCCCGAGCAGTCATCTGCTATTTTTAGAGCTGTTGTAAACAGCAGAGGGACATTTGTAGAAACTCCAAAAGGGCACCAGGTAGGAAGAAGATGGAGAGGTCGGGGCATATCCTCTCTGGCTGCTTGAATAATGCCCTAGCAGTTGAGTCACTGAAAACTTGGCCAGTCTAATGTTTTTTTTGTTTGTTTGTTTTGCTTTGCTTTGTGGTTGAGGATGAGCTGGGGATGTGGTTGTGAGAAACAAGGTGAGATAAGGAACATCATTCTGATCTATTGGTGGTGTTTTCGATGGCAGAACACATATTGAAACATTCAGATGATTTTGAACCCAGAAAATAGAACGGTCTATTCTCTGTGGTTTATTTTGGAAGAGCTAAAAGTAGGAATAAGTGGGAAATACTTCTATTTCATTAATTTTATCCAGCGGCAAAATTGTCCTCCTGGTTGGAATTAACACACCTTACATTTGTAAATAGGACAAATCACGGGATTTCATGCTAATGCATGTTGCTTAGGTTAAGTTGGTTAGGATCTAGAGCTTGGAGATTGTGGGAAGAACATCAACTCTTATTTCAAAATAAGAAATATTAGTGAACACTTATTGAGGGCTTAAAGAAACACTCGAAAGGGGGGTGCATTGACAGTTGGCTAAAGACGTGAACTCCACACAGGAGGGTGGAATGGGTCTTCCGTAGTATGTGCTGACATGGGATGTCCCATCAAAGTGAATACAATCGATCTGTTAAATGTTACGCATGTGTTTGACCTTTCAGGTAGATTTATAACACTTCAGGTCAGAAAATGTCATTTTCTGATCCACCTCCTCTTCTCCCACATGCAATTAGAAAATTTCCCTTTTTCTTTTGTAGCCTCTCCAGGAATATCGGGCTGATCTGTAATGAGATATCTATTCTAATCCACCTCTACTTTATAGATAAGCAAAGAATCTTCCTGAAGTTTACTTTGCAAGCTCACACAGCTATTCGTTAGAACCCTGGTTTCCTGACTCCAAGTCCAGTGCTTTTTCTACTATTTCAGAGATCCTGAGGAACCTAGAGTTGGAAGTACATCAAAAGTCATCCAACTTAATCAGTTATCTCCAGTAATTGAATTGACAAACTGAAGATCGCACAGACTTTTTTCTAATAATTGTTTTGAAATGCAAAATTAGATAACAGAGATGTATGTCAAGTTAAGATGATTTTCTTTCGGTTCTGTTTGACAGAAATATAAAACAAACAAGTAAAAATAGCACCTGGCTGCATCTTAATGCATAGTGGTCTTGAGGTGTTTAATTCAGAACCGATGGATGTCACAAAACTATTTTTATGGGGTAAGCAAATTACGATGGGAACCAAGCTCTGATTTTGCTACATAAATTTTATATATGTTCCTTAATGCATTATAACTAATGCAAACACATTGATACTGTTGGAATAAAAACCTCAGTGAACTGCAAAATATTAACAGAACTGCAAAATAACAAATTGTGTCCACTCAACTTCCCAATGGTTTCTCCCTACTCCTTGAGTCAGGCACCTCCCCAAAAGCTGCTTCTTGTGTTGAATACCATTTTTTAGAGTCTTGTTCTCAGACAGATGCCATATTCCCATCCTTTAAAGTATTTGCCTGTACAAATGTAATAAATTCTCTGAGGCAATGAGAAGAGGAGAGGCATCTTAGTCCACTTGGGCTTTTAAAATAAAATACCACAGATTGGGAGGTTAGTAAACAATAGGAATTTATTCTTCACAGTTCTGAAGCTTGGAAAGTTCACAATCAAGGCACTGGCAGAATCAGTATCTGGTCAGAGTCTGCTGTATGGTTCATAATGGTCATCTTTGCCCTGCGCCATCGCATGGCAGAAGGAACACTTTGAGGTCTCCTTTAAAAGGACACTAATCCCATTCCACTGTATAATCATAAGAGATTGATTGAGGTCATACCTGAATGATCTAGTGGTTTTCCCTGCTTTCTTCAACTGGAGTCTGAACTTTACCATAAGGAGTTCATGATCTGAGCCACAGTCAGCTCCCGGTCTTGTTTTGCTGACTATATAGAGCTTCTCTATCTTTGGCTACAAAGAATATAATCAATCTGATTTCAGTATTGACCATCTGGTGATGTCCATGTGTAGAGTCATCTCTTGTGTTTTTGGAAGAGGGTATTTGCTATGACCCATGTGTTCTCTTGGCAAAACTCTATTAGCCTTTTCCCTGCTTCATTCTGTACTCCAAGGCCAAGTTTGTCTGTTACTCCAGTTATCGCTTGACTTTCTACTTTTGCTTTCCAATTCCCTATGATGAAAAGGACATCTTTTTTGGGTTCTAGTTCTAGAAGGCCTTGTACGTCTTCATAGAATCATTCAACTTCAGCCTTTTCCGCATTACTGGTTGGGGCATAGACTTGGATTACTGTGATATTGAATCATTTGCCTTGGAAATGAACAGAAATCATTTGGCTGTTTTTGAGACTGCACCCAAGAACTGCATTTCAGACTCTTTTGTTGACTATGAGGGCTACTCCATTTCTTCTAAGGGATTCTTGTCCACAGAAGTAGATATAATAGTCTTCTGAGTTAAATTCGCCCATTCCAGTCCATTTTAGTTCACTGATTCCTAAAATGTCAATGTTCACTCTTGCCATCTCCTGTTTGACCACTTCCAATTTACCTTGATTCATGGATCTAACATTCCAGGTTCTTATGCAATACTGTTCTTTACAGCATCAGGCTTTACTTATATTACTAGTTGCAACAACAACTGGGCACTGCTTTGCTTTGGCTGTGTCTCTTCATTCTTTCTGGAGTTAGTTCTCCACTCTTCTCCAGTAGCATATAGGGCACCTACTGACCCCAAGCCAGGCTTCAACAGTATGTAAACCGTGACCTTCCAGGTATTAAAGCTGGATTTTGAAAAGGCAGAGGAACTAGAGATCAAATTGCCAACATCCACTGGATCATCAAAAAAGCAAGACATTTCCAGAAAAACATCTACTTCTATTTTATTGACTATGACAAAGCCTTTGACTGTGGGGATCACAACAAACTGTGGAAAATTCTTAAAGAGATGGGAATACCAGACCACCTGACCTGCCTCCTGAGAAATCTGTATGCAGGTCAAGAAGCAACAGTTAAAACCAGACATGCGACAAGGGACTGGTTCCAAATTGGGAAAAGAGTACAACAAGGCTATGCATTGTCACCCTGCTTATTTAACTTCTATGCAGAGTACATCATAAGAAATGCTTGCCTGGATGAAGCACAAGCTGGAATCAAGTTTACTGGGAGAAATATCAATAACTCACATATGCAGATGACACCATCCTTATGGCAGAAAGCAAAGAGGAACTAAAAAGCCTCTTGATGAAGGTGAAAGAGGAGAGTGAAATAGCTGGCTTAAAACTCAACATTAAAAAAACTAAGATCATGGCATCTGGTCCCATTACTTCATTGCAAATAGATGAGAAACAATGGAAACAGTGACAGACTTTGTTTTCTTGGGCTCCAAAATCACTGCAGATGGTAACTGCAGCCATGAAATTAAAAGATGCTTGTTCCTTGGAAGAAAAGCTATGACAAACCTAGACAGTATATTAAAAAGCAGAGACATTACTTTGCCAACAAAGGTCTGTCTAGTCAAAGCTATGGTTTTTCCAGTACTCATGTATGGATGTGGAAAAGGCAATGGCAACCCACTCCAGCACTCTTGCCTGGAAAATCCCATGGACAGAGGGGCCTGGTAGGCTGCAGTCCATGGGATCACAAAGAGTAGGACAAGACTGGGCGACTTCACTTTCACTTTCCACTTTCATGCATTGGAGAAGGAAATGGCAACCCATTCCAGTGTTCTTGCCTGGAGAATCCCAGGGATGGCGGAGCCTGGTGGACTGCCATCTATGGGGTCTCACAGAGTCGGACACGACTGAGGCGACCTAGCAGCAGCAGCAGCAGCATGTATGGATGTGAGTTCAACTATAGGAGAGACTATGAGAGTTGGACTATAAAGAAAGCTAAGTGCCTAAGAATTGATGCTTTTGAACTGTGGTGCTGGAGTAGACTCTTGAGAACCCCTTGGACTGCAAGGAGATCCAACCAGTCCATCCTAAAGGAAATCAGTCCTAAATATTCATTGGAAGGACTGACGCTGAAGCTGAAGCTGAAGCTCCTTTGGTACCTGATGCGAAAAGTCAGCTCATTGGAAAAGACCCTGATGCTGGGAAAGATTGAAGCAGGAGGAGAAGGGGACGGCAGAGGATGCAATGGTTGGATGGCATCACCAACACGATGGACATGAGTTTGAGCCAGCTCCGGGAGTTGGTGATAGACAGAGAAGCCTGGCTTGCTGCAGTCCATGGGGTCACAAAGAGTCAAACACAACTGTGTGACTGAACTGAACTGATTATAATTTGAAAGTACAAAAAAGCAATGTGCTTAGTGGGAGTAGTGGGGTATGTGCCCATCACAAACAGGAATAAATTCTTTGGAGATAGGTGTTGAACTTTAGATACCATACATCACAAGAAACATAATAGATGTCCAAAAAGTATCCATTAAATCAAGGCAACTTTTTTAGGATCCTCAGTAGTGAAGCCAGTCATGGTATATGTAGGAGGTTCCTTCTCCAGGCATTTGTCAAACCATACCATGGTATACCACTGATTCCCTCCTTGCAAGGCCAGATTTGATCCAACTTTTTTCAATCTGTTTACTCTTCTCTGGATCCAAGCAATCTCCAGCAATTATTTTAAGGAAGATTCACAGCACTAAATCTTCTATAATCCCTCCCCCAAGGACTCTAGAAGCAAAGAAAACAAGAAGTATGAAAATTGAAATAAACAGCCAAACATCAAAGAGGAAAAAGAAAGAGAAAGAAGTCAGGAAGGTTGGAGCCTTTTGAACTCCATGTTGGCCTCACCCCATCAGTTATATTCTCCCAGCTTATGCAGGACACAGCCCAGCCTCCCTACTCCCCACCCCAAGCTGTTATCCTATCCCAAGAAACTTCAGCAAATCTTGGAACAAAGACTGGCAGCAAATGAAATTCCCTGTCTGGACTGAGAATAGAATGCAATTAGCCAGGGAAGATTGTGAAATTTGTTCTTAAATGCTAGAAATATTTTCTTTCCTGACCCTCACCTCCACGACATTCCTCTTCCAGCCAGCTCCAAAGACCCCTTCATACAGAGTCTCTGCAAAGTAAAGCATGACCTTTAGATTGAGATATGCTCTGTTGCAATACGTTGGAATATGTTCCAACACGTAACTTGAGATCTATTTACTAAACCGTTTGGCACATTCAGCACGTCGTGGGGGAATTGTTGGCGGGGCCTGCAGTGTGTTTTTCACTCTTCCCTGATGCATTACCAGACAGAAGGTCATCCCAGTCTAGCAGAGATGGGTGCTGCACAGGGCTCATTACCTCTCAGCAAGGCAGCCAGATGAGGCTGTGGGATGTTTTTTCTTCATCATTCAAGCTTGAAAGGAAACTGTCAGCCTCCACTTGCTCTTAAAACAATGAAAATTTAGGTGACAGCCCTCTCGTTAGCTCAATGAAAATGGAAGTTTCTAGGCAGAGACTTCCCTCCTTTGTAGTGAGCTAACCAACTCCACCTCAAAGGTCATCATAGAAGTCACGGCATGGGGATGAATATCAGCTTCTGGGTACAGGGTGGAAACAATAAAACGATACACCTTTTTGATAAGACCAGAAATTTTCAGGATACACAGCTTCTGAGCTTGGGAAAATGGGTAGATTTCAGATAAATCCAGCTTTCCATGGCTCACTTTTGCTGGGAAATATGTACATGTCTAGTTTGTTCTCTTCTGACCTATATGCATTCACATTGCCAGAAAACAAATAAGGGTATTATTACACTACTAAATACTCTCGTTAGGAGAAACTCAAGGAAAAGTGCCAAGTATAGATCCTGTTCTCTAGACTTACCACTGCAGAATTTCTATTCTAAGAGGATTTGGTTAATATTTGATGAACCACTTGGATAGCACATAGAATTATGGGAGTCCTAATAATTGCTTACATTTGTAGAGCACTGTCTTCTAGGATATCCATATGCATCATTTTCTCATCTGATCCTTGCAACAGCCAGGTATAATAGTCTGCATGGGTTTTCAGTCTTCCTATTTTTTAAAATAAAATCTTAGGAATATTAGAACTGAAAGGGACCTCATCTATAATTTTGACCAGTTTATGCTAACCAGAAATGCCTGTCAGGGGATTTGTCAGGGGAATTGTCTCCAAAACTTATGTGTGTGCTGCCTCCTAATTCTCCAACTTCTTGCTACTCCTCCCCTCCATCCACACATACAGAGTTTGAATCGGTGAGTAGCGATGAGACCCCAGATACAAATACTTCTTGGAACACACTTTGAAGCTCACGTTGATTTCTATCACAGATTTAGACCAGCCCTTTATTTGTCCTGTAGGGAAACTGAGGATTAAAGAGTGATGTGATGAACCCAGAAGCACAGGCAATGGCAGGGTCTGTATTCCAGCCCTGGCCTTCCAATGCTTAGTTGAATGGCCTTGCTTTCACACTTTTCTACATCATTCCAAGTTAAGAGGGGACTGCTAACATGGTGCTGTTTATTTTATACCATGTTTTGCTTCTTGATAGCCAAAAAGAAAAATGATTAAAAAAAAAAATGCACTATCTAAAATGTGCCTGATGTGAGTAGAATTCCCAGAACCACAATTTGTGTTAGAGGCGTTTCCATCTGAATGCATGATCCTCACGGATTTTACTCCTCAGTCCGAAGATTTGGCTCGGATCCTCTTGAACAGTGATGACCCTCTTTCTCTTGATGACACTGCATTTCAGTTCTCTGCAACTTCCGCATACCTCCAGGAGCATTCCACTGAATTTTGGATCAAATCATCAATAACCTAAAATATGTGGTTAAGCAATGATGAGGAAGAGACAGCATTTTAGGAGGCAAATGAGTTATATTGGTCGAGGAACAAAAGTGTTTCTCTCCCCACTTCTCAGCCCCTCTGTCAAACCTCTCTCTAGTCATCTCACCTGATGCCCTGACACTCCTGAATGGGAGGGGCTCATTAGAGCCACGGCCCTCAGTTGGTTCCATTCACCAGTGAACAGGATTACTATGTAAAATGGTAGTGCTCTAATTCTGGTGCTTTCTGAGCCCACGTTCTAAGAAATATAGGCAGGACTTCCTTCTGAGCATGCCTTGCTTTTAGAGTTGTGAGTTAAGTTTTATTCAGGGTCTTACTGAGGACTATAAGCTGGCATAGTTTCTTAGTGCTGAGGACCTACTCCAAAGACATAGGGGGAGTCTAGCTTACATAGGCTTTACTGCTAAGGAATACAAACAATCAGGCATAAATCTTGGTGAGATATATTTCATGCTGCATGTTGAAGCAGATCTAAGGCAGAGTCTACAGATTTCCTACCCTCAATTCCTGTCTAAAGCCCGAGAAAAAGCCTCATTAGGAAATTCTTATGGAAGAATGCATGGAGTGTTATGCAGTGCTATTCTTAATAAAAGATGCTCTGTCCAGAACGATCCAAGTAAGGTTTTACACAACAGTTTTCTATTATGATGATTACATCTACTTGATAGCGGCTTTGTGTAATTAATATATTTCTTTTCCCCCAGAGAATGTGCAACTGGGGCTCTCTTTTCAGTAATAAGGGTCTTCAAACCAATTGTCCCTACACTTTTTTATTGTGCTAAAGTATACATCGCATAAAATTGACCATTTTCACCGTCTTCAACTGTATAATTCAGGGGCATCAAGTATACTCACTGTTACCAAGTGTCACCACTGTCAGTGTCCAGAATTTTTTCATCAATCCAAAACAGAAGCTCTGTGCCCATAAAATAATAACCTCCCATTTCTTCTCTCTCCCCTGCCTCAGCCCAAGTAACCTTTACTCTACTTTCTGTCTCTGTGATATTTGTCCTTTTGTTTTGGGCTTATTTTACTTAGATAATGTTTTCATGTTTCATCCATGTTGAAGCACATGTATGAATTTCACTCCTTTTTAAGGATGGACAAAATCCCATTAAATCTATTATGGCACATTGCGTTTACCCGTTCACGAGCGGGTGAACTGACCTAGGCACTCTTGTCGTGTCATTTGTTGGATCTGGTGCGTATTTACCTAACTAGGCTGTGGTGTAGCGATGAGGAAAGAAAATGATGAGCATTGGTGAGTTCTTAGGGAACCTCTTCATAAACTATAGAAATATTACATTCCACATTTTTTTCTGAACTAAAAATGGACATGATTTGACAAACATGTTCATACAAGGATAACTGAAGAGAATTTTGAAAACGTACTTTCCAGGAAACGAAGCAGGTGTGGTCGCCATAGCTCCCTTAGCAACTGGAGAAACAAAACGAGGGAAAAGGTGTTCTCCATAAGGGTTTCCCCCTTCTGAAGCAGAGGTTCTAGAACTCTGTTCCCTAACTTTGGCATCTTCTGTGAAAATGAGAGCCTTCTCTTCCTGAAGGTGCTGTGTCTGCACAGTGAGAAGCAAGGACCTGGAACCTCCAGGAGGAATGTCCTAGAAGCTGCCTGTGGCCCAAGATGTCTGAGTCATCTCTTAGCCTCTTAGGCCCTCTGTCCTGTTCTCACTAAACATCAGCACTAAACACAGGACCAGGGACAAAAAAAGACAGACAAAGTCGTGGAAAGCAATGTGAGACTGAAGTCAGCCCTGTCAGAACCTTTTCAGGGCTTGAGTGGGACTGAAGTTGTGCTGGGATAGAGCTGCTTTGGGGCTCATATAAGGCAACGTGGTGCCGAGATTCATGAAGTCTCTGCTACTCCCTCCGGGCCGTGTCAACTTCTGGGAGGAGCGTTTGGACATCACGGAGTTGGCAGCATAACCAAAAGTGTATGTGAGCTTGGGGCAAGATTAAATCTCCCTCCTCTTGCTTTTCCCTAACTGGTGGATTTCATGTTATGTAAGAAGCACACGCTTGACTCTAAAGATGGGAAGCTGACGGGTGATGACGAAGCACTCGGGGAGGGGCTGCAAGTCTGTGAAAAGCAAAGGAATTACAGCAAGCACGTTGCAAGTCCATCGCAAGTCCTCTCATTTTTCTTACACTGTGTTCCAAACCCAAACAAATTAAAAAAAAAAAAAAAACGTATGTGTGCAAAAGCAAACCTTAAACCATTTTGCGAATCCCACCCTAGATTTCACATTTCTCCAGTGAGGCTCACATTCCTTTATTCAGATTCCAAAAGTAGAGATAATTTGTTCCAAATGTTTCCAAAGCCGACCAGCAGAAGGGCCTAACGATTTTTCCAGAGCTGGAGAAAACTGTGAAATTTTCTACACTCTAATGGAGCATTCGAAGTGAAAAAAAGAAAGAGAGACAAATGAAGGGAAAGGAATGAAAGGGCAAAGGAATGTTTTGATGATCTATTTGTTTATTTTGTTACAGTTATGGCTCTTCGACAAGCCGTGAGGAGACACACTGATTGCTAATGTTTTATTTCCTTTGGCAAGGTAGCATTTCTTCTGTATCATGCAGCACGTTATGATGGAGAAATCAGCCATGTTGTTATATATATATTTCTTGTAAGATGGTGAGCAAGCTCGTTTCAAAAAGACTAAACCTGGGGACACTTGGGGATGATGTGTGTGTGTGTGTGTGTGTGTGGCACCCAAGCCTCTACAATGACCCCCTTCCTCCTCCCTAACAAACCTTCAGATGACCATCAGTTTGCAGATGACCATCAATTTGTGGATGACAACTCCCAAAGTAGCTTCCGTTTAGATACTTGTTTGGGCGCAGGGAGCCAAAGCTGATGACTGACAGCTGGGGTAACTTCTAAGGGGGGACAGATTTTACTGGGATTGGAAAGAAAGACTTTTTTCACTTTGTCAGACTGTCACTAGACTGTATTGTCTTCTAATGGTTTAAAATGTGTCTGGATATATGATCAACTAATCTTCAGCATGGGATTGATCATATATGCATAGGTTTATGTCTGGGCTCTCTGTTTTATTTCACTGATCTATGTGTCTCTAGTTACCCAGTACCATACTATTCTGATTTCTATAACATTGTAATATAATTTGAAATCATGAAGTGTAATGGCCTCAGGATTTGTTTTTCTTGCTCAAAATTGCTTTGACTATTAAAGGTCTTTTATGGTCAAAAAATAAATAAATAAATAAAATGTGTCTGGAGAAGGCAATGGCAACCCACTCCAGTACTCTTGCCTGGAGAATCCCAGGGACGGCGGAGCCTGGTGGGCTGCCGTCTATGGGGTCGCACAGAGTTGAACACGACTGACGCGATTTAGCAGCAGCAGCAGCCTTGTCTCTGCTATGAGAATTTGCCCCCTGTAACTCCCTTAGTGTGTCCAGCACAATGCTTGACTTGTAGTAGATGTCAGTTTGGGAAAAGAAATAAATTGAATGGAACATTTGACACTTTGTTTCATTAAATTTGCAAGGATCTGAAGAAAACTTTGATAAATGCAACTGGCAGAGAGCCAGTTCAGATTCCAAGCCATCATGGTTTGTAACATAATAAGTAATATTTATAACATATTTTAATACCATTACTATTATCAGTGTCATCATTTATTAAGAGCATACAATGTTCTAGGCACAGTAACAAGTGCTTTACACATATAATCTCCCTTAATCTTCATAACAACTCAGCAAATAGGACATGATTATCTCATTCTACAAACGAGGAAACTGAGGCTCAAAGAATTAAATAACTTTAGATTCTAGTGACTGAAGCTGGGTCACATCCAGATTGGTTGATGAGTTTTTGGCTATGAGCTGAGACCTGGAAAGTAAACAGAGCTGATATCATAGCCAGCTCACTCACTGGGGTCAAGCAAGGGACTAGGGAGCCCAGAGCTATGGTTGAGACTCTTCATGTTTGTGTTGCATCAAGACAAACTCTATTTTGGCTTCTAACCACATCCCTAAGCTGGGCCAGCTGGATTTGAAATTGTGCAATTGGTCACAGGCAAAGGAGTGTGGGTGGCTTGGGGAAAATTTATCATTAGGCTTGAAGCTACATTTCAGAGCACATGGTCTTCTAATGGGGAGCTGGGAAAACATTTCTGTACATGACTGATGATAGTGCATGGTTGCCAGGGTCTAGGAGGGATGTCCTAGGAATGTCAGCCATGGCTCCAGTCTTTGAGTGATGGAGCATTTACTGGATAAGGCAGAATGCCCATCCACCCCAGGTAGGACATGGGAACATAGATATGGGCTTCACGAGTGAGCAAACATACACCCTTTTCTAGCTCTGTATGCAGATGTGAGTCATGGATGTGATGTGGCCAGAGGGTCTTTTCCTTTCTACTCAGTATAATTATTTATTACTCACTCTCAGAGCCCTAAGACCCTTCCTTCAAAAACCATTAGAAAGTTCTGTGTTAGAGAAAAAGAGCATTGGATTTGAAATAAGAAGATCATGGCTTGAGTCTTTTGTGGCCACTCACTAGCTAAAAAATAACTGAATCTTTAATTCTTGAGATAGAATTTTGGGATCATCTTTGCCTTCCTGAACTTATTTGATTGTTGAGAAGATCAAATTACATACAACATGTCTGTCAACACTGAAGCGCCTCACACATTTTCAAAAAGTATATGAATAATAAACACTGTGATATATCATAAAATCCAAGGAAAGAAAGAAATATAACTTAACTAAGACTGTTGCTGGATATTTCTGTGTCCAAGATTTCATGAGACATTTGGGTGAAATAACTAGAAATGTATATGACATTGCTCTCACCATCAGGTAGCTTATACTATTTTGCAGAAGGTAAAACTAGCAAGTTTAATTGGTTTCCTGGACAAGCTGGAGTAAGCAGGGTGTAAGAAAGAATCAAGTTAATTTTCTCCCACCACTGGCTTTCTCCAACTTTGATGAGAGCTCAGAGCCCTTAATTTTCCAAATCTTTTTTTTTTTTTTTTTTTTTTTTTTACTAAGTCACTAGATATCAACAAACAGTCCCATTTGCAGGAGTTAGAATATTAGTTAAAAGTAGTGAAAATCTCGGTTCCACTAGAGCTTGGGGAGAAGCTGGGGAACATAATCTTCTCTGTGTCTTCTCCTCATTCCACTCTCCTGACAGAAATCCATTTCTGCACTCCCTGACCCCCTAGACTGGCTGCAATGAGGAAAGAAAATTTGAGGAAAAGAACATAACTTGCAGTAGACGTTCCTTCCATCAACCACATTGGACCCTTTTGTGTCAGGTGAACAAACACTGGCTCTTTCTCTCCGAGGCACTGCTGTGAGTTCTTTGATCTCTTCTGAAGTCTAACTCTGACTTGCTTCTAGGCACCATGATGCTTCCTCTATCTGAACAACTGTGACTCTCCCTGCTGGTGGCAAAGCTCGTGTCAAATCTTTCTGCGTGGCGTCCTCATCCTGGCAGACAAAGTTCTTGAGCAGGAACCCATCAAAAGGGCTCATGCTGAGCCATCTCCTGCAGAATCCACTGGCCTTTTCCTTGTAACCCACAGGAAGCCCCTAGAAGCCAGCACACTCCCCACTCCTTCCTCAGCCATCACAGGCTGCTGCGGTTTCTGGACATCTTGAGAAGGGAATCAGGTGCCGGGCTCTGAGTTGTTTAAAATCCAGGGGATACAAATCAAGCTGGCAGCTTCAGGAAGTCTCTGACCTAGTGGAATATGGGGTGATGAGGGGCAGAAGTCACAGATTCCCTGAAGCTTTCTCTATGGAAATCCATTCTCCCAGCCTTTTCTCTCATAAAGCCCCCTCCTATATGGTAGAGGAAGGAACCCTGGCTATCGACAGTAGAATTAGTGTTTCACCACTATTTCATTTCCTAGAGCTGCCATATACTACCGGGTGGCCTAAAATAGTGGAAATCGAGTCTCTTAACAGTTCTGAAGAGTAGAAATCTGAAATCACGGTGTCAGCGAAGTTTGTTCCTTCTGGATGCTCTGAGGGATAGTCTGTCCCAGGCCTCTTTCCTGCCTTCTGGTGGTTTCCAGCATTCCTCAACGTTCCAATTTCTGCTTCTGTCTTCACATGGCCTTCTTCTCTTTGCCTTTCTCTGTGTTTGATCTCCTCTCCTTGTAAGAATACCAGTCAATGGATTTAGGGCCCCCCATGGTAAAGAGTCCGCCTGCAATGTGGGAGACCCAGGTTCAATCCCTGGGTTGGGAAGATCCCCTGAAGAAGGGAATGGCTACTCACTCCAATGTTCTTGTCTGGAGAATTCCACGGACAGAGGAGCCTGGTGGGCTATAGCATATAGGGTTGCAAACGCGCAGATACAACTGAGCAACTAACACTTCAATCTGGTATGGCCTCTTCCTAACTAGATTACATCTTCAAAGAACTTATTCCAAATAAAGTTACATCCACAGATACCTGGGATTAGGCTTCAACTTATCTTTTTGGAGGCTACAATCCAACCCACAATAGCTACCTTCCTAGAAACTACTGCATAGACATTCAAGCATCCCTCTTTAGAATATATGGAACTCGACTACCTTTGTTCCCAAACTTGGGGCCTTAGTGAAGCAAGACCTAAAATAAAATCTCCTGTAATACCTCCTGTAATATCCTCTTAAATAGATATAAAACCATTTTAAGATAACATTAAAAACTCTAACAAGCAGAAGAAAGTTGCTCTTCCCTCCCTCAGTCAGATTCTAAGGGTGGTGAGGTAACTTTTTCTTTCAGTGTTCACCTAAATTTTTATTTATTTATTTTTAATTTATATATATATATATATATATAATTTTTACTTTATTTTACTTTACAATACTGTATTGGTTTTGCCATACATTGACATGAATCCACCACGGGTGTAACATGAGTTCCCAAACATGAACCCCCCTCCCACCTCCCACCCCATATCATCTCTCTGGATCATCCCCGTGCACCAGCCCCAAGCATCCTGTATCCTGCATCAAACATAGTCTGGCAATTCGTTTCTTACATGATAGCATACATGTTTCAATGCCATTCTCCCAAATCATCCCACCCTCTCCCTCTCCCTCAGAGTCCAAAAGTCTGCTCTACACATCTGTGTCTCTTTTGCTGTCTCGCATACAGGGTCATCATTACCATCTTTCTAAATTCCATATATATGTGTTAGTATACTGTATTGGTGTTTTTCTTTCTGGCTTACTTCACTCTGTATAATCGGCTCCAGTTTCATCCACCTCATTAGCTCTTCCCTCCCTCAGTCAGATTCTAAGGGTGGTGAGGTAACTTTTTCTTTCAGTGTTCACCTAAATTTTTAAAAAACGTCATTAATATTTCAAATATACACAAAAATAGAATAATATATTCCCATACCATCACTTACCTTGAACAATTGTCCACTTTCTGGCATTCTCTTTTCATTTATTTCCCCTCAACCACCAAAAACACAAAAGCAAACAAAGTCCTATTTTCCTGGAATATTTTAAAGCAGATACTATATTCCTTATCTTTTAACTTATGAAGCGACCTCATCTGGTCATCAGAGATCAGACCATATTCAGACCTTCCTCCTTACAGACAGTGGATGGTATTAATGGTGTACCATCTCTCTTCATGGAGGGCAGCCTGGTGAGTCTGAAGAAGCTGGCTACTTGTAGAGGCTAAAATCCTTGCACCTTGGAAATCCTAAGGCTACTCTTTCCTCATTTCTAAAACGTCTCTGAAGTGAAGAACAACAGTGACATTCCACCATCCGATGTGGTGCAGTTACTTTGTTCTCATCTTGCCAGGCTTCTCCTTGGAAATCAACCCCATGTTTCAAATATATAAGTGTCCAATCAAGACCTGGATGGATGCTGGAGAAAGTTCTCTCAAGGGGCTTTCAAGATATCGAAAAGAAGGAAATCAGACAAATATATAACTCAAAGAGTCCAAAAAGTCCAACGAAGTATTAAAAATTTGCTACATTGAGCCAAAGACATCACCCAGCTTGACAACCGCTATATGCCGATCTGCAGAGAAGTTTCTGAATTGTGACTTCTACAGTAAATCTACAGCTTGAACTGGAATAAAAGGCAAAACCAATACAGTATTGTAAAGTAAAATAAAGTAAAAATTAAAATTAAAAAAAAAAGTACTGTCAGCAATTTGGCTGACGTGCCTTTAAATGAGGAAAACGACATGAACGGTCAGGTGTAGAGAGATGCACAGGGTGAGTTTCCCAGTCCCGTTTCTCAAGACCCAGGCCACCTCGGGGAGCAAATGCAGCCATTCAGATCCTGGCTGCAGATGTTCCATTTCAGAGTTCTTTCCTCAAGAATTCATAAAAATGCAGCTGGGGTGAATGGGCTGCAGCCTCCTGCGCTACACAGGGTCTGGCAATTTATCATTCAGCAATGCTTTTCTCCAACTCAATTCAGTTTTTCTCTCTTTGTTAATAATAGAGTGTTTAGGGCGGTTTGTGGTTTCAGGTTATCTTCTTCCCCAGCCAAATTATACTCCCAAATGTATCAATATCTTCTGGGGAATCATATTCATTGACAGAGGAAATTATTTGCCTTCTCAGAGGATCAAGCAAAGTGGTCTGGAACTAAGAGATGAAAATATTTAGATAGAGAGGGGGGAAAATCCTTATTTGTCATAGTGACTGCATCCTGCCATAGACGCAGTAACTGAACCTCTCTAATAGTAAATATATTAGAGTCTCTGCAGTAGGAAAGAGGTAGCTGGGAATGAGGTCCAATGCAGGCAGGGACTATCTGAAATGAATTTTTAACACACTTTCTTAAAGTCCAGTGCATACTGTAATGCCATTTATTTTGTATTGACAGTGTAATTCATATCCTATAATACATATAGGAAATAACGGAGAATCTGTCCCAGCATTGGTCTTGAGAAAAATCATGGAGTCGGTAAATCACAAACACTTAAGCCATGAATCTATGGAAGACACACAAGGGGCTCCACACCAAGCTAGGGACAATGGGAAGTTCAAAGGGGAATAAACTCCTGCTTTGCTTCTAAATGAGCTTATGGGACTTGAACCCCATCGGTCCTTAATGCACCCCATTAAAAAAGAAAAGAAAAGAGTAATGCTTGATTGACTGTGCTTATTCTGGGCAACAGGATCTCAACTCCATTCATCAATTTACTAAGTGTTTCCTGGGTACCAGGCACTGAGCTACACACTAGGACACCCAGCACTGACAGCTATTCACAGCAATATTTGAAATGGTTCTTTAACTTGATAAAAGTGACTGTTGAGATTGACTGAGCCCAGTTTTAAATTAAGAACTATATATAGTTTATTGCAGCTAGTGGTATGTGATGCTCTGGAAAGATATAAAACAAGTCCTGCAGTTACTCTGTTTCTTCTTACAAAAACTAATTATTTAAGATCAAGAGAATATTCCTGTTATTTCTGTATTTATTTTTTGTATCCTCTTCCCTTTCCTCTGCACTTGAGGCCCGGTCAATGCTGAATTGCGTGCTTCAGGATTTGTATGTAATCAGTGATACAACAGAAGAGCTAATATGAAAATAGAATCATAGTCATTGCCCTTCATTATTGATGTAAGTCTGCATATTAGGAACCTCCAAAACAACTGCATTTTACTTTGCCTATTGGATGAGAATTTGTTGTTGCTGTTGTTAATCCTTTACTTAAGCCATTTTAGGTTCCAGCCCCTAGAACTAGGGCATAGAGTGAATATTTGGGGTGTGGCGTGTAGTAGCTGGACTTCCCAGGCGGCGTTAGTGGTGAAAAACCTTGCCAATGTGGGAGACTTGACATGCAGGTTCAATCCCTGGGTCAGGAAGATCCCCTGGAGGAGGGCATGGCAACCCACTCCAGTATTCTTGCCTGGAGAATCCCATGGACAGAGGAGCCTGGCCAGCTACAGTCCATGGGGTCACAAAGAGTCGGACACGACTGAAGCAACTTAGCACATACACACCCATGTAGCAGCCCCATCTTCTGTGTCCTTGAGGACTTTCTCCGTTTATCACTCTTTTTTTTTTTTTAACTTCTTGAAATTTCTTTTACCATAGGGGCAGTTACCAAATTCCCATTACACCAACTAAAGAATAAGAAATAAAGTCTTTAAGCATTTTGGTCACAATATCACATAAATATACTTACCTCTGTGTATCTATCTTGGTCCTTTAGAAACTGTCTTTAGGATGTTCATTTTCGATGGCCTCTCATATCTTTTATCTGTAAAGTTAAAAAAATGAACACCTCCACCTCAAGAGGTCATTGTGAGGAGTAGAAGGGTTAACACCTATGGAATGCTGATTTCATGCCTGTGGCAGAGTTGGCCTTTGGTAAATGGTGAGATCTGCACATGAGGGACCAGGTGCTTCTCCCCTGCATTCTGAGGGGTCTGCTCCAAGAACCCTGCCCCCTGCCCTGCCCCTCCCTCTGCCTCTCTCTCTTCCCGCACAGGGCTCGCCTCCTGTCTTCACATTCTAGTGCTCCCATAGAAGTACATAGCTTTTATTTGTCCATTTATTTGTTTACTCACAAGATTTATTGATACATGCTTGATATCAAATAGATGACACTTATTTGAAGTATACAGTTTGATAAGGTTTGACAAGCACGTATACCCTGGAAACTGCCACCACAATCAAGATGTAAATCCACCCATCACCCCCAAATTTATCTTTTGCCCCTTTATAATCACTCCTTCCCCTCCCCTCCGCTCCAGGCAACCACTGATTTGTTTTCATCGCTATGGATTAATTTGCATTCTAAAGAGTTTTACGTAATGAAATTATACCACGCGGATCCTTTTCTTTTGGGTGTTTTTTTTTTTTTTTTCTGGTTGGTTGGTTTATTTTTGTATAACTTCTTCACTCAGCACAACTATTTTGAGATTCATCCACATCACCATACATATAAATTAGATGTCCTTCTGAGGATAACATGTTGAAGATAGATTCATTAATTACAGTAAAGGAAGGAGGCATAAAAGTGATTATATTCAGATATAAGAACTTAAAACCTCTTGTATTCTGAGTATAAGCATCAACATTGCCCAACTGGTATCATTTATTTAAGCCAGGAGAATTGGTGTCAGGAAAGATGACCCTCAGCAATCAAGAAAGGATCAAGTTATAGTTTGGATTCCCGATTGAAGATGATGTGGAAATATAGAATATACTTTGCAGAAATTTCTTCCAAAAGTAACTCGAATTATTTCAAATTTTGTATTCTAAAGCAGTCATCCTGAACTATCTGGAAAATTTGCTTCACAAGAATCCTCCCAGGATTCTAACCAGCCAAGGTTGTACTGTGGGGCTTCTTCTTCCAGCCAGGAGAGGAAAAGTCTCTCCCTGAATGATTGAATAAATGGCTCCTTTCAGAGGAAGGTGCTAAACTCTCCTGGATCCCTGGCCAGAACAGGTAGATGAAGCTGTGGGCTTCCACAGCATCTTTGCAAGCTTAATGGGGCGATAACGAGGAGAAAATGGCTTAATCTGTGTTTTGGCCTCCTTCTTGCCAAGCTGGTTGGAATGAGAGAGGCTGTAACTTTGGAAAACCTAGTTGTAAAATCATTTTTTTAGCATGGCTGTTTTTGGCAAGGATGGAGAGACCCTAAAGGAGTAAATGCCTGCCAGTTTCAGCTTTGAAAATGGACCAATTAATTAGAAACGTGAGGGTAGCATAATAGATACAACATATACCACCTGGACAGCCTGCTTTTGTGTTGTACGGAAAACAAATTTAAAAGAAGCAAACCCTAAAGAAAACAAAAACGTGTTTGCACTATAAAAATTTCCTCTGGGCAGTAGCATAACTGAATATGAAGGTGAGGAAGAGACCCCTGAAAAATAGAACTTTCAAGAGGAAGCAGCAGGGAACCTGTATTAACAGTGGTTTTCCTTAACTAATAATTCTGCATCGGGCAAAGGGTGGGGCCAGATGAGCTCTCAGGGCCCTTTCTCACTCTGAGATTTGAAGATGCTGATATTTATAGTGCAATATTCCCAACCTATAAATCGACTGCTCTCGGAAGGTATGCCTTATAATGTCTCTTTTATTTCATCAGTTCTCCCTCTGGATTTTTACTCCATCTCTCTGTTACCTCTGTGCCAACAGAGCAGAAAGAATGCATTCATAGATCCCTGAGTAACATCTGGAGGATGTGCGCTGGCCTCCAGCCCTGGACAGATGTTCTGGGACTGTTCCGTTGGCCCCATATTTCACAAGGAAATGCAACAATAACCACCTATGATGGTTTCCAGTTTCCCCACCACCAAAGCTAAACCCAGAGCCTGGAATTCAGAGTCCCTCATCAGCTGGCCTCCACCTTGCCTCACTGTCCAAATACAGGAGGCTCAAGGCTTGATGGCTCTAAATAAGTCTACTGACCAGCAAGAATTTACTGAGCCTATAATATGTACTTAACTTTGGTTCAGGCATTAAAGGGACTCCAGGGGAAGGAGGGATACATTTCCATGCCCAGGTCTTTTGTAGTCCAGTTTTTTAGAAGTATGCATACAAAAACAGAGAAATAAATAATAATAATAAGCCATTTACTAAGTTGTATGTGTCCAATTCTAACTGGTATAAGAGTTCAGAAAAGATTCTGAAAGAACTGAAATACTCAAGAAACTATGAAGGGCTACAAGGGCCACTTGAAATGAGCATTAAGGGATGGGAATGAATTGGAATGAGGATTTGGGAGAACGGGCAGTCTAGTGGGGGAAAACAGCGTGCATCTGAACAGAGCACTTTTTACAAAGTGACCCAAGCCAATTATTAAGTTAATTTGGGTATATACTGGTAGTCTCCAAAGTCAGAAATGAGACAGTGTTCTATTTCCCTACTAACGCGCTTGCAAGTCATAATTCACAAGGTAGTCATGGTCTTCTGTGGAGTGCTCAATTCTGTCCTGCACACACTAGCAGGCAGGTATGAAAACAAACATGTAACTGCGCTGTAAGCATCACGGGCCCTGTCCCTCTGCTCTTGTGTGAAAACATGGACTGAAACAAATGCGGCAGTACTCTGGTGGTAGGAGTCCGATAACTTTCCAGTCTGGTAAGCAAAAATACAAGACCTACTTGAATTCCAAATCCTGGGGACACCATTCCAAAGTGAAAAGAAAATTGTTCTCGCTAGATTATTGAGCAAGGGCAGGACTACCTATAAAACAGTGCAAAAAAAAAAAAAAATCCCACATTTATAGTTGTCAATGAAAATAGTGGTTTCTCACATCCATTATTCTAATTAACAAATCCACTGGTCATAACCGAAAATAAAGTAAGCTGAAGACCTGCCCCAGGTGACCCTGGAGCTATGACTGCGATCAGCCTTTCAGATGCTAACTCGCTGCCTCTGGAGTGTGCATTACTGATTAAGGAAATGCAAATGTTACAACCTCCTCTAGGGTATAGATTAAAATTAACACCCACTTACCCAATATGTTTTCTATGCTAATAAATTTTGAAGTAAATTACAGATAATTTAAATAGATGGCAAAGAATATGGAATGGAGTTTGGACAGGGAAGGATTATCAGCTGACCAATGGATGTTGAGGAAAAAAGGAAAAAGTAAGTTGTATAGGCAGGGTTTTGGCAGATTGGTGAATCATTGCATTGCAGGTTGAGTAGGTTTGATGGGATAGCCTATGGCTTGGGTGACCACATCATTTATTGCCCAAAGAGGGGGCCCTTTGGAGAGTAAAGAGGGACACTGCTAATGATAACGCTAAGACAACAGAGATAAACTGGTACTGTCCTAGGCACACCAAGACATATGGCTGACTTAGCTATGGTCATTGAATTAAAGCGTGAAGGAGACAGGGTGAAAGCTGCATTGTGTGAAGACTCATCTGTCAGACGCCTCTGCTGTGGCTCACCTGAGCACAGCAAAGTTTCCTTTGAGTGACTTGGGAGGGGAGAGGGGCTACCTGGGAAAGAAACTCCCCCTGCCTATACTTGATCAATCATCTCAGACTTATTTATCTTTAGCTAATGTTGTGCCCTACTTTCTCAGAGCAGCTTTTCAGGAACATGTTCTATTTCTCCAAACTTTGGTTTGTCCAGAGCAATTGAACAGTAGTAAGGAAACTACCTCCCTCACTATTTTTCTTATCTGACCTTGGGCAGTTACATCTTGGCCCTGAGACTCAGATTAGCAGGTATTTTTTGAGAAACTACTCTGTGCTGGTGAAGGGCTTTTCCACGTGCTATCTCAGTCCTCCTAGCTGCTCTCAGAAGTGTGTAGGAGAGAAAAGGACCTGTTTCATCCATAAATGAAGGTACAAGTATCTGCTTTATTTTTATCCCAGAGTTTGTGAAGGTAAAATGAGGTAAGAATTCCCTGAAAGTCATAGAACTGGCTACCCTGGTTATGAGGATAGACTGTTTTCACCAAAGTTCAAATGAGAGTCCTCAAGATTCAGCTTAGAATGACTGATGGAAGTTTTAACAAAGGAAGTAATTCAAGGTATTTGTGAGCTCTGGGTCTTAAAGCAACTAGGTAGTAAAAACCAGAATACAATTTTCCTCATCTTTTGGAGGGACCGATTCTGAACTGAAAGTGTCCTTCCTCGGTGATAACTGGGAGAGTGATGACATACAAGCTGCAACCGTAAACACTATGTTGTTTGAAGGGTGTTCTGTGGTGCAGGGCCTCCCCGATAGCTAGCTCAGTCGGTAAAGAATCCTCCTGCAATGCAGGAGATCCTGGTTCGATTCCTGGGTCAGGAAGATCCACTGGAGAAGGGATAGGCTACCCACTCCAGTATTCCTGAGCTTCTAGTCTGTGCTGCAGGGTAAAGCACACTGTGGGAGTCAGAAACCACAGGCTCTTGCCCAGGCTCTGGCCCTTCATGCACTCCACATTGAGAAAATCATAGCTTGGATCTGGGTAATGCCAACCCTCACAGCTAGGGTTCCAGGGAGTGGTCTATGCTTGAACACACATAGTCAATACAGGACTAAGTCTTAGGCAGGATAATCCCATAACCACCTTTGATGTGGATGCTAGAGAGCACGAGGATAGCTGTTCAAAGTCATCCTCCCTGTCTTCAGCCAGAGATCCCCCGAGACAGAGCCCCTAGGTATGGTTACTTCTTAAACAGACAAATGACCAAGACTACTAACATTTTTTCAACATAGAGCCTCAGTCAACCCTTACATTTACTCAATCTCTGAACATCGATTCATGTACATCTACCACTTCCCAGGCACTGTTACGGACTGAGAATCAGATGGAAAGCAAAGAGCATCCAGTAGTCTTCATATAGTTTACAATCCAGTGAAGGATAAAACACAGTTGATCCTCATTATTCACTGATTCCATACTTGAAAATTTGCCTACTTGCTAAAATGTATTTGTTAAACCAAAATCAATACTTGTGACACTTTTGAACAGAGATGCACACAGCAGTGAAAAATTCAAGTCTCCAGACGTGCACTTTCCCACTGAGTTTGAATAAGATGATGCACTGCCTTCTTGTTTTAGCTCTCATATCATAAAGGGTCTCGTCATTTCTTTGATGTTTCCTTTTTATTTTTTGCACTTTTGTGCTTTTTATTGGTGAACTTGCTGTTTTAAATGGCCTCAGTCATTGTGCTGAGGGGGCTTCCCTTGTAGTTTAGTCAGTAAAGAGTCTGCCTGCAATGCAGGAGACCCAGGTTCAATTCCTAGGTCAGAAAGATCCCCTGGAGAAAGAAATGGCAACCCACTCCAGTATTCTTGCCTGGAGAATCCCATGGACAGAGGAGCCTGGCCAGCTACAGTCCATGGGATCACAAAGAGTCGGACACGACTTAACAACTAAACCACCAACCGCCACAGAGCTGAAGTTCTGTCTCGCATTCCAAGGTGCAGGAAGGCTGTCATGTAACTCATGGAGAAAATACATGCACCACAGAATTTCCATTTAGGCCAGAGTTATGGTGCTGAGTTCTATATTCATTGGTCTTGAGTTCTATATTAATTAATCAACAATGTATATTAAATAAGCTTTCTTTAAACAGAAACATATGTAAAATAAGATTATGTATCTATTTGTTGTCCAAAATCTTGTGATTGGAGCACAGAAACCTAAGCCTGTATTCTCCCTAGAAGCAGCAGTTCAGTATACATTAATTCAGTGCTCATGTAAACCTTTTAGGACAAAACCATTGCAAATAACAAGAACTGACTCTTACCCAAAGCATTGAAAAAGAAGGAAAAAAATGAATGCAGTGGTGAAGAGTTGCTAGTGCTGTGAGTTTAGGGTGACCAGGTGACATTTTGCCAGACAAAGAGGGAATTAAGTTGAGATCTGAAAAATAACAAGGAGGAAACCAGGAGAAGAGTGTTCTGAGTTATAGACACATGGGGCAGACTGCCTTGAAAGGACAGAGAAATAGCTGGTCTCATGGTTGAGGTGGAGGGTAAAGGAAAGTGTGGTTAAAAATCAAGCTCAGAGAAATAAATGAAAGTCAGCTTATGCTCAACTCTGTAGAGTTTTAATTTGAGAGCAAAGGGACATGATAAGATTTCCATCCTGAGACCACTTTGGCTGAAACATGGCAGATACTTCTGAGAGCAGAGTGAATGTGAGGAACCCAAGAGAAAATTACTGCTAATGTCCTATAGAAGATAGGGGCTTCCCAGTGGCTCAGCTGGTAAAGAATCTGCCTGCAATGCAGGAGACCTGGGTTGATCCTTGGGTTGGGAAGATCCCCTGGAGAAGGAAACAGCTACCCACTCCAGTATTCTGGCCTGAAGAATTCCGTGGACTGTATGGTCCATGGTGTCTCAAAAAGTCGGACATGACTAAGTGACTTTCACTTATAGGAGACAGTGCTTATTTGCACCGGAGTGCTATTGATTAAGATGGAGAGAACCAATTCTTTGTGACATACTTAGGAGGCAAACTGGACTGGGCTAGGTGAGAGCAGAATACAGAAGACTGTCAAGAATTGATCCCAGCTGCAAAGAGCGTCCCATGACAGTACATTCCAGTGAGTGTTGATTCTCTGATGACCAAGCTTTGTCCCTGAGAGAAGTATAGCACTTCTGGACCCACTTCTAGATATTGGCCCAGTTCTGGAGCAGCAACTCCTCCATCTACCAACCTTTGTGTGGAACCGCAGGCCACTAAATCATCCCATAATCAGTCTTTTTTCAAGCCCTGACTCACAAGTCCTCCAGCATTTCCCCTGATCTCTGAAACCCTGATGGCTTACCAGTTCTGGCAGTATCTAGAGGCCAGAAAGTTGGACACAGAAGGTCTGGGCAGCACAGGTAGTAAGCCCAGTGGTGGGGCAACGTTGCCACACCAATGTGAAAGAGCCCTGCTGGGTATTCTCCTTCAGCGCTGCCGAGAACCTTTGTCTTTGGTTCCTTTAGCTTTTTCTCATAAATGAATCTCTGACCCAACTCCAAGGGAAGCCTCCTGAAGCTACCTTCCTTTATCAGCATCTCTCTCCCTGCTTTGACATCATATTTGAAATGGGTCTTTTTCATTTGGGTTACATTCTGCCTGTCAGTATATTGGTCCAAAGGGCCATCAATGATGCCAGGGACTATGGGGGTGTGATGGTGGTTCCCTTACTGATTGGAACACTCCGTGGCTTTTCCCGTTCCTCCTGTGTCACCTGACTCCTTCTGTCTTTGGTGACCCCCACTCTGCTGCAGTGACGCATGGAGTGTTTGGAGCACAGAGCAGAACACAATTCAGCATCACTTCTATCCAATTAAAATGTTTTACTATCTTTCCTTTTTATCTTGCCTTTGTAATTGGATTCCCAGTTTCTCAATTTTCATGGCAGCAAAGGGAGGGGGAAAATGATAGCAAGTATCTGATAAAAATAAAATGCTATGATTTAATTTCTGCTGGAAGGATTCTCTTGCTCCTTTATGAGGCCTTTGAAAGGGTTCCAAGTCTCTGACCCAGTCAGACTGTGGCCCTGAGATTCCTTCTGGGCATTGAAAGGGTCTCTCAAATTCTAGGTGTCCTGAGGTCAGAAAAATCTAAAATCACTGTCTATACAAACTGCAGGGAGGATCCAGAAAGGACAATTTGTGAGGAGATGTCAGACTTGGGTTTGTGTGACAGTAATATCTCATTACACAGGACCTCAGGCATCCTGAAACCGTAGTCCCCAAGGCGGGGTAGGAGTGACTTATAAGGGTGTCTTCTCCTAAGAAAGCAAAGGTTTATGATGGGATTTGTGCAAGAAAGGCTACAGTTTGTGGCCCAGTATGTTTTTTTCTCATAGATACAGAGAACAAACTGGTGGTTGTCAAGGGGGTGGGATATGTGAAGATGGGGAAAATAGGTAAGAGAGATTAAGAGATACAAACTTCCAGATATAAAATAAATAAGTCATGAGATGTAGTATACAGCATAGGGAATATAGTCAATACCACTGTAATGTACTTTGTATAGTGACAGATGGCAGCTAGACTTGTTGTGATCATCACTATGTTGTACACCTGAAATTAACACAAATATTGTAAGTCAATTACACTTCAATTTTAAAAATTTAAAATAAAACTTTTTCACACATTCATGTATATACCACCTAGACTTAGAAATACAATATTACATACATAGCTGAAGACTCCTGTCATCCCCTCTCAATTCTATTCCACTCCTATCCTTCAAAGAAGTATCTTTTTTTTCACTGGAATATAGTTGGGCTTCCCTGGTGGCTCAGAGGTTAAAGCGTCTGCCTCCAATGCGGGAGACCTGGGTTCGATCCCTGGGTTGGGAAGATCCCCTGGAGAAGGAAATGGCAACCCACTCCAGTATTCTTGCCTGGAGAATCCCGTGGATGGAGGAGCCTGGTAGGCTACAGTCCATGGGGTCGCAAAGAGTCGGACATGACTGAGCGACTTCACCTCACCTTATAGTTGCTTTACAATGTTGTATTAATTTCTGCTGTATAACAAAGTGAATCAGCCACACATACACATATACGCCCTCTTGCTTGGATTTCTCTCCCATTTAGGTCACCAAAGAGCATTGAGTAGAGTCCCCGGGCTCTACAGTGACTTCTCATTAGATGTCTATTTTATACATAGAAGTGTACATACCCCAGTCCCAGTCTCCCAATCCATCTCACCTTTCTTCCCCCCTCGGTGTCCATAAATTTGTTCTTTATATCTGTGTCTCTATTTCTGCCATTGGAAATAAGTTCATCTCTATCATTTTTGTAGATCCCACATGTATGTGTTAATATGATCTTTGTTTTTCTCCTTCTGTGTGATGATCTCTAGGTCCATCTGTGAGTCTCTGCAAATGACCAAATTTCATTTCCTTTTATGGCTGAGTAATAGTCCATTGTATATATGCCACGCCTTCTCTATTCATCCCTCTGATGATGGATAAATATCCAATGTAATGTAAATAGTGCTGCAATGAACATTCGGGTGCATGTATCTTTTTGAATTATGGTTGGTTTTCTCTGGGTATGTGCCTAGGAATTGAATTGCTGGATCATATGGTAATTCTATTTTTGGTTTTTTAAGGAACCTCCACATTGTTCTCCATAATGGCCTAGTATGTTTCATAAACTGTAAAATCCCAGTGTTTTCCTTGGGATGAAAAGGGTCAATGTATGTGAAATGTATAAATGTATGTTATTATTATTCCCCGTAGAATTTGGCAGAGTCTTCTACACATATTCTTTAATAAATAAATATATATTGATCAATCATTAAACTAGGTATTATTTAACTCACATGCAATCCAACAACTCTCTAACACCAAACCGGTATTCAGCAATTCAATTTAATTCAGATACTAACTTCCTAGAGTTATCATGGACTCAAGCAGTTGAGGGCTCAGTTTCACAAGACTGCCCCTACTTCAGACACCAGCCGCAAGTCTTGGGTATCTCCAAGCACTTCTGGTTACAAATCTGGAACTTCCCACAATCCTCAGGCTTTGATAATTCACTAGAACAACTTGCAAAAGTCAGAAAACTTCTATGTTTACAATTACTAGTTTATTATAAAGGATACAAACATCCAGATGAAGAGCTTCATCGGGTGAGGTCTAGAAGAGTCCCGACAAGCACATATTTTGGATATGAGGGGAAAGTCAAATCCTAGAAATGATGTCAAAAGAATGAGGCCAGTAGGAAGTTCTCCTCTGTGAAAACCCAGCGATATTGAGAAATAGAGAAAGTTATTTGGCCAGGAAGTGACTGCAACGAGACTAACTTCAAAGAACAAACTGCATCTACTCTGTGCTTCTTCCTACCAGGTTGAATTGGCTCTTGCCTTTATTCATTCATTTAGAAATATGTTGTTGAGAATTTATGCCAGAAATTCTGATATGCCAGAGAAGGGGAAATTAGAAAAGACAGAATCTCTGCACTCTGTTGACAATATTTCAGGCATCTGATGAACAGGCATTTAGGAGGGAGCCCTGGGTCACGTCACATCATGTACGCAATGCCCTCTGCTTCTCCACAAAAGCTCAACTCTGTTTCCTCTTTGTTATTATCCTGCTGTTCTCAGGCAGACTTCCCCAACCAACCTTCTCTTTTGAACTTAGTTTCTGAGATTGGTCCATATGAATCATCTAGCTCTTTTATTTGCAATGTTCTATGTCATTTCATTGTAGGACTATTCCAGTTTATTTACTCAATCTCTTCTTAAACCTGTGAGTTAGACCTGTGAGTTATTTCCAGACTTATACTATGCAATGGAGAAGGTGATGGCACCCCACTCCAGTACTCTTGCCTGGAAAACCCCAAGGATGGAGGAGCCTGGTAGGCTGCAGTCCATGGGGTCGTGAAGAGTTGGACACGACTGAGCCACTTCACTTTCACTTTTCACTTTCCACTTTCATGCATTGGAGAAGGAAATGGCAGCCCACTCCAGTGTTCTTGCCTGGAGAATCCCAGGGACGGGGGAGCCTGGTGGGCTGCCATCTATGGGGTCGCACAGAGTCGGATACGACGGAAGCAACTTAGCAGCCCCATACTATGCAATAATTCATATATAGGCATCATTATAATCTTGCTATGAGTGTCAATCTAGGAAAAATACAAGGAGAATTGTAAGAATATAAGAAACATGCATCTTCAATTTTACTTGGTAATGACAAGCTCTTCTCTAAATTGGGGGATAAAAATTTACATTCTCATTCTCAATAATTGAAAGTTTCCATTGATATGCCGGCACTTGGAATTGTCAGACTTAAAAATTCTTGCAAATATTATGTGAGAAACTTCATCTTGCTACAGTTTACTTTGTACTTCTCTGATAATGAGTTGAATTTCTATTTACACATTTATTGTGAATTATATTTCCTCCAATCCCTTCATTCTTCTCTTTCTCTGAACTTAGTTCCCTCATTATAAAATAATGGTATTGTACCAGATCAGTCCCAGCGTCACTTCCAGCTCAAACACCTCATGGCTGTGATTATTATCATGGTCACCACTCTTCCTCATAAAACTCCAATTCTGTTTTCATCCTCAGCAGCTCTGATTCTCAGCTGTTTCAGCTGTAACAGAAGAATGTTAGACTCAAAAAACTCATTTTCAATATCAAAATGCTACAATTCTATAGCCAGTCTAGGAGAGGGATAGGACAGAAGGTAACAATTTGCCACAATGTATAAAGAAGTTGAGGCCCAGAGAGGCTGAGGGGCTTGCAGAAAGTAAATCTTGCTGTGCTGCTGCTAAGTCACTTCAGTCGTGTCCGACTCTGTGTGAACCCATAGACGGCAGCCCACCAGGCTCCCCCGTCCCTGGATTCTCCAGGCAAGAACACTGGAGTGGGTTGCCATTTCCTTCTCCAATGCATGAAAGTGAAAAGTGAAAGTGAAGTGGCTCAGTCGTGTCCAACTCTTCACGACCCCATGGACTGCAGCCTACCAGGCTCCTCCATCCATGGGATTTTCCAGGCAAGAGTACTGGAGTGGGGTGCCACCGCCTTCTCCAAAATCATGCTGTAGGAAATAAAAAAGCCAAGGCGGATAGCCCAGGCTGAAGAAATCAAACTGAAGCATCCATTTCCTGTATCATTCAGTCTTGTGATTTCTTTGCTTTCAGGCCAGTTATGTAGCTAGTCACTAGTCACAGGATACTTTTAGCCCCTTGCTTTGGCTTCAGCAGTAATTAACTGGAATGCTTGTATATCAGAGGTTTTGACTGGCATCAGGCTTCTGCTGACCTCTGTTGTTGACTCAGCAGAAAGGGCTGGACTTAAGATGTAATCCATGCTAGACTGAGGTACTTTATAGTGGGGTCTCACTATGTTTTGAACAGTTTCTCTCTGCTCCTCTTGCTTTCTTGTCTTTAAAAGGTGCTTCATGTTCCCTGTCCATTTGGACAAAGGACATATTTGGAAGGACTGTCAGTCCACTGGGAAGCTCCCCTTGATAAAAAACACATGATTCAGCCTGAGGAAGATATCAAATAGGAACAGAACCGCATGGTGAGGAGTGCACACATAACTTCCAAGACGGATCTGTTACTCTGCCATCATTTGAGAACTTTGCAGTATACTGGGACCATTGACCATGTTGCAGGGATAGAAACCAATTCTAGTGTTTTTAAAAGACTGCTAACAATCCCCTTTTACCCTGTTCTGTGTTTGATTGGCTGGCCACATTCCAACCTCCTCCTAGGGTGGATGGAAATATATCCGTAGGCCCCCTCGACAATAGACTGACATACTTGTTACAGAACACAGCAAAGGTCAAGCAGGGACAGACAGCAACAGTTGTCCATGGGTTGCACTGGGCATTTCAATGTTGATACACTGTGCGGTGAATGCAGTGAGGGTGGGGACAATGTACAAGCAAAACCTCTTTTAGTTACAGTGGTCTCTTCTCCTGGACATTTCCCCAAACATTTCCCTTGAATTATCCAAGGTGCTGTCACCTCTAGATTGTAAAAAATTAAAAGGCAAGAAGTGGAACATAGAAGAAGATTAAGAGAACTAACTAGGTATAACTTAGCTAAATGAAAATGCCAGGGGACCCAAAGCCAGCCCTCTGTAGATATTTTATGTGCTTAGGTAATTTGACAAAAAGCAACATCTGAATCCATCGATGGTAAGAAAAAATGACTGCTTAAAGTAGTATAAGAAATCAGAAGTACTAAAAATAAGCAATATTATCAACTGTTTATTGATCATCTACTGTATATCCAACTCTATGCACAAAAGAAGATTTAAGATAAAAGTAAAGTAAATTACAGCTCTTGCCCTAAGGAACAACAGAGCTAGAAAGACAAAACACATGCCCTTGGACAGAGTCTGGGGAGGAGACAAATGCCAAGAGCTCAGAGCAGGGAGACAGCCCTATGACCTGAGGTGACCATAGTAGCCAGAGAAATGTGTAAGAAACGGATTTAGAGAATTTTCTCCAAATAGAGGAAATGGTGATAAAACCAACCTGGATAAAGCCCCAGAATCACATGTGTCACTGAAATGCACGAAACAGTGGTTATTTCTGATTTCCTTGATTTCCACCACCTGTCCCCTGTGATTCAGAGAGGGCTGATTATAAACAAACACATTCACAGCTCAAGGTCACAGGGAGGGCTTTTTCATCACTGTGAGGGGAATTCCTCAGAAAGAGGCCACGGTTCAGTCTCCCGATGGCCAGACCAGCCCCGCTTTGTGTGATTGGTAATTAGGAGGCTCAGTATAATTCCCAATATCTGGGCTACAATCGATAGTGAGAACACGAGGGGCGTGCAGCTGGACTGGTTTATTTGATGGGTTACACATTAGATACTTAATTGATGTGGCTTCTCAGGACACAGCAACGCCACTGATGCCCACCACTTCACTAAGCTTAATGGTTCATCTGCCTCACTCCCAGCACAGTGTTATTTAAATAAGACCCTGTTAGGAGATTTATTTATCACAAAGAAAAGATTTATCTGGGTGGGGGGTGGGAGAGGGGAATCTACCAAGACACAACAGTTTCCTTTTCAGAGGTGCCACAATAAAGGAGACAATAGCAATATTTTTACTGTATAGGTCGATACAATTAAAGGATGGAAGAAAGCAAGGAGCAAAAAATATAAATTTCACACTTAGTGACCTAGTAATTTGTCAGTCATTTTTTCTGCATTAAACCTAATGCATCCTCTGGGACTGGGGCAGAGGATTCCAGAGAAATTGTACTCTTAGCCTGGCTAAGCTCTGAATTCCACACCGTCTCTTTAATTCTTCCTTCTTGAGGTTTTTCTCCACGGGTCTAACTGTCTTTGTCTTCTCAGTTCCTATCAATTTCTATTGAGAGTTTTCTTTGATCTTTTATTTTGATACCAATTGCTGGAAAAAAAATTCTTCTTTTCACCTAGCAAATGATCATATTATATTTCTTTATTGGAAGTAAAGGGTCTACTGTGAAGTGTCAGAAACTGTCGACACTGATCAGTTTAATTCTGCCAACCATGGAAAGAGGCAAATCCCATCCTCCCTGAGTCTCCAGTCCATGTAATCTCCATTTTCCCCACAATATACTTTTCCCACTGCATTTATACACCTTTCACTCACCAGTCCCACTGTGTTTCCAGCCAAGTAGTGGGTCCTCCAGGAGCTTACAATCTACATGAGAAAATGATACACATGTTGAACATGGAACTGGAAAGGGCAGTATGGGAGGAGGATGTGCTGGGGAATAAGAAGGGGAGTAGGTGTGGCAACTGTAGCCAAGAGTGGGAAGAAATGTGATGGAAAGGAGCAGATATACAGTGGAGCATGAGGAGCTTGAATGGGATCAAAGCACGGGATCATCAGGGAGACAGATGTGAGGTAAATGTAAGGAAACCTTCTCAATCCATTAAACAGAGTCATCTGGCAAAAGAAGGCGACGTGTTGATATGTGAGGAACTCACTGACAGGCTGTGACGGACTCACTGCCCTGGCCAGGGTGTAAGACGGGCCCAGCCAAGCCCAAGCTCTCTGGTGTGACAAGTGGACACTGTAGGAGTCTGCAGGAAGTACACATTGCTGAGGACCATCGTCACCAGAGAAGACTTCAAAGAAACAAAAAAACTGAGTTAGGGCCTCTGTGAGAGCTGAACTGGCCAAAAAGACACGGGAAGATACTCCTAGAGAAGGAAAAATACACACTCAACCTGCCCTCACACCCCTGCACACACCCATTATTTCTTATAATTTTCTGTCCAAAGAACAAGCTTTCTTACTTTAAGTCAAGAGAAAATAGTTCACAACATTCTCATTCATCCCTCTAAGAGAAGGAACAGGTACAAGAAGTAGACCAAATGTTAAAGTTGATGCCTTTATTTTTTGCTCTTTTCTCTTTTCATTCTTCCTATTTTTCAGTCGTTCAAAAGTTCACTGAGGATCGAGGCACTGGGGCTAAGTGCTGGGATGCAATGACCTGCAAAGACAGTTGTAGTCTTTGCCATCATAGAGCTTACAGTCATCTGGAGAGACAGATATTAGCCGAGTCATGTTCGGATATATGTTTACAAATGACACCAGAGAAAAAATACTGTGAGCACCCAGAGCAGGTAGGAGAGAGCCCAGAGCTGGGCTTCAGTGGTGACAGACAGGCTTCCCTAACGGAGGGATAGGTGGAGTGCGAGCTGAGATTTAGGGTGGAGACAAGGTGAAAGGGGTGGCAGTGAAGAGGGTCAAGGGGTAAGGCGTGGGGGAATAAGTTATTCCAGGAAGAGAAAACAGCATAAACAAAAGCAAGAGAAAAGACTACATATACAAGGAACTGAAAGAAAACTCTAGGGAACTCCAATAATTGTGTACCTCTGGAACAGTAGAAAGCTCAGTTTATAGTTAGCAACCAGGGATACCAGGAAGGAATGAGGGTAAACTGATGAAATAAGGGAACCTGGGATCTCTGTAAATATTATATTTCTTTGGGAATATGAGAAGGTTAGTGTTCATTTTATAGGTCAATTTTGTTACAGAAGATACTTATGATTGGTGTCCGCATGACCTATTTTTTTTTTTTTTTTTTGGTATTGCTGTCAAGGTTTGTTTTATTTATTTATTTATTTTGTTTTCAATTTTATTTTATTTTATTTTTTTAATTTTAAAATCTTTAATTCTTAAATGAGTTCCCAAACATGAACCCCCCTCCCACCTCCCTCCCCATAACATCTCTGTGGGTCATCCCCATGCACCAGCCCCAAGCATGCTGTATCCTGCGTCAGACATAGACTGGCAATTCAATTCTTACATGATAGTATACGTGATAGAATGCCATTCTCCCAAATCATCCTACCCTCTCCCTCTCCCTCTGAGTCCAAAAGTCCATTATACACCACTGTGTCTTTTTTCCTGTCTTGCATACAGGGTCGTCATTGCCATCTTTCTAAATTCCATATATATGTGTTAGTATACTGTATTGGTGTTTTTCTTTCTGGCTTACTTCACTCTGTATAATCGGCTCCAGTTTCATCCATCTCATCAGGACTGATTCAAATGAATTCTTTTTAACGGCTGAGTAATACTCCATTGTGTACATGTACCAAAACTTTCTTATCCATTCATCTGCTGATGGGCATCTAGGTTGTTTCCATGTCCTGGCTATTATAAACAGTGCTGCCATGAACATTGGGGTACATGTGTCTCTTTCAATTCTGGTTTCCTCGGTGTGTATGCCCAGCAGTGGGATTGCTGGGTCATAAGGTAGTTCTATTTGCAATTTTTTAAGGCATCTCCACACTGTTCTCCATAGTGGCTGTACTAGTTTGCATTCCCACCAACAGTGTAGGAGGGTTCCCTTTCCGCCACACCCTCTCCAGCATTTATTGCTTGCAGATTTTTGGATCGCAGACATTCTGACTGGTGTGAAGTGGTACCTCATTGTGCTTTTGATTTGCATTTCTCTAATAATGAGTGATGTTGAGCATCTTTTCATGTGTTTGTTAGCCATCCGTATGTCTTCTTTGGAGAAATGTCTATTTAGTTCTTTGGCCCATTTTTTTATTGGGTCGTTTATTTTTCTGGAATTGAGCTGCATAAGTTGCTTGTATATTTTTGAGATTAGTTGTTTGTCAGTTGCTTCATTTGCTATTATTTTCTTCCATTCAGAAGGCTGTCTTTTCACCTTGCTTATATTTTCCTTTGTTGTGCAGAAGCTTTTAATTTTAATTAGATCCCATTTGTTTATTTTTGCTTTTATTTCCAGAATTCTGGGAGGTGGATCATAGAGGATCCTGCTGTGATTTATATCGGAGAGTGTTTTGCCTATGTTCTCCTCTAGGAGTTTTATAGTTTCTGGTCTTACATTTAGATCTTTAATCCATTTTGAGTTTATTTTTGTGTGCAGTGTTAGAAAGTGATCTAGTTTCATTCTTTTACAAGTGGTCGCATGACCTATTTTATTGTAGCATAATTTTCCTGCAGACCCAGGCAGAATTAAGAGATTAAAATTGCAATTGTCTCATAATTATCCATACATGAATTATCCCTGGTGACCTCGGCCATGAATGGTTTTCCATTCTTTCATATTATTAAGCTGTATATAGAAGAGCATATATATTCTAGGTGTAGAGGAATCCTGGGCCTGGGTACCAAGAAAATGGATATATTTGAGAGTCTGTGTGTGTCAGGCTTGGGTAAAGGATGTGACTAGTGGTTTTCTGCTTGCCGCCTTCCAAGATTAAATACCGATCCCTGGAGTTCCCAATCTTTTGTAGTAGTCTACCTGTAGCTGCTTAGGTTGACTTTATTCTTAAATCTTAGAGATTTATGTTAAACAGACAGATTAAATGAGTTGCTAATTGTTTTCTCCTTTCTGAGATTAAAAAGATTTTTAACAGGATGAATGGGGTTCTGCCAAGAAAGGCATAGCAGCTGGAGATGATAAGAATTATTTGTGCTCAATTGGTCTCCCTCCATTATGAAAAAGAGGCAAAACTCTTAGCTTTATCTCTAAAATACCATAGATGAGTAAGGTGATTTTTTGAAAGGGTTAGGGTTGAGGTAAGCTATAAAGTGAATGAATAATTGTTCTCTTTAGCATCAATACTAGGTAAAAATGAAGACAAATTGCCTATGCTATAACCAGAAGAAGCCGCTGATTCAAGCTTATCTAAGGTATTGATGTTCTCTAGGTCATCAGCCCAACATGCTAGCATTCTATTTACCTAATCAATAGGCCTCAAAAATCCCCAGTGGATCAATCAACAGAGCTTCTAGGCATCAGGATTAGGCTGAGTTTTGAGGAAACTCGAGAAATAGGCAAGGACTGGATGGATTGGTTTCTGAGCTGGTAGCAAAGATATCTGTAATTCATTCCAGCACTCAGCACTCAGGCATCTTGAGTAATATCTGCCGTGTGGCCAGCACTAGAGAAAAGTCACGCCATAGATAGTTTTGATGTGTGTACATTCCCAGTTCAGTGCATCAGACAAATGCAGGCATGTTGTCAGATCGCAGAGGGATACTATACCTGAACCCTGTCTAGTGAAGTGCCATCTGCGTGGTGGTGGCACTTGGTGGGGTCAGTTTGTCAACGCCTTGGTAAAGCAACTGCTTTGGTAAAAAGACGATTTCTATAGAAATGGCCAGAGGAGGTGAAATCAGGAAGGGGATGAAATTTTCAGAAATCAATGTGGCATGCGACCCACCAAGTCATCTCTGTCCATGTGCTCTCCTTGGGTTTGCTGTTCTACAAAAAGTTATCACAACCTCCCAATTACCTCTGGTTTGTCTCTCTCAAAACTCCAAAGGATTTTCAGCTGAGTGTGCTGGGAAGTATCAACTGCAAATATTCACTTAAGAAAGCTGGTGATTGATCGCTCCCACAGTGCCTCTTCCTGTTTTTTATGTACACTATCTTAAATGGATCATGTATTAATGGAACTGAAGAAAGACCATATAATGGAAGAAACACTTGCGGCTGACCTGCCTTTGAGACATGGAGTGGAGACAGGGCTCCTTTCCTCCCAGCTCTGTGGTCTGGAGCAGAGAAGCTCCTGGATTTCTATATTAACCTCTTTGAATCCAAATGCTCTGGCCTATACAAGATCAGGCCCCTTCCTTGCAGGGGGACAAAGTACAGAAAGCCCAGGGCCTGGAACACAGTAGGTCTTCAATGAACGACAGCTTTTATGATGCTGACAGTGATCCAAATCTCACACAGGAGTAAGAGACCATCTTTTTTTTTTTTTTTTAGCTGCCAGGGTTGGATAGAGAGGGGAGGAATTTTTGGATACGAATAAAAACTCCTAAGCCAAGCTCACACAGCCAGGACCTCCAGAAGGTTTACCTGGCTTCAGACAGAATACCTGGGCCCCAAACCTCTAAGCATTATTGTCTGAATGCTGCTACTCCATCCCACGGTTCTAGTGGGCTGACCAGTGAGTTGGCCAGGCTGGGCTGCCAGGGAACAGTACAACCAACAGAGCAAAAACAAAGGAGACCCAAGACAGGTAAACACCAGCCAGGGTGCTAGAGAGGAGCTGACTGCAGGCACCAGAGTGGATGAGAAGATGGAGACTGCCTATAGCTGGGACAGGGAGCAGTCAGGACTGTTGTGAGCACCCAAAGGGGGCTGTGATGGCTTTGACGGAAGGTGGTGAGGGCTCTGTGGACATGTCAGGGGACTCTGTGGACTCTGTGCTTAGTATGCTGTGACCTTCAGCACTCAAAATGCCCAGAAAAATAGAATGAGGAGGTCCTTGCCTGTGTCACTTCTCTTTCCCAAGTCTCCATTTAAAAAGATGTACGGTAGGAATGATACTGGTGGATTTTATAGCTTTTATCAGGACTAAATGAGTCTGGAACAACTTTGTTTCCTATTATAGGTGACTATTATGACTACAATTATTATATTCTTAGTAATCATCACTGTATAGCATGGCTGGTTAAACAGAAAAGTCCATTCAACAGACTTTTATCCCATTTACAGAAATTCTCTAGAGTGTGATAGTATACCACTTATGGATATGGAAAGCGATCAGATTTGAGATCAGAAAGCTGGCTGTTCCCAAGGCTGTAGCCAGAGGAAAGAAAATGTCTGAGTGCAAAGAAACTGAGGGAGGAATTGAGAGCAGTTAAGTGAGGGGTCTGGATTCAAGGTCTTCAAACCTGGCTGGCTGCACTAGAATTAGCCCAAGAACTTGAACAAAATCACAGACCTACTGAAAGAGAATCTCCACATGGTGTCTGGGGCAAATGTTTTTTAAAGTTCCCTAAATGACTGAGATGATTAGCCATCCAAATTTAGAAAGCAGAGGTCAGGGCCGGTCCTGGGGACAGGTGTCAAAAGCCATCAGCCTGGCAGGAGAGGGCCTGGGGCCTGGCCATCACCTGGACCGTGACAGCACACCAAGCCCTGGAATGCAGAGAGAGGACAATGGGGAAGCCCTCACCAGTCCATGGATTTTGGTTATTTGCTCAGTTCTAGAAATGCAGGGGCTATGGTTCAGGCTGTTGGGGAGGCTGGGTCTGCAGGTGTGAGGAAAGGGAATGCTGCAGTCAGGAGCCAGAGGAGCAGCTGGGGGTCAGGCCAGGATGGACAGGTTGACTCTCCTCTCAATCTCAGAACTTCTTTCCCGAGGAAGTGGCTTGGGACACAGTATTTTTCAGCTTCTCTCAGGACACGGTAAGAAAACAGAGCTAAACGGGGGAATGTGCTGGAGTTAGAAGAGGAAGGGAAATTAAGAGTGTGGATCTGGGTTCTCCCCTCCTTCACCTCCACCTCCTCTGCAGCTATGGATTCACTGGGGGAGTAAGGAGAAGCTGCTGGTGCCCTGAGGAGGGGCTGCTGGGCCCATGTTCTCAGGCTGCCAAAGAAGGGACCAGCTTGGGGGCTGACAGGATCCCTGGGGAAGAAGCCAATTTTATACCTTGGTGAAAGGCTAGGACCCTGCCACATCTCACGAGACTTCTAGAAAGTAGAAAGCCCCCAGCTCGCAGATACAGCTTTAGTAATCACAACACACACACACACACACACACGTCTCCTTGGAGATAAAGCAAAGTTGGTGAATCAATACAGGTGAGCAGGTGAGGGCCATGTAATTCCTCAATCAAGGTAGTTGATTGTGCTTATCTTCAGTTTAAGAAAAAATTAAAAATAACTTCTCTGAAGGAGAGAGAGACACACACACAGAGAAAGATTAGTTGTCTATCCTTTGTGCCAGTGATGTGCCAAAGTGAGGATTCCACATTACAGTCCCCAAGTTTTCCCAGAGGGACTGAGCTGCAACGCATGATTTGGTCTCCCAGGCCAAAGCCTCACGGCTCCCACAGGCCACTTTGGCCGGGCTGTTCCTTCTCGGAGGCAGTGCCTGTCTGAGCCTGGGTTCCAAAGAAGCTGGGAATACTGGTGAGAATCCTCAGAGGCCCAGCGACCCACCAGATGAACATAATAAAACACTGTCACAAAACCTGACTTTGTTGACGCAACCCTTCTTTCTTCCAGTAACCCATAATTAAATGTGTAAAGTATGCCCAAGACATCAGAAAGGAGAAAAAGCTGTGAACTTCGAATACCAAGTCCTAACCCAATGACTAACACTTCTAGTTGGGAGACCTGGGGCAAGTTAGCAAACATCTGAAAAACAGACACAAAGGATGCCTTCCCCAGCCTCCTGGAGATTTGGGGGGAGTCAGATGCGATAATGCGCCGGAAGCCACTTCTTAGTGTCTTACGTGCAGGTGCATCAGCAATGTGGCATAAACGTTGTGCTGCTGCACTGATCCTTCTGTGACCCCTCCCAAGACCCTTCTGCACACAGATGGTCACAGCGGGATCTACAGAAAAGAGCTGAGTTGGAAGGGGAGTTGACCAGGACTCCAGGCATGAGCTAAAGGAAGGCCCTCTTACAGGGCTGAACTGAGCTGAAAGGGGTGAGCGAGCAGAGATGAAGATAACTGGAAAGGTTGGTCAGAGTCAGACTGTGAATCTGAGACAGGAGGCCCTGCTTCTGAAGGTGCCACCCCAGCAGTGGCCCCAGCTCCGACCCCCCGACCTTTCTGGCCCTCTACACCAGCCAGTTAACATCTAACCCTTTGGAGTGGGTCCACGTGGGGTGGAAGCCCCAAAGCCCAGGACCCCTTCCCTGGGGGAGATGAGCAGAGGGCCTCCTGGATGGGCTGGGGTGCACACCTCCATGCCCTGGGCTCTGTGGGTTGTGCCTCTGTGATCAGGTGCTTATCTCCAGGTGTTCGCCTGAAGGGAGGTCATGAAAAATCAACACCAATCAGGGCAGTTTCCTTGGAAGCTGAAATTATCTCTCAGGCATCTTAGAGCAGGTGCAGGGCTATTTTGGGCCAGCAATCACTGTGTGTAGAGGAGGGAGCATCGCCTCTTCTTACAAAGCAGCAGCCTAGAGAGAGCCAATTACGGCTGGCAAGCGCTTCCAGCTCCTTCTGTCTATGCCGCCGAACGTGGCAGAACATCCGGGCACGGGTTCCTGCCACGACCACCGGTGAGGGCTCCTCTCCAATGGATGAAAAGATAGGGGCTCAGCTTCCTGGTCTGAAAAAGAATGTCTCCCACCTGCAGGAGAAAGTTCACATCTTTCAGTGTGGAATTCAAGGCCCCCCCTCTCTCCAAATGCACACGCTGTCTCTATTCAGAATCTTTACTCAGATTCCTCCCATGCTCTTCTCCAACCCAGACCCTCTACGCCTGTCGGAGATGGAGGGTGCATTTTCGTTTTAACTCAGATATACCGAATCTGCCTCTGGACTTCCTCCACCACGGTGTTCCCTTTCCCGGACTCCCCTTCATCATCAAAGTGCCCTTCCTCCCAGAGAGCCAACCCATCCCATGGAGCTCTCTCCTTTCTCTGTCCTCCCCTGGTTGGAACCACAGGACCTGATTGTGCACCTGTGTGCACTCTTCAAGTAACGGTGAAGACTTCCTGGCTGTATTACACCACCCCCTAAGAACCAGAAAGTGGCTCTGGGGTCTCCTCCTTCTTCGTTCCCCCTACAGCACCTGGGACGAAAGTGTCAGCACTGAATAACCACTCATTCAGTTCCTATCTCTCCCAGTTCCTCAACTTCCTGCAGAACCTGCCTCATCTCCCCTCACCTCTCAAAATCTCCTCAAACCTCTCAGATCATCAAAGCCAGTTAGATTCACACGCAACACCCAGAGTTTAGCAATCAGTGTTTCTTAAAAGCTTCTGACAGGCTTGCTTTGTGTCTCTAAGCAGTCCATTTCAGAAGACGGGGCTGTGTTTTAGGTGTCTGTCCCAGGCCTCATTCTCCTGCCAGCTAATAGGATGGGGTGGCGTGGGGTGGGGGTGCTCTGTATGGGTTCTGTTTGCCTAATGGCCCTCAGTCTGGTGGTCTGGTTTCCAAGGAAGGGAAACACTTGCATTATAAATGGATTTATTAAAATACTCGCCCATCGTTCTTGTCTTTTAGAAGCCCACGATCTAAAAATATGCCACAGAGAGAAAGGGCACACAGACAATGAAAAGACAAGAACTGGGAGCAGACAGTATCTAAAAATATCAGAGTTCTGAACAGAAAAGGGCGGTTTTACAGTGTCACGTGTTGAAAGCTTGTCCAAAGCAGCACACATCTCCCCCTGCCTTCTCCCTGCCACCTCTAGTTTCTTCATTTCTTTTTCTCTATTCACTTCCTGCCTTTGAATATTTAAACCTTACAAAATGTCAAAACAGAATGCAACGGACAGCAAGCACCACACCCGTCACTGCGCGCTCTTCCTCTCTGAAGAACACACGGTGTCAGCCCTGTCCGGTCACTGAGACCAGAGGCCTCATCTTCCTCTGGGAGCACTTCGTGTCCTCTCGATACAGGACCGATGAAGTTGCCCTGGACTGTCGTGACTGTGCGTGTGGTTTCCATCCCTTATTAGACAACAAACCCCTTTAGAGAAGGGGTTATGTCTCATTTACCCTCAGCAGCCACGGGACACAGTACTGCCCAGTTTTCAGCAAAAGGAAGTATTTTTGCTAAAGGAATGAGTGAATGATTAGCTGAAACCATGATTCTCCCTGGGCCTTGACAGCCTGTGGACACGCTGATATTAATAACCACATTTTGGTCCCACACAGCTCCCACCTCCACAATCAGACAGTCTGTCACACACTGACTCCATCTGAATCAGGAACGAAGGAGGGGGCACCTCGACAGTTCTGTCTCATGGAATCTCAGACAGACCCTAATATGAGAAACAGATGGGACAGGTTAAAACGTCTGGGTTTGGCAGAAACTTCTTTGTTGGATGTAGAAGCTCTAAAGCAACCAGGGGCCCAGGACTCTGTGCCTGGACCCAAGGGGCCATCTCAGGAGTGAAAACCAGGCAAGCCAAGCGTGGCCCTGCAGCCCTCCCCACCCCACCCCCATTCAGGACCGCTCTGCCTCTCCCAGATTCCTAGTGTGGGATTTCGTCTAAAGAGAGTCTTCCAATCAGCAGAAAATAAACTGCTAGGTTACAAGAAAGTTTCCTAATTACTGCTCCCTGGAGCAAAATGAACTACTCACACCCACCTTCACCCCAGGAGCACCCCTTGACCGCTGTCCCCAGAATCGCTTCAGGCTGCTGGGTACCAGGCAGTAGAGCCGGAGCTGGGAGGCTGTGGCTACCAGCTGCCCTTCCCTGACCCATGAAACCACAGCAAGTTGTCTTTCCTCCTGCCTCCTCCCCCCGCCTCGGAGCTTTCAGGCCCTCCTGCACCGCCCCCTTCCCAAAACTTCTCATAAGCATCCCTCGTTATCACGAGTGAATGACTGAATGTGAGAGTGGGCATCCACCCCACGTCCCTGGTCTCAGGTGAAGAAATCCCCTGTGATGACAGACAGTGACTTGCCCAGTCACACTGTCAGACAGTGTCTGAGGAGACTCATCCTTCTTCCAGTCTTTGCATATTTAACAAGTTTAAAAGATCACTGTGAGAGAAACCAGGGACATCAGAGAATTCTGAGCATCAGCCATTCCAGGTAGAGTCAAATTCTGCCCCAAGCAGGGAGAACGTGGCTCCAGGTGCACTCAGCTGCGGGTCATCACCCACTCTGCCTGTGTGCACAGCCAGGCCTGCAGAAACTTGTTTTTTTTTTTTTTTTTCCTCCCTGACAAATTGCTGATAGTTTCAGCCAAATGGGACTTGGACTCCAAGAAAACTATTTGCCTCGCGTCTTCCCCAGTTTACCTGCCTCGGGAATTATGTGAGAGGGCCGTGCTGGAGCTGATGTCCAACTGCGGTGCTCGCTGTGTGGCACCAGCTTGACAGCATCCATGTGAATGGAATCCAGCCAGGCCTGGCACTTCTCTGCCTCTCACAGCAAGCCCTGTCTCTCCGGCCTGCCCCCTCTCCTTCCACCCCTCCCCCCCAATCAAGAGTGTTGTATTTCCCAAACCCCGTTTCACAGCGACGTTGTTTTATAGGGCCCCTCCAAAATACCTTGAATAGTCCCTTTTTTATCGCTTCCATTTTCTGAAAACTCCAGCTGCTCCTCTGAAACCATCCAAATCTAATTAACCGCCTAAGCTGGAGTTAGGGACAGTGGCTCACTTTCGGGTCCTTAGCATACCCATTCAGGCCTTCTTTCAATATGGGCACAAAACCAGGAATTTCTAATAATTGTATCTATGGGCCTGGAAGGAGAAAAAAAAAGAAAAGAAAGAAAGGAAGAAAGCTGCTAATAAGTAGGTCTGTGAAAGCCGGGAGATCAGCACCTCGCCTGAACTTGGCAGCCCAGGCCCGAGAAACTTGGAGACAATGCCATGGGGGATCGGAACAGCTTAGCCTCCTGACTCAAATTTTGTGAGAACCGACCCGACTGTGAATAGAGATCCCAGCCTCAGTGCTAAATGGTCCCAGCTCAGACTCATTGAAATGTCTTCTCACAGAATTGGAAAAGAAGAGGGCCAGGAAAGTTTGCAGAATGCCAATAAGGCTGTGCTGAGAAGGGGAAGATGGGGGAAATTCAGAAGTTTGCTCCTGAATGACATGGATTAAGACAAAAGCAGTGCACTGGGTCTCTGCCAGGTGGCACCGCCAGGAGGGGACCCTGCTGCCTGGGGAGCTGCCAGGGAGGGGAGCTCCCTGGGCATGGACCACTTCCTGGGATGTCACTCTGGAGCTGGGGTCCCTGGGATGTCACCCCACTGCTCCTTTAACGGAAAAGGCATGGAGGGAGCAAGGGCTCCAGTGTGCTCCTGAGTCCCGGCTGCTGCCTCCCATGAGAAACTCCCTTCCTCACCATCAAAACTCAGTCCCCTCACTTTGCCTAGAGAGGTCATGGAAAAATCAGTATTTGTGCCCATTTTTTCCAGACCCATTTCCAACACCAATATCCCCTAAAGCCTACCCCAGCCCTCACCACAGCTCCCACTGGCCAGCCCATCCTCCCATTTCACTTCTTGTCTAGCTTCGGGGGAGCGGGGGGTCTGGGGCTGCCCCGTATACTTCTGGTATATCCCACCACTCCTTATGTTTAGGACAAAATTAATAAACGGTACTTGAATAGCCACGTGGTTGACCTAGGCCAAGCCTGGAATTCAATCTGCTCTTAACCGCAATTCAAGATTTTATCACATTATTCTTAGAGGCGCTTCCCAGTGGTTGGTTGGTTGACTTATTTTGATCATTGTGGGAGTGAAAATGAAAGAAGAGCAGGAGAGTTGCTTTTTGATAGCAGTATGTGGAGGTGGACAAATTATAAGAAAAATTAACTTATGTGTGAACGTATACAGAGATGTCGTATTCCCATACACGTGTCTACAAATGTATATGTCTATTTATACATATATGGAATGGGAGTAAATTACAATAAGAGAGAAAGCAGTTTTCTTCTGGAAAGTAGTCAATGGTCTCTCACTATAAAGAAGAACTGCAGGTTTTTATAAGGGGCATAGATCAGATAGTGCACAATACAGCAAGCACGTGTTCTGTTCACTTTTATTTTCAGTGTTGTCTCGAGTTGTTTTTCCAGGAGTAGGAACGGATTGTTTCTTAGGAATAAGAATTCACTCACAGGGCCTCACTAGCAAGGTCTTACTGAGAAGAAATAAAGCACCATCTCCAGTCACATCTTTGCTTTTGCTGATGGTAATCTGAAGCCCCATTGTAGCCCAGATATGAAGAGGGGCAGAGCTGGAACACAGTGAATTTCAAGACACAGAGTCCTCTCCAAATGAAACTGTAAATAAGTCAGGGTCATCTCTGATTGGATGAGGTGTATGGAGGTCCTCCCTTCTTCCCCTTCCCTCATGGTCTTCCCTCTCCTCCCCTCAAACCCTGGCAGCCTCAGGGGTTCTCATGGGCTTCCTAGCTCAGAGCACTGTGCAAAGCTTAGCTTTCCTCCAGGGCGCAGGCTTCACACAGAGAGTTAGAAATTCTAGGTGTTGGTCCCAATTCTGTTCTTTTCTAGCTCTTGGGAGCTTATCACCCTGGAGTAACCGCATTCATTTTGCATAGAAAATGGTCACTACAAACACATCTTACTTCACGTGCCCAACAATGTACATCCCTGCTCTTGTGGATCTTAAAGGATGCCAAACACAAAATGGAAGATGTGACCATGAGTCTTCTTGGTCTTAATGGTCTTCATTATTCAGAGAGGACACGGAGGCTCTGAGACTTTGAGCATCGGGCCCAGATCACCTGTAGATCCTGCCTCAGTGGTCTTCCTCCATCTCACATGGTGACACCCCTGGTGAAGAGGAGATATCTGTCCTTTGGTGGTTATGGTCTCTAGAGCCAGAAGGATAAGGTTCAAGTCATAGCTCCCTCACCTGGCTTCTAATAAGCACTAGACACATTTGCTGTTATTATTACTATTACTTTTATTGCTGCTTTTAATTGTTTTTCCAAGACTGTGAATGGACTCTCTCTTATGCAAGCTGTACACATGAATTGTCCAATTAGCCAGTTTAGGGCTACAGATGGAACTAGATTATCCATAAGCAGAAAAAGTGCATGTACCCAAGCAAAACAAATGCACCAAAAACAAAGCCTACTTCAATGAACTTAGCTTTGTGATCAGAAAATTCCACCAAAACAGGGGTAGAGAATCATAACTATATCATTTAGTGTTTCCTCTCCAAAGGACTCACCATGAAGCAGAGTATGCCCTGGAGGAGACAGCAGAGCACAGGTGCCTCCCTTGTCAGGAGTCTGAACCTGGGACCTGGGCTTCCTCAGCCGAGCCCCTCTGGCTCCCTGCACTCAGTAGCCGTGGCGGTCACCACAGTCACATTATCCTTTCTGGGCTTGGTCTTCCCAGGGGCCACTCTCTTGACCTCCTTCTGCATTTGTTCTCCTTCCCTTCATCAGGCATGTTGAGGAGTGGGAAGCGGGGATGGGAATTAGCTGCTGAAAAGGTTTGTGATGAGGCCAGACTCAGCTTTGTCCATCTAGGTGCTACCAAGTGGGGAAGCCACTTTTGATCATCATAGGGACAAGGCATTCATGTAACTCATGCCAAGGACCCCTCTGACACTACACCATCGACAGCAAAGACAGCTGACATATACAAGGTGGATGTCAGCAAGCTGTGAACTAGGGAGCTGTCTGTCACTTTTCTACCTTTTTCTTCAGGATCATTTTTTTTCCTATAGCACCTTCCTCTCGTCCCCTCCCCAGAAGTTGCCCATGAGCTGGCCTCTGGCTGTCCAGGGTAACTAGCTGGCTGCAGCCTTATGCCCAGGACATATTTCCACTTCACAGAAACTGAGGCTGAATCTTCATCTACTTTCCCGCCTCCACCGCACATATATACCTGGTGTATCTCCCTCATTATTGAGAAAATTGGCTCAGCTGGTACCTAGTGGAATATTTATCAATACAAAAGCATTTGTGGCTACTGAGAGCTTCCATCTGCTTGAGGGGTCTATGCACTTCAGAATGGAAAGAGTGGAACAGAGGTCACCTGCAAAGGTAGAAGGTCAGGCCAAGTGCCGGGGCAGTGGGAGGGCAATTGAAGGACAAAGGCTGGGCCTTGCTGATAGCCTTTCAAATCGCATAGCACGCTGAGGCCCTGAGTGGGGAGTAAAGGAGTAAAACCTGTCAGAATCACAGTTCCATTTGGCAGAGGGGCAGGGAACTGGTCAACCAGCTGCATGTAAACAATGAAAGGTATTTCTTTGGAAATTTTTACTTGTCTTTTATATCTTGGATTCATAGCTTTGGGGTTTTCAGTTTTGAATTGAGGAACGTTAGAACTATGAGAGACTCAGGAGATACTGTAATGCATCCTCCGTATTTTACAGATGCAAAAACAACCTAGGAGAGGAAAACGACTTGACTGAGGTCCCAGAGCAAGGCGGTAGCTATGTGTCTGGGGGAAATTCCCAAGATTTCACATATACAAGATAAAACAAAGTTTTCTATAGGATATAGGGAGAATGAGGCCCTTTCCTTCAATATATTCTTCTTTTTGATTTTGGGGTCTCAGAAACCAGCTGAACCTGGCATGGGATCTGCGTGTGAAAAGTTAGCATCCTTGGCTGAGGGTGACCTGGCGGCAGCACCTGTCACCCCACAGGTCTTCAGGGTTGATTCAGTTCATCTGCTTGCCTAGGTAGTGTCCCTTCCCTCCCTCCCTCAGTGCTCTGTGTGTGTCCCTCCCAAAACTGCATGCTCCGTCAAAGAGGCCAACTTTCCCTGGTAAGAGAAGGACAGTTCTTCGGTTAAGGGTAGACGAGTAACTGTGCTCCCTGGTTAGAAACTCCAGACAAGTTCTTGAAGTCCTTTTGTAGGAGAACATAGGTAGTCAGGCTTCCAAGGCTACAGACACATCCAAATGACGTGCCGCATGTGGCAGTCTACCTTTCCTTCAAAAAACTTTTAATCAATAATTTAAAAAAATAAAAGATTTGCCTTCTTTCCATTTTAAATGACAAACTGACCAATCAGGGAGCAAGCAGGCTGGAACATCATGTCACCACTCTGTGGTTTGACATTTTAGTGACCCTATGGCCTTGCAAAGGTCACCCTCCCAGTGGTGTGCTAGAGCTGGCTCATACCAAGTCAAGTATGTTCATCTTTCTCCAGCTTCACATCGGCAGCTTGAAGTTGGCCATGCTAAAAGTATTTACACCAAGGAAACCAGCAAATCAGAGCTTTCTTTCCCCACCCCTCCACTGAACAGGTTCATCAGCTTTCTCTCTTCCCAGGGCCACTGCTTCCCCTGCTATGAGAGGCTGTCCTCTGTGCTCAGGTGCTTTCATCGTGTCCAACTCTTTGCCACTCCATGGGCTGCAGCCTCCAGCTCCTCTGTCCATCAGATTCTCCAGGCAAGAATGCTGGAGTGGGTTGCCATTCCCTTCTCCAGCTATCACAGGCTATCTTGGCTCAACTTACTTCTGGCTCCCTGTTGAAGAATTGTAATCAGAGCAAAGTGGCAGGTCTTTGTCTAGAGAAAGACACGAAAGCCTTGATGTTCTTTCTGATTAATCAGTGGCAAATCTTAAGCTCACTGATTGACACCTCAGATCAGAAATATCTAGATGGCTGTGATCCTTTATGTCCTCTTGGCACAGAGTCTAAATGGCTCTGTGCACTGCCACTTTTCACTCATATAGGGGGGATCCAGGAGTTCAGGGACACAGACACATCCTTCCAGCAAATTGAACTTGGGAGGGATGGAGAGACACACTCTGCCTTAACCCTAACTCTTAACTTGAATAAAAGGCCCTGAAGAATTTTTGCAGATCTTGTATGCAGTGTTAATGAGCAAGGCCTCCCAAAAGGGTACTATCTCCACCCTTATAGTTATCCATTGCCTTTAATTGTGTACTTTGGCTTGTTGCTGTTGAGTTTTGTTTTCACTGGAAGTGTGGGAGGGAAAAGATAATACTTAAAATAGTAGAATACTTTTAACATAGCCTCCTTGCTTAGTGGGAGCTGAGAAATCTCGGTCCCTTAGAGTCATTGTTAGCTTTTATCTGGGTTTCAGCCATGAGGAGCCTGACTGAGAGGGAGTTGATTGTGGAGTTGATTGTGTCTATGGTGAGACTGAAGGGAGGGTCCACAGCATATTGCCTGTCACGTTAGGCACATAACTTTTATAACGTTTCCCTTGTTAGGCAGTTGGAAGTTGGGTTTATTATCTCCACTTAAGAATACATGAAACTGAGCAAATGTTGAACCTAAGATAGTTTTGGGCCTCCTATACATCAATGTGGGAGACCTGGGTTCAATCCCTCGGTTGGGAAGATCCCCTGGAGGAGGGCATGGCAACCCACTCTAGTATTCTTGCCTGAAGAATCCCATGGACAGAGGAGCTTGGCAGGCTACAGTCTATGGGGTCGCTAAGAGTTGGACACAACTAAGCAACTAAGCACGCACATTAGGAAAACATAAGACTTTATACCAAAGAGATATCATACATTTAATGCTGAAATCTCAAGAATCCAAGATGAGTATTTCATGTATGGATCGATTGACTGAGGATAGAGTTCTAGTGGAGGGTAAGCTTAGTTTCATGTTAGAGTCATTATTGTACAGCATTGTTCATAGTGCATTCATTTAATCTATTTTAACAGTGCAAGCAAAGCTAGGAGTATGTATCTATGTGTGTATCCATGTATCTCACGTATGAACTTGCACTAGATCATGTTTTCATGAGTGAGTACCTACCATGCAGCTGGCATGGGGCTTTAAGCTCTAAGATACAAGGGAGAAGCTGAGAAGACACTAGGGCTCTTTGTGAAGCTTACAGTCCAGTGTGTGACCTTGTAAAAGGCTTGATAAGAATCAAACTCAAGACTCCTGATAACAAAGTCCAAGCATTCTTTCTCCTATGTAATAGCTGTTCCCCTTGGAAGGGATGGCTTCCCTGGTGGCTCAGAGGTTAAAGCGTCTGCCTCCAATGCGGGAGACCCTGGTTTGATCCCTGGGTCGGGAAGATCCCCTGGAGAAGGAAATGGTAACCCACTTCAGTATTCTTGCCTGGAGAATCCCATGGACGGAGAAGCCTGGTAGGCTACAGTCCAATGGGGTCGCAAAGAGTCGGACACGACTGAGCGACTTCACCCACCCCTTGGAAGTGATAAGAAATGGCGAGAATGTGTAGAGGTGGCTCTTTCCTCAAGAGATCCCCCTGGGTCCCCCTGGATCTTTGGTAAAACTCTGTGGACTGAGTTTTCCTCTGATTAGTCTGTGGAGAGGGAACTGGTGCTTTCTCCATCTTTTCCTTCCCTGTTCTGGAGACACATCCTTTCCCCAGATCAGAGAGGACTCTGCTAGGAAACACACAGGAGATAGCAAGGGGATCAGTTGCCTTCATGGAAAAAAGATTTAAAGGCTGAACCTGTGGCAGGAAGCTCCACCTCAGTGCTCCCCAAGGAACCCATTTTATTTTCCCTGGGCCCCCAAACCCCGAGGAGAATCAGCCACGGGGAAAGAGTCCAGCAGGCCTGAGGAATGAGAGCTGGTGACAAAGTGAATGCAGGCAACTCTATCATCTGCTCCCAGGGAGGGGAGGCTGAGGAGCTTGGAGGACTGTTTTTCCCTTAACAGATGCAAGAAAGAGCCGGAAAAGGTCAGAGATAAATGTAGCCCTCACTTTGTTCTGCATATTCAAAAGAACTTTTCTGAAGAAAGACCCAAAATATATGTGTGTTCACTCAACCTTTTCTGTCAGGCACAAAGTTCCAGATATGGAAATGACAGGGTAGCCACCAACGACGTGTTTGCAGGGCTCACAAGCCGGTCCCCAAAAAGAGCACGCTTTGCGTGGGGCCCATCAGTCTGGCTGGAGAGAGAGAAGCTTGGAAACAGGAGAGTATCTTAAGAAATCACTCCCAGAGGGAGCAAAAAGTTCCCAGGGAGAAAGCGGGGATGGAGTGGGAGGGGGAGAGGGGAACGCCATCATCGCGGGAGGCTGGATGGAAACAGTGCAAGACCTCACGGTGGCCGACATCCCCGCGCATAATCAGAAATTCCTCTCAATTCTGTGGGAAAAGGCTCTTTGCATTGTCAGCCCAGATGCCCCCATGAAGAAATAGCATGAAATGAGTCTCAGGGAAATGTCAGCGTGGGAGTGAGAAATGAATGCCAGTGGCTGGGTGGGGGAGGACAGGCCAGAGAGATGGGCTGACGGAATAAGCTGTCGTCCCCAAAGCAAAACAACACCCACGAAGGTAAAGGGACTCTGCATCCAGTTTGGGCAGTTAGACACCCATTTTCTCATTGCTAGTTCCAATTTTTTTTATCTCATAGCCCCGAAATACCTCTCCTACATGTTTCCACAATCAAGGATGACCCAATCTTCCTTTACAACCATAATTCCACCTGTCCACTTGGGTTCACAAAGCTAGCCTCTGCCCCATTCTTCAGACACGTCGAGGACTTTCGTATTCCACCTCTCACCCATGTCTCCAAGTCTTAGAGTGCTTGCGAGATAACTTCCGGTTACACCTCTCTGATGTGATATGTGCTTAGTTGCTCAGTCGTGTCTGATTCTTTGTGACCCCATGGACTGTAGCCTGCCAGGCTCCTCTGTCTATGGGGATTCTCCAGACAAGAATACTGGAGTGGGTTGTCATGCCCCCCTCCAGGGGATCTTCCTAACCCAGGGATCAAACACAAGTCTCCCACGTTGCAGGCAGAGTCTTTACCGACGGAGCCACCAGGGAAACCCTGTTGTGATGTTCAACTATAATTAGTAGATCCTGTCCTAAGGCTCTTTTCACACTTATCCTACCTGGTCACACTCTGTATTAGTCTCAACTATTAATGATAATAATAATAACCAATATCTATTAAGCACTAAAACTATACTAAAACAACCTAACCCTTGTACAATTTATTGAACGAATGAATAGTGACGTTATTTAATCCTTTTCAGAGAAACAAAATGAGGCTTAGCTAGGTCAAAGGACTTATCTATAATTACATATATAGGCAGAACCTGGATACAAATCTCAGTCCTTCTGATCTGAGATACTCTCTTGTTACTCTTGTGTTCTTCTGCTTTCCATAATGTTTGCTTACTGTCTATCTTCTGAGAGTCGATAAATGCTCGTTTTGCAGATCTAGCCCAGAGAAGATGTTCAGTTGTAAATAATGGATGCCTTTGAATCTGACTGTTTTCTTTACTCAATGCATACATTTGGTGCTTGCTTTACAAGTAAATTCATTGATAAGCATGAATATTGAAGGTTTTAAAAGGACATGAGACAGGTTTATCTGATATACGGTTAACAAATGTTCTTGAAGAGATTGGAAGAATATTATCTTCTTAGATGGGCTTCCCTGGTGGCTCAGACAGTAAAGAATCTGCCTGCAATGTAAGAGACTGGGTTCAATCTCTGGATCTGGACGATCCCCTGGAGAAGGGAACGGCTACCCAACTCCAATATTCTTGCCTGGAGAATTTCATGCACAGAGGAGCCTGGCGGGCTACAATCCATGGGGTCACAAAGAGTCAGACACAACTGAGCCTGGGTGACTTTTGCTTTTCTTTTACTATCTTCTTAAGTAAGACTTTAGGAACCAGAGATTCTAAAATTCAATGTTATAGTGGACAATTAACTTCTAGCAAATAACAAAACTTTTGCACTATAATTATAGACAGGGCTGGAGATGATTTTAAGAGCATCTAGCACAGCTGATTTTTCATTATAGGTGGAAAATCTAAGGTATAGACTCAGGAAGGGCCTTATTCTTGGTCATTCAGGTAGTTCTTCTCAGAACTAATTTTGTTGAAGTGTGAATACTTGAAAAGATCAACCCACAGAGGAAATGTGGAACACCGGTAGTGTCTAGAGCTTCTCAAACCCTAGTGTGCATACAAATCAAGTATGGGGTTCTATAGCATGCAAATTCTGACTCAGTGAAATCAGAATTGGGGGTGGGGGCTGCATTTCTGACAAGTTCCTAGGTGAGGCCTCTTCTATCTGTCCATGGACTAACTATACCCTAGACAGCTGGTATCTAATCTAGATCAGCACTATCCAACAGAGATATCACTGGAGCCACTTACGTCATTTTAAATTTTCTAGTAGCCACATATAAGAAAGCTTTAAAAAGGTAAAATTAAATTTAATAATATATATTGAATCTAATCTTTGAAATCCAGTATTTAGCTTTAAATTTATAGCACAATTTGAACTAGTCAGATTTCAAATGCTCTATAGACACACGTGGCTAGTGGTTATCAGCTTAGACAGACTAGCTCCAGACTACATTTCTATTACTAGTAGACTCTCTTGTGAAGTCTATTTCATTTTTAGGTCTTGAAACCCAACTATACCAGTTCATCTCTCAAAACAGACTCATTTCTCTGTGTGCCCTATGACATCCTGTCCAGGTCTGGGCACATTGAGTCAGTGAAGGCATTAACCGATTTCAATCCTCCCTAACTTCCTATAAGGAGAAAACAGACTTTCCCACCTCTTTGCACATTTATATTATTCAGATCAGAGCTCTCCAGTTCCTACACTGTGTATGACGTTAGATAAGGTAACTTCCAAACTTTCTTCTTCTTCCAAGAGTCTATGATTTTATTCATTCCAACATTAGCTACAGTCGCCTTCTCAGCCTCCTCTTTTTCTTCATGGCAAACAGTTCTTCCATCCCTCCCTCATTTCCCCTCTTAAAAACTCATTAATCACCTGCATGCTCCCTCTGGAGCCAATTTCAGGCAACTCTCAGATTTAGAGGCTTAAGTGGAATGCTGAAGTCTAATAGAGGACAATTGGGGTACTATATTAGATGCTCCTATATCTTAATGCCCTCAGAATTCTGTCTCAGGTTTATATATGGCCCTGAGAAAAATGACCCATGATCAAATTATTAAGTGTGCAAGGAAGAGTAGAATATAGAAGTGTAGTGGCTAAGGGCACAGGCTCTGGGATCAGACAGCCTGTGATCAAATACCAGTCAGCATAGGAGCAAAGTAAATTCTCTAAGCTTCTCTGTCACCTAATAGCTACACAGTTCAATGAGATAACCCAAGTACATGACTTCAGACAGTACCCCTACAGATTAGTGTTTAATAAGTTGCAGGTGATTATAAAATCTAGAGTTTTTTGACATGTGAGAAGGGGACCTGATCCTTGCCCAGCTCCATCAGGAGAAGTCCTGTGGCCCAAAAGGACTGAGTCCATTTTGGGTTGTGCCTGCATATGTGTGTGTTAGTCACTTGGTCATGTTCAACCCTTTGTGACCCAATGGACTGTACCCCATCAGGCTCCTCTCTCTGTGGGATTGTCCACACAAGAATACTGGAATGGGTTGCCATTTCCTCCTCTGGGGGTCTTCCAAACCCAGGGAACTTAGAGCATACCTACTTCTCTTTCATGTGTGCATGCTAAGTCGCTTTAGTCATGTCCAACTCTTTGCGACCCCGTGGATGGTAGCCCACCAGTTTCCTCTGTCCAAGGGGATTCTCCAAGCAAGAATACTGGAGTGGGTTGCCATGCCCTCCTTCAGGGGACTTTCCAGACCCAGGTATCGAATCTGCATCTCTTGGGTCTCCTGCACTGGCAAGACGGGTTCTTTACCACCAGTGCCACCACCACTAAGACATTTAATCCCTCTAATCTCAAGACCTTCTTAGTTCAGCCCTTGTCCTTAAATTCCATCACTGATTTCCCTCTCATCACCTTTCTAGCTGGCATTCATTGGCAAACTTCACCTGGCTCTTTAAGAGCTTGTCAAGCGCAGGTCATGGCAGAGTGCCCTGTGCACAGAACTCCTGGGTGATGCCTTGTTTCCATGCTGCCCAAAGTCACCTCATGCCGTTTGCAAATAAACTTCTCCCCTGAAAGAAAGAACAAACAGTTCATAATTGGCAATCTGCATAATGAGTGGTGCGTCTATGCAAATATAACATTTGGAATAATCTATTAATATCTCGACTGTGATGTCTGTGGGCCACCACTTCCCATGCTAATGAGCCAGAGCCAAATATTTTCTGACTCTTCTTGAGGTGAGAAGAGAGACTGGCAAACTGCTTTCTTCTTGGGGTTCCAATTAGAAATCTGAAGACCACCAGAGTTGGAAAGGATCTCAGAGACTATTTGATCCCTACATTCCCCAACCACCTCTCACATTAAGGATGAGGAGTTAGAAGTTGAGAGACATGTGGCAGCCCCTACATGAGCTTCCTGCGCTGTCAGTGGTCAGAAGCCAGTGGCAGACTCCCAGCCTCAGCCCTTCTTGAGACACCAACAATGGATCAACATCACCTCCTACTGATCAGGCGTTTGTTTCTAAAATACAGTCTTCCTTGTGTGGAATTCCATGTGGAATTGTCTTTAGCTCTCCCTCCTCTGCCTTCCCTTTCTCTTGATTGAGCTCCTCTTGCTGATCTGGACTTTTAATCTAGAGAACCAACTTCTAAGGACTGCAAGGCAGAGAACTGGGGAACTCAGATCAAAAACATCTGGTCCCAAATAAGATGTCATTTGTGAGCTAACCAAAAGATATAGCCCTTGGATAGGGTTGAGTCCTTTGCTGGTGAAGTAGAAAGAGTCTTAAACACACAAACACACACTTCAGTTTTAAAAGTGCTGCTGAATCACCAGCTCTGGGGAAGTGCAGGACAGGCTTTATGAGTAACCCATGACCACATTTTCTTAACCCCTTCCCTTTTATCCCAGGCTCTTTTGCCAATCTTAGGCACTTCTATCATTCTCTTCCCCTTCCTTAGAAGTTCCTCCTGTCACCCAAGTTTCTGACAAGCAGCAGTGCATGTCCACATACCTGGCCTGGGCAGGGTGGGAAACTGTGGCCAAGGACAGAACCACTGGTTGCTCAGTCAGACACTTAACCCTTGCCCGGGATGGAAGAGAGCCAGTATGGTCTGGGAGGTTTGGGCCACACCCCAGCAGGGACACTAGCAAGCCTTAAGTTCTCCATGTTTAAGGCACAGGGCGAACAGCTGCTCCCCTCTGATGCAGTTTCTGGACTTGACTTCACTACTCAGATTGAATTAAGAGCCTCTCCTCATGTTTTGGGCTTCCCAGGTGGCGCTAGTGGTAAAGAACCCACCTGCCAACACAGGAGACTTACAACAGACGAGGGTTGGATCCTTGGATTGGAAAGATCCCCTCGAGGAGGGCATGGCAACCCACTCCAGTATTTTTGCCTGGAGAATCCCCACGGACAGAGGAGCCTGATGGGCTACAGTCCATAGGGTCGCAAAGAGTCGGACATGACTGAAGAAACAGCATGCACACATGCCTCCTTTTTCAGTTTGTACAAACCACCCTTTTCCTTTGTACAATTTATACTTTGCTGAGCTGTCTACATGTCTCTCTTCCAGGGCTAGATTATGAATCTTTTTGTCTCCTGAAACCTTGAGCACCTTTCTCAGTATCTGCCACAAAAACATGCTCAGACAGAGTAAGTAAATGAAGTCATAAAAACTTCTGCACATTTCAGTTTCTGCATCAGGGAAATGAGGTACTTGCACTTTTTCAACTTAACTCTATGAGTCTAAGATCTTATTGAGCACCTGCTGTGTGCTCACATTCTGCAAGGAGTTACTAAAAATCAAAGGAAGTATAAACCTTCTTCTAGCCCTCACCAGTCTAGTTGGAAACAAAAACACATTCAGTAAAGAAAATCATTTCAGGCTAAACTGGCCGGCTATATAGTTGATGCAACAGAGATTCAGAGAAAAGGTAGATCCCTGCCAAAGAGTGAGTGAGTAAAATCGCTCAGTTGTGTCCAACTCTTTGCGACCCCATGGACAGCCTACCAGACCCCCCGTCCATGGAATTTTCCAGGCAAGAGTACTGGAGTGGGTTGCTATTTCCTTCTCCAGGGGATCTTCATGACCCAGGGATCAAACCAGGGCCTCCCACATTGTAGGCAGATGCTTTACCGTCTGAGCCACCAGGGAAGTCCCTGCCAGAGGGGACATTTAAAGACAATTCTCAGTAGCAGTAGGTGGGTGGGCACAGGGTGGGAGCATCACAAGAGCAGAGATGCATGAGCCACCTGCAACAGGGTTTCAGAGCTAGGCATACAAGTCAGTTACCTGTGGAAGAGGAGAGCCAGCCTCATACCTGATTCCTGATCATCAATTCAGTAAGAAACCTTAACAACTCTTGCTCATACATTTAGCTTCTCCTCTATATACACTTTTCCCTAAAAAATGTGTCCTATTTTAATAAAACACTGTGTCACTCATGTTATCCTCAAAATGTTCCTTCACTTCCTTGCTCCTTGGAAATGTGACTCCTGTCACTGGATCCACTGTGTGAACAGCCCCGTGCAATCTGGCTGCTTCCTCCACTAGGTGCTGGTGCTATTTTCTAAAGGACTCTAGAGCATCAGTAATTGCCAGACCTCAGAGCTATTTCTGGTTGGAACTGCTGGCCACCAACCTGCCTTTCTTGAAATGTCTCTTCTGCTTACTGTCATCTGCTCAGCTTTTTTTTTTTTTTTTTTAATCACAAACCTCACTTTCCAATTTTTTTGTTTGTTTGTTTTTTACTACCTTCTCATCCCTAAACACAGATATTCCCCCAAATCACTGAGAATCTTTACCTTAATCCCTGGATGATTGCATCTTTTTTATATAATACTGGCTTCTACCCAGAGGACTTGTAAATTCCTGATACTAACCCCAAGTCCTCTCCCAAGCTCTGGACACTGGCTTCGAATCAACTGCCAACTAAACCATCAGCCTGGAGTCTTAGCGGCACCTCAAAACCGCTGCCTGAAATACAGCCCTTCCTATTTGCTCTTACCCCTAGCCTCCCCCCGCCACCATCCCTCCCTTTCCTTCCTCGGCCACATTTATTCCAAAGCTTAAACTTTGTAGATGCTCCCTCCTCAGCATCGTGTTTCAGATTCCTCTCTTTCTTTCCGTTTCATGCGCCTGTCCTTTCATGTGGCTCTTTTCTCCCTCTTAGATACCTGCCCTGTCACTGTCATTTTCAAGCCATACAAAGCTGCCAGGTGCACCTTTTCTTTGTTATGGCTCTGATTATTCCTCTTCACTGGATGAAAGCTTTCCGCGATTCTCCTTTACCTACAAAACTTAAAAGAAACCCTTGGTCGGGGGCCCAAGTCTCTCTCTTCCGTGGCCTCATCCTCTGGCTTTTACCTCCCACCACTACCTATTCAGCCTGGCAGGCTACAGTCCATGGGGTCACAAGAGTTGGACACGACTTAATGCAAAACCACCACCACTACCTATTCAGGGGCTTCCCAGGTGGTGCAGTGGTAAAAAATCGACCTCAGTGCAGGGGACGCAGAAGACGTGGGTTTGATCCATGGGTCAGGAAGATCCCCTGGAAGAAGAAATGGCAACCTGATCTAGTATTCTTGCCTGGAAAACTCCATGGACAGAGGAGCCTGGTGGGCTACAGTCCATGGGGTCGCAAAGAGTCAGACACAGCTGAGTGAGCACAGAAGCGCTATTTACTCAGCTTCCCAATTACAAAGATCTTGACTGTTTTCCACAGATATTTCACAAACTCCCATCTCAGTGGCTTTCTCAAGCTCACGTGTCTTCCTAAAATATTCTCCCCCTACAATTACTATAAAAATGTATGTATCCTTCAAAATTCCATTCCTTCCTCAAACCCGAAAACTAGTGTAATTTCTATCTCTTTCTTTCTCCCCCAAGTTACTTAGATGTTTTACTTTAAATTTGCAATTATTTATTAGCAGGCTCCAAACCAGAAAGTAAGCTCCTAAGACTGGGACTAGATCTTATTTGTTTCTGAATTCTCTGGAGGATTTAATACATTGCCTTAAAGGCTCTCATTAAAAGTGAATTGAATTGAACTGAACTGAAATACTGATAAAGAGGTCTGATGACAGTGTCCTTTATTCCTCATCTCCAGAGTGAAACGTCCTGAGAACTACTTCTTGAGAACAATCTGTGAGCTACAGAGCAGTTAAAACATTTAAACTTCAACTTGGATGGCCATCCCCTATATCTAGTGAAAACTGACTTCAAGGACTTCTGGAAGTAGCCTTTTTTCCTTTAAAATTCTGAGATGACATGATAGAGGCAGGTGACTCAGCAGGTTTCTGGAGCTGCACATCAACTGTCCTGAATTCTTGTTTATTCTTGCCTGTGCAGTCACATTTATGGAGTGACATTTTACGGATGCTGTTCGGGAGGTAAAGAGTTAATGAATATACAGTTAAGGCTTTCAAGTTTAAGATCCTGATGACACTCTAGGAGAAGCGTCCATGTCATTGTTTGTTTGTTTTTACCAAGGTATTCACAGGGCCTGGAAAACATCAGTGTGTAATACATTTTTATTAAATAAATTTGATGGGGAGATGATACCTGACCAAAGAGCTAATCAAATTAAAATCCAAGGTAGCAAAAGATTACACAAAAACACAAGATCGTAAAGTTACTGCATTGTATCAATCCTTGAATTCCTCACCCCACTCTCATCCCGTCTAGTGCCTAGAATAACCCAGAGGGGCACATCAGAGCTGGAATAACCTCAGGTGTCACGGATACAAACTTCCACCCAGTGCAAGACCAGCTCTCAGGCGTCCTTGACAAAATCCCTTCCAGCTTCTACTTTAATTTCCTCAAGAATAGTAAGCTTGCTGACATCTACATTGTTGGACAGTTCTCTGTGTTAAAAAGGCACTTCCCATATTGAGCCACAAGTTGGCTTCTTATAAATTCCACCCACTGGTCCTAATTCTGCCTCCAAAGTAACACAGTGAATATCTATTTTTCTCTTCCATGTGATGGCCTTCCCATGTCTTAAGACACGTCTCCACCATGTGAACTCTTCTCCGTTCCCTGCCCCCATTGCCTCAACCATTCTTCCTGTGACCTGGTTTCAAAGCTGTTCTTTACGATCATTACCCACCTCTGAATGTGCAGCAAACATGCTACCCACTGGTCCTCTAAAATGTGATTCCTAGACCTGAACCAAATACCTTATTTATGCTCTAGCTCAACTGTTACCTTCTACAATCTGAGTTCCATCCATCTCTTGAAGAAGCCTATGAGTACATCGAATTTTGTGAAGCTTGGTAATTATTTGCTTACACTAAGTGTAGAATTTTGTTAAAAATTCATGCCCATTTTAGATAAACTCACCTCCCCCAAGCCTCTCATCCTCTGATTTTTCAGTTATCATAGGACTTGACCATGGCCAAAAAGAATATTAAGCAGGTTTTATGCAGGGACTGGTAGGAGTAATGGTAGGTAAGGAAAGGAGCTCTCTGCTAAATAGCTAGGAGACCATATGCAAACCACTTTCCATTCCACCTGCTAAATGGCACATTAATATATGGCTCAAATAAGAAAGTTAGATGTGAAAGGGATTTGAGAAATCGAACTGAAGACTGAAAAAGAAATATTAATATGATTTAGTCTCCAGTAAATCCCCAGTGCCCTTCAACTATCTCCTGGTAGCTGCCACCGTAATCTCCAGGCCTCTCTCTTATGCTGGTGATGGGATTAACCTTGTTCAATGGTCTAGTGCCCAGAAAAGAACAAGACCACCCTTAACGCCTGCGTGATCACAGCAACCCACTTAACCCTATGGAAATTGTCAATATCCTCCAGCCAAAGACCAGGCTCACATCTGTAGCTGAACACATTGGGGCTATTACTCTTTCAATCAAGGGAGGATGCACATCATGACAAAGTGCATCTCAGGAAAAGCGTGCTGGAAAGAACCGTTTGTAGCATCTCGGCCTTGGTTGGGTGATTTGAGACAGGGTCCAAGGAAATGAAGATTTGCTCCATATTGGGTACTGTCAGAAAGTGGGGGAAAGTCTATGATTGGGTATCTCAATAAATCTCATGTGTAGTGAGAATTACTGGTAAAGAAGTAGATGTCACTCATTCTAAGTGGGTTTTTGGTATTTGTGGGTGGCATGGTGACCTTGTTTTTGTTATGTTTAGATGAAATTATAAAGTACCCTTGCTTTGTCTCATTCTATCATGGTCTCAGAATAACCTTGTCTGAGGTTAGTGTTCTGCACAACTGTTTATATCCATCAGGAGAATAACATGACCTAGCTGTGAGGGCCAGGCCAGCTTTCAGATGTCAGGGCCGTCTCTTTTTTTCTTTCTCAAAGTTAATTTAACTGTTTGTTAACCTCCTTGCATATCAATTACCTCATCTAGAAAACAGAAATAATAACTCTTACCATTGCGGTCAGGGATCACATGTGTGGAAATGCTTTGTCAACTCTATGGTTGCTTTCTAAATACGGGGCTGCCTTGCTCAGCTCTGGGCTCCTCGATCTATGACCTGCAAACATTCTTGAGTTTTATTGGGCCCTCTTAGACCATCACCCCTGAGAAGAGAAATCTTACCTGTAGCTTTATAGTTGAGCCCTCTGTGGAAGCTGCTCTTGAACTCTTCTGATAAACCTCCCGCCACAGATGAAGGCAGCCAGTTTCTGTACTTACTGGGCAGTGAATTATCTCCTCTACCAGCTGGAGCTGATCTCTCTGGTGGAGCAGAATCAAGCAGGCCTGAGATCATCTTATCACATAGTGCAGTTGGATAATGAAGTTTGGTATATATTTGGTTAATAAATAATTACATTCTTATAATCAAAACATCATTGGAGACATATTCTTGACCAAGCCTCTTTATAGTTAAGTTAAGGATCAGGTAATGAAAGACCTCCTGAATTTAGTTTTCTGTGATCTCTTGATTGGGATCGTCTAAAACTATGTGAGCCACAAAGACACAGGGCTGGGTCTAACCTATTTCCTTTGCTTTTAGATCCTTATCTGAACCAACGAGGATTTCAACACTCACGTCACTATTTTATTTTTTCCTCTGCAATGTGTCTCGGGCATAACTTTTTAGGGATCTAATAATATGGACTATAAATTCTTTAAGGTGCAGACTGGATGGAGACCAAAACTGTGATTTTAACTCAACTCATGTAACATTTGTGCATAATACTGGTGCTCAGTGCTGGGGATGTACAGAAGAATTAAACGCAAGCTCTACCTTCAAAGAGCTTGTACTTTTAAGGGAAAGAGAGTACATGGTGGAATGTATTGAGTACAATGGGTGTCAAGAAGAGTGGGGTTTCATTCTACCTGAAGGGATAAGGGAAGAATTCTTGCAAAAAAAAAAATTTTTTTTTTTGCTAGAGTTAATCTATATGGCTTGGTTTTCAAAACACTTAGCTACTATATTACATCTCCCATATTCTCCGCAACACTAGCCACTGTGTTACTAGCTACTAGTGGTTCCATTCTCCTAGCTGCTATATTATGACTCTCCAACCCATTTTTCCTACCTGGAGACTAAGTGATTACCTACCTTGCATTATTGGAAGGAACCATATTCCCTTATGGTTTGGAGTTTAAGTCAGGTGTGATTAGTCCCTGAAATACAAGTATTTTAGGTCAAATCTCTTTGTAAAGAACTTAGGAAAGTTCTAGGCACTTGGTAAAGCTCAAATTCAGAAAATGAAGATCATGGCATCTGGTCCCATCACTTCATGGGAAATAGATGGGGAAACAGTGGAAACAGTGTCAGACTTTATTTTGGGGGACTCCAAAATCACTGCAGATGGTGACCGCAGCCATGATATTAAAAGACGCTTACACCTTGGAAGAAAAGTTATGACCAACCTAGATAGCATATTCAAAAGCAGAGAGATTACTTTGCCGACTAAGGTCCGTCTAGTCAAGGCTATTGTTTTTCCTGTGGTCATGTAAGGATGTGAGAGTTGGACTGTGAAGAAAGCTGAGCACCAAAGAACTGATGCTTTTGAACTGTGGTGTTGGAGAAGACTCTTGAGAGTCCCTTGGACTGCAAGGAGATCCAACCAGTCCATTCTAAAGATCAGTCCTGAGTGTTCTTTGGAAGGAATGATGCTAAAGCTGAAACTCCAATACTTTGGCCACCTCATGCGAAGAGTTGACTCATTGGAAAAGACTCTGATGCTGGGAGGGATTGGGGGCAGGAGGAGAGACAGGGGACAGAGGATGAGATGGCTGAATGGCATCACTGACTCGATGGACGTGAGTCTGGGTGAACTCTGGGAGTTGGTGATGGACAGGGAGGCCTGGCGTGCTGCGATTCATGGGGTGGCAAAAAGTCGGACACGACTGAGCGACTGAACTGAACTGAACTGAGGCGCTTGGTAGGCACTTCTCAAAGACTTCTAATTGATTAAATTACACCAATATTTTCAGACGTTCCTTTCTAAATTAATGTGGTTCTTTTGAAAAGCACTGCTAGATATCAGTGTTTGTTTGTTTGTTTGTTTGTTTTTGAAGGCCATAACAGTCTTGCATAATATTTGGTAAAGGAAGAGCTTAGTTTAGAACTGCAAGAACCTTTAAACCACTGGTGGCAAGCAGTTTTAGTCACAAGAAAGAACTCTATTTGGTCAATAATGGCTGTTTCAAATGCTATGTTGAAAAGGATTCTAATACAGTAGGAAAGATGATCTATCAGCATTACGTGCTATAGGCATGAACTGCCTAGCTCCGTTTGTGCTATACACTTGCCTTCCCTGAGGTATTCCAATGTCTTTATTTGACAGAAGAGCAAATTGCAAACTAGAGAGGGAAAGTGACTTGCCCAAGAAAACTAGGATTAAGACCCAGGTCTCCTGATTCCAAGTTTATTGCTTTTCCCATAATGCCATGCTGCTCCCAGAAGCCCCTGGGAGGTCTAGTGCAGACTGTCTGTGGAAAATAGAAGAAACTAGTTTGTCATATATTAAAACAACTCAGCTCCGGTGCAAAACACAGTGACCACACAGAAGCTGTTTCAGTCAATGATGATTCAAAACTTCATCCAGCTCATGGAATCCCAGAGGCTGAGAGGTGAAATGAGCTTAGCAGTCATCCAATAAAAAGCTACACAGCCAGTGCAGGAGCCTTTTCTATAGTTTCCCTTGTGGCCCTAAACAAAACTGGTCTGGGCAAGATTTGCATTTGTTCCATTCACACTTCTCTTGCCTTCTCTACTTCCCCCCAGTCTCCTGGGAGCTGGCCTCCAGGAGTTCAGACCTCATGATGTTCTTGATCCAATTTAGACCTTCAATCCAAGCTTAATCTTATCCCAAGTTGTCCCATAATTCAAACCGTCTAAATCGCTATCCTTGCTGGAGTTGAGAAGAACAATCTGAAAAATATTCTTGGGTGGCTGCCCTAGGCTCTGCTTTCCTGGGCTTATTTTCTCCACTTCAGGGCCCATCTCTTCTCTGCAACCCCAAGGGGCATCTTACAGTGAGGTGAGGGAGAAGGGTGAATGAGTTTAGTCTGAGATTCTTTTGAACGGTGAATTTGAAGACAAGGACCAATATCAAGGGTAAATTTCCAGAAAATGAACAAATTTAGAGAGACTTTCTGGGTTGAGTAGAGATGAAAAAGAAGGTATCTACAAGACATGCTAGCATAGGCATTACATAGAAAGGTAGAGACTGGATGCAAATTACATTTGTTTGAAAACGAGAAGGCTGAGACCCAAAGCCTTTGCTTTTCCTCTTAAACCACTGGGCCTTGACCCATGCACAAGAGAGGAGTCAGATCTTGAAGAAGCCTCGTAGACCTTCTCTGCTGACTGAGACATACTTGACCCTACCTCCAGGAGGTGATTTCTCCTTCGATACGAAAAGCAGTGTGGACCCTTCCAGGACCAGCCTGGGAATTCAGGAACAAACTTGCTCTCTAGAGGGCTTTGTGGCTCTAGGATGTCTATGCTCCTCAGTATGGAATCACTCAACATGCTTCACAAAGAAAATATCCTCCACTCTCATGGAGCTGCCAAAGATGCTCCAAAGTCACCCCCAACCTACCTTGGCCTGTGTCTGAGTAAATGGATGGATTTAGGATCGACTCTTAGGCACTGCTGCCCTCTGCTGGGTGGTATGGACTGAATTGCCCCCACGAGGTGCTCTGTCTACCCCGCAGCTGCCCAGCCATTTGCCCTATGGTTGACCTGCCTTGCAGCTCATGTTCAAGTGGAAAAGCACAAGGAAACTGAGGACCTTGGAGGGTGTGTGTACTTGTGTGGGTGCTGGGGTGAGATTGACCTATGGGATTCAATCCAAATGGCCAATTATCCTCAATTAAAGGTGAAAGCTCCCTTATGATTTGAGTAATACCTTCACTGTGGTCTCACTCAGCTGAAAAACCACATACCACCATGATGGCACCTTCAAGCAAAGATGACCAACAAGCTTTGCCTGCCTTTTGTGATTGGTGAACTAAAGCACAAAAGCAAAATGGGAATAATTGGATGGCAGGAGAACATCAGGATATTGTCATTGTTCTTAGAGATGAAAGGGAAAGCAGAAAAACATCTGCACTCTGAAATCTGCTCTGAAGCGCTACGTGGGCCAAGAAAACCTGCAACCACAAAGTGGGGCTAATTTACTGCTCTAATCACCAGCCTCCAACCAGATGCAGGTGATGCACAGCAAATGTTTGATTAGCGCTACCAAATTCCCTGCAACTTGATAATGTTTCCGAGAGCACAGGAGCCCAGGCCTGGGCACCGGTGGAACTGAGCTGTGTCTGGCTCCACACCAAGCTGTCTGCCTGTGGTCACAACCTTCCTTAGAAATCCAGCCAGGCCCTCTTCCCAGGATGCTGAGATGCAGAGATGCTGAGTTTAAACTGGCCAAAAAAAAGGAACTCAGCAGGAGGAAGGAGAGGTGGATTTAAATTTAGTGGATAAGGAAAAAGCAAGTTCCTTCCAATGAGACTTGAAAGTGTAATAGAAGGAGGGAGGAGGGTTAAAAAATCCCAGGATATCCAACCTGTGTCACGTGCCAAATGTTTTGTATATCATCTGTCCTCACATAGAACATGGTTGCCATCACTATCTTCTCATTTTGCAAATGTGAGGACTGAGATGACCATTCAAGTGATTCCCCCAAGATACCTTAGCTAGAGAATTATGAAGCTGTAACCCAGACCCATGACTGACTTAAATGCCTTCAAACTCAATGGCCCTAAAGCAACAGGGGTTCAAATGAGCTGATTCAGATGTTACAGTGTTTTACAGGTTACACCGAAAAATAAGAAGAACATGGCAGTCCATGGGATCAGAAAGGATGGAAACACATGCCCTTGGGGCAGCTGAGGCCTTTACTGAGCACTTGCATATCCCCAGGACTGTATAAAGTTCTGTGAGTGAAACAGAAGTCGTGGAGCCTGCCCTCAAGGAGCTTGGGGTCTGTTTGAGGGAGAGGAGATTGTCGATCAAAAAATGAGAGGTGTTGTAGAGTTCTGAATTGAGAGATGCATCCTTAACCAAGAAGGATGCCTTGAGTCAGCAGAGAAAAAAAGCATAAGCCAAATTGTGGAGGTGAAATTGATGGTGGTGAGTTATTCTGGGGTATATGAAGAGGCCCAGAAGAGAAGTTACATCTGTCTAGCTGGAGTTGATTCAAAAATTGCCGCTGGAAATTACTGCTGGCTGGCTTTTAAAACCCAGACTGAAGGGTCAAATGTCTCACCGAAATTTCACGTCCAAAATCGGTAGATGAGACGGGAGATGGTCATAAAAGTAAAGGGAAGACCAGGGTAGAGTGAGGGTCGGTGACAATAAATTCAGTTTTCAAGACACCTGGAGTCAGAGCTGTTTCCTGCAGTGTCTTCTAGAAGTTGAAGACTTCAGGAGGGTCTTGGAAAACAAAGGCCAACCGCAACCTTGTAGTCTGAAGGCACACAGCGCCCCCTAATGGGCCCACGCTCTGTCTCTGCACCTGGCTTCTCCCCATCACAACTCACCTCCCTGGCTCCCATCCTGGAAAGGCTGACTTCCTGCACAGTAGCAGTGCTGCAGTGGCATTAACAGATAAACTGAGTCTTGCTAATAACACACAACTCTAGATTCCTCCCCACCCCCGGATTCAGCAACCACTAAGATGCCTCCTTTGAGAAGCAGAACAGCCCTGTGGTTGAGAGCAGGGTCCTTTGGCGGTCAGGCTGGGATCTGAGTCTCTGCAGTGAGACCAGCTGGCTGTGGGACCTCAAGCAATTTACAAGATCCACCAGAGCCTCGGCTTCCTCAACCACAGAACTAGGATGGAGGTAGTACCTACCTCCAGGGACATCAAGAAGGTCAGTTCAATAATGAACCCAAACCACTTAGCACATAACCAGGCACGTGGTGAATGTGCAGGATAAAGGGCAGCTTGTTATTAGTAGTGTAAATTGTGATGCAATCTGAATTGTTCTCTATGAACATTCTATGAATGTTTGCTCTCCCTGCAGACCTGGGCTCAAACAGTTTCTGGAAGGCTCTTTTCTGAATTGCTGCTTTTCTCTAAACTGTTCCTAGCCCACTTCTTTCCTTGGGCTTCCACTGAGAGTCTACACATTGAGACATCTCTCCTGTAAGAATTCTGCTGTCTTCCTTAGAACTTTCTTCCTTGTCTTACAGTCACTCATGCTCACATTTTGTTCCTGTCTTACTAGGATAAGCTTCCTGTATCAATCAAAGGAGGCGAGGCCATGCTGCACCATCAATGACCCCCAAGGTTTTCGACAGGAAAGGCTTTTGTCTTCCTTGTGTCTTCATTTTGACTTCCATCATTGATGGGTTCAGCTAATGGCAGTCACTCAGGGGCCAGGTTAATGGAGCAGCTACCACCTCACACTCTGCTTGTCACCAGGCATAAAGAGGGTCTCACATTAGCATGTAAGTGCTCCAACCTGCAAGTAACACACAGTACTTCTTGTCACAATTCATTAACAAATTCGTCACATGCCCTGCCCCCAACACAAGGAAGCAGCAGATGCAACCCACCCTACCACGTGCCCCCCACCCCACCCCCAAGGTGAAGAGAACCAGATATTGGTGAGAATGAGAGATGACAACCACACTCCTGGATTGCGAAGGCAATAGAGTCACTTTGCATCACACCCCACGCCACCCAGCAGTGTGTATGCCCCGTACAAGAAGTGCACAGTAGAAATCTTTGAGTAATTAACTGAATGAATATGTCAAGTTCACAATTATGTCCTTTCTCCCAGTAAAGATCAATGCCTTAGGTCAGAAATCTCTTAATGACTACTGGTAGAAATTTCAAGTATCCTAGGGGCAAGTCAGACGGATGGTATTTGCATAGAGGACACAACTTTATGTCCTCCTTATTCACATCATTTTAAACATAAAGTTGTATGAATTATTATGACAATCAGTAACTAAGAAGGATTATTTGCCCTCAAGATTATTTGACTCATACACAAAATAGCATCTACACCTGAGGTAGCTGGAAGATAATCTACAGCTACTTGCAGAAAATGCGTGCAGCATTGGAGGGACTGTGAAATAGATGGATTCTCATGGGGTCAGTTATATGGGAAGGAGGTCATCCTTGACCTGATTCTTAAAAACAACGTGCAGTTTGGGAAGGCTCAGAGGAAGAAGAAGTCCTGGATCTTCTAAAGTTCACCTTGTTCAAATTTTGAAGAAACTATGAACCTGAAATGAGACTTTATCTTATCACAGATGGAGAACAAATTCACTCTTTTAGATGCTGACAGGAGCTGTTGAGAGCTTCTTCCATTCCTTCCTGTTAGCTGGGGCCATTCTGGCCAGGTCTGTTCTATGTCCCAAGGCTGAAAGTACCAAGGGTGGACAATTTTGTATATTGAGATACAGAATCTCTGAGCCTTCATTTCCATCATTTCTCCTTATACTCCCGAAGAGAACATGAAAAAAAAAAAAAGAATTCCACCCATGTTTCTCATTCCGAATGCTAGTTAGAAGGAAGAGCATCCTGGCATTTGCATGGAGAAGGGATGAAAATCATAAACTCCTCCACTGTGATCTATGAATGTGAAGGGCTTAAAGTTCAATGCTGCACACGAATATGTATTTGAGTACGATGGGACTATAGAGCCAAGGGATCCTTCTATATCCTTATACATCCAAATGTGGGTTGGATCCTTCAAAGAAGGCACACTGAAGTGCTAGAAGCATCTAATAAAGATTTTAAAATATCAAATAAATAATTAAGAGAAGACAGAAGTAAAATATTCATGTATATTAAAATGTGCATATAAATAGACACAGTAACCCGGCATGGATGAGAGTAAGAGATAACCCTTTGAGAGGTAAAACCTTTTGATTTCAAATCATTTTGGTGGAGATCTTTCTAAAATACCTGACACAAATGTGAGCCCTGGTCTGTAGAGGAAACTGAGCATCCTGAAGCTAAATGTTGGTGATGAGGGTGGACTTCTGGATCAATCGTTGACTGGCTGGAGAAGCTTGTAGCTTAAGTAGTGGGCTGGAATGGTCACAGACTCCAAGGCAAGCTTGCAGCTTGTTTCCTTGATTTAATTTTTATACAGGTTTGATCCTTTATAATTTTTTTGTTCTCCTAAATCTGGACTACAGATGCCATTTTCATCATTTCTTGAACCATGGAGTATAGTTCTGTTTTCCCAGAATTTATGGTCAACCCAGTGGCCACACTAAGCTTTTCCAAAAGGATAGTCTTGTTCTTCGTCAAATTATACTATTGCTCATCTTTGAAGACTGACCATTTCTGCAATATAAAAAGCATTGTTCTTATAGTTGCTCTCAGCATCCCAAATAACACCAACTAGAGTTCTATCTTCCTTGGATTAAGTTAGCAGTAAACATTGTAAAATAGTGACCTGTTAGGGTTTTCCTTTGGAGAAGGAAATGGCAACCCACTCCAGTGTTCCTGCCTGGAGAATCCCAGGGATGGGGGAGCCTGGTGGGCTGTCGTCTCTGGGGTCACACAGAGTCGGACACAACTGAAGTGACTTAGCAGCAGCAGCAGCAGCAGCAGCAGCAGGGTTTTGCTACAAAAGGTTTCTCAAACTTCTGTTCTTGAACTACAGAACCAAAAGGTGCTTTACATTTGAGGCTATTTGCTTACAGGTGCCCAAGGGCATGATAGGCCTGTGGCAAAACAAAAAAGTTGACCAGGTTTGGCATGATTTGCCCAATGGTTCTCTCTTCTTGCTCCTTTTTTCAGGAGCCTCACTCCCGTTTCAAAAGATCTTTGAATTAGATTCCACAGTTACTTCAAAGAGTGAAAATGATGTCCCTGCTAAATATCTTTGCATTTTTACAGATACCCAAACATTAAACCAAAAGATTATTGAAGCATACAAAAGCCCCATTGGCATTGGAGAGAGAACTTGAGAGGAGATACGGCCTTGCCATAGGCCCTGGAACTGTAGAATACATGTAGTCCTTTGCTCTCCGTATACACCAGGCTGTAGCCTGGACAAGTATGACCTGTGTGATGGGAGAAACCCAGATGCGGGGCAGGCACTGACATGCCTGGTGATGCTGAAGAGAGACCTCCACCTGTCTGGCTTCCCCTGTTCCCAGCTGTCTCTGAGAATGGGACAATTAGGGTGGATTAAGGGATCTTGCCATCCCCTAAGCTTCATGGCAGGAATTGCGCTCCATTGTCTGCCTCACATCAGCCAATTCATTTTTTCATTATTAAACAAGTGTTCCTTGAGCACCTACTAAGTGCTTGGTGCTGTTCTAGGAGTGAACAGAGAGGCATTTACATTTTACTATCTGAGAGAGATCACTGTGAAAGAAGCGCAAATAAAATAAGGTCGATAAAGAATGTCCAGGAAGGAGGTTAGGAGGTGACCTCGAGTGGAGGGGTGTGAATTCAGCTGGGGCGGTCAGGTCTGAAAGGCCTAATGGAAGTGACAACATTGCTGCCTGTCATGAGTGGCCACAGGTGCCAGGCACTGAACTGAGCACTTTTCCCTCAGCTCATTTAATGCTCACGATACCCAGTCAGACAAGCAATACTGCTGTGCCCACTTTACAGATGAGGAAAGCAACATTCAGGGAGGCTAAATACATAGTCCCAGGTCACACAAAAACGAGTGATAGCAGGCTCCAAATCCCAGAATCCTGCCCAGCTGCATCACCTCCTGGGAATGGGCCAAGTGGCCCAATAGCCAAGATACCCAAGGCCATTTGACCCCATGGAGACCCTCAGGTCATGCTCTTACCAACAACTCCCCACCCCTGCCCAATGCACACATGCATTTCACGTATATTAGCTGATTCTCTTCTTTTCCTCTAAGAGTTTAATTTTGTTGGAGCTGTATGAATTCTTGTTGCTAAATGTTTAGAGGGAGGAGAATTGAAAAAACAGTCAAGTACTACCTGGCCTAGGTAGTACTTGAACCAGTGAAAATCTCAGAGCACAGCATGGTAGTCAATGTTCATACTGCTAGTGTGGAGTTCACCACAAAATGTTAGGATACATGTAATAGCTCTGTGTAAGATGGACCACCACCACCACCACAACATGGACTGGAGTAGAACAATATATTTTAAAAAGATTTTCCACCAAAGTGGTAGGTGTACACGGTATTTGCTTCAACTGGCATATACCATGCTTACATAAAGAATTCACTTATTTCTAAGTGTTGAACTAAGGTATCATCTGAACTTTTGAACATATGTATACATGCTGCTGCTGCTGCCAAGTCGCTATAGTCGTGTCCAACTCTGCACAACTCCATGGACAGCAGCCCACCAGGCTCCTCCATCCATGGGATTCTCTAGGCAAGAATACTGGAGTGGGTTGCCATTTCCTTCTCTGATACGTATACATATTTATATCCAAATATGTTTGTATATGGCTTTTCTATTTCACTTTGAAAGAAACATACATAGATAATTAAAAAGTTCAACCTTTGCTTAAATTGTTGGGATTAAACTTTTTTTTAAGAGCACATTTGCTTTCTAATAATATGAATCAACTTATTTTCTTTGTTCAAGGAAGCAGTAAATTCTTGGTAAATGAAAAAAGAATATGAAAGATTTTTTTCCTTTATAAGTTCCCCTAGCATTCTTTCTACAAAATCGCTAGACTAGAAGATTTCTCCTCTCTTAACATCTATTGTTTACAAACAGTTTTGTATGTTGATACATTTTTAGGGCTATTTTGTATGCATATGATCTCAATCTATATTTATAATAACTGAAAAGTATCCAGGAAGACCTAGACTTCTAAATATGCCTTGCCCTTTTCTGCCAACCCATGCCTGGGCATCTCTATTCCTCTTAATTGATTTTATCTAATCTAGTAGTGTGCCAGAGAACAACAGCAAAAATCACGCTCCTTAAAATTGTGTGCAAATCGAAAGTAAAGAGACAATGAATCAAGTCCTTAGGCTTCACTACAAATAAAATATATATAAGATTTGTAACATCTTTTGCAACTCAGTGTTTTGGGTTATTTTAAATTTAGGATCATAGACTGTCAAAGTAGAAATTACTTATAAGTCCTTACCTATTTTTTTGACAATGGCCATCCTAACAGGTATAAAGTGATATCTCATTGTGGTTTTGATATACATTTCATTAAAAGTTGGTGATGTTGAGCATCTTTTCACACACTTGGTAGCTACTGTAAATCCATTTTGGATAAATGCAAATTTATCCAAATGATTTATCCATTTTTTTACCTGCATTTTTTGCTCAAATCATTTATCCATTTTTTTAACTGCACTTTTTGTTATTTTGTTCTTGAGATTCGTTATATATTTAGGATATTAACTCCTTATCAGATATATAAGGAGTTATCAGATATCAAATATTAATATCAGATATCAAATATTTACCCCACGTCATAGGTTGCCTTTTTGCTCTATTGATTGTTTCCTTTGATGAAATTGGAACCCTCATGAACTGTTGATGGGAAAGTAAAATGGTACCACCATTGGGGAGACAAGTATAGAGTTTTCCCAAAAAAATAAAAAATAGAGCCATTATACAATCCAGCAGTCCCATTTCTAAATATTTACTCAGAGGAATTAAAATCAGCACCTCAAAGATTCATTGCACTCCCATGTTCATTGCAGCATTATTCACAATAGTCAAGGGATCGCAACAACCTAAGTGTCCATCACTTAGGATGACTGGATAAAGAAAATGTGGTCTAGCATGCAATGGAATATTATTCATCCTTAAAAAGGAAAGAAATTCTGACAAGGCACATTGTGCATGACCCTTTGGGACATTATGGCGAGTGGAATAGAGCCAGTCACAGAGGGACAAAAACTGTAAAAAAACAAACAAACTAACAAAAACAACCTTGCATTGGAGGAGGGGGAAAACAGAAATGTACTTCGATGAGCATAGAATTTCAGTCATGCACAATGACGAGTTCTGGACACCTGCTGTACCCATGGGCATATCATTAACACTACTGTGAGTGAGTGAGTGAAGTCGCTCCATCTTGTCTGACTCTGCAACCCCACGGACTGTAGCCCACCATGCTCCTCTGCCCATGGGATTTTCCAGGCAAGAGTACTGGAGTGGGGTGCCATTTCCTTCTCCAGAGGATCTTCCCCACCCAGGGATCAATACTTTTATGGACACTTAGAAGGTAGATTTCACGTTACATGTTTTTCACCGCAATTAAAAAGAGAGGGAAGGAAAGAGATCATCTAATCCAGCTTCTTTTACAGATGAAAAGATTGAAGTTTGCAAAGAAGTAAGTAGCTCTCTCAAATCACAAAGCTAGCTAAGGAGCCACTAGACCTGAACCCACACTTAGAGATCCTTCCTCCGTATGCCAGGACTGCCACCTCCCTTCACCCTCCTCACTGTGCAGGGCCCCCAAGGAGAAGCCCAAGAGCTTACAGTCATTGCATCTGGAGTTGGAAAGGGCATTTAACCACAGTCATTAAGTCTAACCCATTGCCTGACAGAACAGTGTCACCTAAAACATCTCTAATGGCTAGCCCACCAACCTCTCCACAAATAGAAAGATAAGCTGCTTGGCACTGGGAAGACACTTCTTCCACTGTTGAAATGTGATCATTTTTAGGAAATAATTTCATATATAAAGTTGCAATCTGACTCGAATCTTCCATTTCTTTGTTCTGGTCTTACATTATGGATTAGCAAGAAAGAAATTACTCTTTTCTTTCGATATGTTAGCTTCTCAAATATTTGGAGACAATTGTTTTCTATTTCTATATGTTTTCTCCCCAAGTTGGGCTGTGTTGATCAACCAACAGGTAAGGTGTGATGTGGTTTCCAGATCTCCTCTCGTTATAAGCATTCTGGTCATCCTCTTCCACATAAATGCTACTTTGTTGCTCAGACCCTTCTTCAGGTAATACTCCCAGCACTAAACATATGTTATAGATGTGATCAAACCAATGAAATGATCTCCATTTTGTCTGGATCCTGCTCCTCTAATTGTAGTGCCGAAGGGAACATTAGATGTTTGGCAAGCTCATCCCACAACTGGAGCATGAAGCATTTCTGGCCAAATAAATCATTCTTAATCTTTTTTCATTTAACTTCTGGCAACTCAGTTCATCTACATCCCATTTGTGCATTTTTTAAACCTTAGCTCAGATCTTTATATTTATCCTTATTAAAATGTATGTTATTTATCCTGCATTTATTTCATATATAGAATCCTTTTTGTCATCCAGTAACTGGCCTTCCCAGATCCATGTGAGTTTATAATCCTTCTTTTTGTGACTTTCATACAAGTCATTGATAAATAAAACTGCTAATCATTTCAAGGGTGGTGTTCTATAAAACTCTACTAGAGACTTTCTTTCTGTCTTTATAATAATCTATTAACCAATACCCTTGAGGTTATTTGTTCATATTCATCCAACTATACTATCATCAATGTTACTCCCCCAGCTTGTTCACACACACTCACAAAATGTCAGAATTCCTTCGCTTTCTTATACTTTCTGTTATTTTGAGCTCTTCATTTACCCATTTAGCTAGTATTTGTAGAGACAGTGGAATGTGAAGGTTTACAGCCTTGGAGATGACCCGCTTAACTCTAGTCTCCATCGCTTACTAGCTGTGGGACCTTGAGCAAATTAATGAATTCCTCTAAGCCACAATTTCCACATCTAAATTAGAGATAACAATGGGATTCATCTCTTCAATGAGACATTTAAAGAAGTCTCATTTAAAAAAGTACATTAACCTATGTAAAAAACACCTGGCCCACCTTAGGCTCTCAAGAATTAGCAATAACAATGATTATGTTGACATTGACAGAAATAAATCACCTAACTGCCAGTTTACATTACATTTGACATAAATATTAGCAGGGGAGTAGAAAGTAACATTTACTGAGGGCCTACATATAATGCCAGGAGTTTACATATATTATATAACCTGACTTAATTTTCATATGGAAAAGAAGTGAATATTCTATGCATATAATTTGTTTCCTATATAGGAAAACTGAGGTTCATAGAGATTAAATAAACAAGACAAGGCCCATGTAAATTTAAGATAAAGTGTTAGTCACTCAATTGTGTCCGATTCTTTGTGACCCCATGGACTGTAGCCCACCAGGCCCTCTGTCCATGGGATTCTCCAGGCAAGAACACTAGAATGGGTTGCCATTTCCTTCTCCAGGGGATCTTCCTGACTCAGGGATTGAACCTGGGTCTCCTGCATTGCAGGCAGATTCTTTACCACATGAGTCACCAAGGAAGCCCCCAAATTTAAGATAACAGGCCAGAATTCTAAAGGAATTCTTTCTGAACCCAAAGTCCTTCCCCCTTCTCCTCCCTCTCCCTCCTCCCCCAATTCTCTCTCCTTCCTGCTTCTCTGCATTGAGTGTTTGGCTGAAAGCAGGTTGGATGTTAATTTCTGACCAAAATCAAATGATGAAGGCCAAGATTTCTGAGGGTTTTAAATAAGATGTTTGGTATCACTTCTGGGCTGTCTTGAGCATCAGAGTATATTCTTACCATAAAGCAGCAGGGAGTAGATAAGCAGAAATTCAGCATAAAATAGTAATATACTCAAAATAATTGAAAACAGGGACTCAAATAGATACTTGGATATCATTATTCACAGCAGCATTATTGACAATGGTGAAAAGGTAGAAACAACCCACATGTTCGTCAACAGATGAACGGGTAAACACGCAATAGAATATTACTCAGCATGAAAAAGGAATGAAATTCTAATACATGCAACAACATGGGTGAACCTTGACAACACGGTGTGTGAAATGAGCCAGTCACAAAAGGACAAAATATTGCACAATCTTACTTATATAAGGTACATAGAGTATGCAGATTCATAGACACAGTAGCAGAATAGGGAAGGAGAGGTGGGGAGTTATTGTTGAATGAGTTCAATGTTTCAGTTGTGAACATTGAAAACACTACAATGGACAGAATGGTTGAACAATATAAATGCTTAATGCCACTGATATGCACATTTTTAAATGGTGGTGTCATGTATATTTTACCATAATAAAAAGCATATGTAGACAGCCAGAGAAATATAAGTGCAATGACACTTATTAAGTGCTAAGTCTCATCTCATTTGGGGCTTTCCCAGTGCCTCAGAGATAAAGAATCTGCTTGCAATGCAGGAGACCCAGGTTTGATCCCTGGGTTGGAAAGATCCCCTGGAGGAGGGCATGGTGACCCACTCTAGTATTCTTGCCTGGAGAATCCTGTGGACAGAAGAGCCTGGCAGACTACAGTCCATAGGGTTGGAAAGAGTCAGACACGACTGAAGCGACTGGGCACACACACACACTCACGTCATTTAATCCTTACAGCAATTTCAAGAAGTAGAGCTTATTACTGCTCTCAATTTTGAGATGAGGACACTGAGGCAGAAGTTTCTCTGGCTGTCTAAGTGTATTTTTTATTATGGTAAGATATACATGATACAAAATTTAACTGTTTAAAAATGCACAGATCAGTGGCATTAAGCACGTACATGATTCTACCATCTGTCCATCTCCAGAATTTTTTCAACATTCACAACTGAAACTTTGCGCTCATAAGAAATGGACTCATACTCGCATAGTTGGTGAGGACTGGAGTCAGGATTTGAACCCATTCAGTCTGAGCATCCCTGGACTGGAGCTGAGGTCTCCCAGGAGGAAGGCGTGTCCTCCTGAGCCCACACAGTCCTTGAAGTCACCACATTTCTCTGAGAGGCAGGGTTTGGAGTTTCTCTCCAGTTCTGAATGCCTTCCCAGAGCCTCATAAATAACCTAGACGTGGGAGACCCAGCTGGGGTCCGTCGTCAGGAAGGCCGTGTGGGTGAAATGCCACTTCCTTGGCTTCGGCTGGGTTTTGGCACAGAACTTGGGAGGTTTCCTGATGGTGGCTGACTTTTGTTTTTAGTTTTCCTTTCATTTATTCTGTTTGATGTAGTTGTTGGGGAGGGAAGGAAGAATATATGTTATGATAGGACATTTGCATCTATTTTTTTCTGATCTTTCTTCTATTTGCTGCCACCCACACACTCCCAACCATGCAGGAAGACAACTGGTGAGATTGTTTAGAGTTAAAGGGCTCTGATTATGCTACTACTCATTTGCAGATGGGAGCTGATGACAAGAAACAAATGGCAAAGCCACTCCATCAACACCCTCTTCCTTCCTTTCTTTCTCCTCATCCTTATCAGATTTGGCTGTTCCCTCAAAAGTCCTGGAGACCTGAGGCCATTGACTCTCTTGTCACTATTCCTGGCTGTATCACAGTCAGTTGCAATTTGTGCTGCAAGGAGCTTGTCACTTGCTATAGTGGAAGTATGGGAGTTTTGAGTCTTCAATTTTTTTAATGTAATATTATTTGCAACAAGTTCAAACTTACAAAAAAAATGCTGCAAGAATAGTACAAGGAGATTTCAAATAGTGATTTTATCCAGAACCTCCCCAGTCAAGTTACACCAAAGTCTCCAATGATGTCCTTTACAGCAAAAGAGACTCATCCGGATGTTGGGTGCCACCCAGTTGTTACATGTCTCTATTTTCCCTCAGTCTGGGGCAGTCCTTCAGTCTTTCCTTGAGTCTCATGTTTTTGATCTTTTTAAAGATTATAAGGCAGTCATTTTGTAGAAATTCCCTTAACTGGCATTGGTCTGATCCTTCCTCATGTTTACACCTAAGTTATCCATTTGGGGCAGGAAACCCCTGAATTAATACTTTGTTCTTCTCATTGGCATTCTCCTAGTTGGCGTGCAATGTCAGTTTGTCCCATTCATGTTGATATTATGATCACTTGATTAATATGATGCTTTCCAGTTTTCTTCGTTGTTGTTGTTTGGTTGTGAAATTGTGTCCAATTCTTCTGTAATTCCATGGACTGTAGCCTGCCAGGCTCCTCTGTCCATGGGATTTTCTAGGCAACAATACTAGAGTGGGTTCCCACTTCCTTCTCCATGTGATTTTCCTGACCCAGAGATAGAAGGTGTGTCTCCTGCATTGGCAGGCAGATAGATTCTTTACCACTGAGCCCCATGGGAAGACCAATTGTTAACCAGAATGACCTTCAAGTAGCACTTTCCTAATTCCATCATGCCTACATTTATTAGTTGGCATTCTCCTGTAAGAATTTTGTCTTTTCACCATGTTTTTGTTCATTTGTTTATTTATATCAATGTTGACTCATGGGCTTCTCTTTTATTCAATGGGTCATGATTCATTCCTATTATTATTTATTTTCTCCTAGAATTGGCCAGCAGGAGCCCTTTCAAGATGATCCCTCTGTCTTTTTCACCTAATATATAATTCCTTGATTTGACTTCATTTGAAACGTACATCCTTTGACTTCATTTGAATTGTACTTTCCCTGCCCCAGTCCTGGGGTCAGCCACTTCTTTTTTGTGGAGCATGACCTTTAGAAGTTAGGATGTGGATGTGAAGTGCGCTCACACCTAAGGTGCTACTGCTCTGAAGACCCTTCAGTTGATAGAACTCACTTGGCACCTCCTCAGGTCTCCTCTGAGATATCATCTTTAAGGGCATCCTGTCCACCCTATTTAAAAATCACAACCCCCGACACCAACCCTAGCCATGGCCCATTCCTCTGATGCTTTAATGTTTCCTTCTCACATGTCATCAGAAAACACTGTAAGTATTTTATGTTTGCTTTATTATGCTCTCTACCCCTAACTTCCCCCTCCACAAAATGAAATAAAACATTGGCTCTATGAAGGTAAACACTATGCTCGTGACCAAAACAGACGAAAACCCTTGCCCTCATTAATGAACTTGAAGATGTATACAAATTACCCAGGAAATAATGTGGAGGCCAGGTGTGGACAGTGGCCCTAATAGCTTAGGAAAGTCACAGCCAGGCAGGGAATGTCAGGCTGGTGGCAGAGTAGGGAAGGAAGGGTAAGTGAGAGCAGAGCAGCCCACTGGGCCTGTGCCAGCCAGGGCTGTGCAGTTCAGCAGGAGGATTTGGTCCTTGTCCTCATAAGGACAACAGGAAGTCCCCGGAGAGTTTAAATATAGGAATGATGATCTAATGTAGCTTATATTTTTCAAAGGTCCCGGTGATTACTTCATGGAAGAATAATTGTATGGGACAAAGGTATTTCGCAGAAATATTTACGTAAGATTGTCTCAGCGACCCAAGAGGGAGACTATGGCCTAGGGTGGTGGCAGTAGAGTAATAGTAGATTTAGGGAATATTCTGGAGGCTGAATCCCTAAGACCACAGGTGATGGACTAGATGTAAGGTGGAGGAAAACGTGTCAGTAATGATCCCCATGTAGAAGGTTCAAGAATAGAGAGTTGCATCTGTACCTGTCTGGCTTTAAAGCCTCTCATGGTAACAGCTTTGACATCCCCAATGGCTAGAGATGGAGGCTAATGCTTTTCAGGTGAGTATTTGGATCAAGTCTTGTTTTATAAAATCTGTCCACAGTTCCCCACCTACCAGTGAGCCATACCCCTCTAATTTAAGAAGCAAGGATGTGGGCCTTCAACACCTAAGACAGAGGCCTACCATCCCTTTGCAGGGCTCAGCAGAGAGCTGAGCAAAGGAACCCCTGAGAAAACCCAGGAACAAGCTATCACGTTCTATTCGTCTCACCCAACACCCTCCGTTCTTTTGCTCCTGCAAAAATATTTCTCTTTGTAATTGTCTATAAAAGATTATTGTCTGCATTTTATTTAATTATTCCATATGAAGTAATTATGAGAGAATAATCAGCCAGTTTGCCAATAATAGACATTTCATAAAAGAACACAAAAGACACTAATAAAGGCAGAGCCAGCCCGCATCGCTGCCATCGTTAGTTTCTCCACATCTTTAATTTTCACACATTGTTATTGTTTGCCTGAAATTAATTGCCCATTTCTTTCCCCAATCAGGTTTATTGCAAGTGGGCCACTTCTAGCTAGTTACACGATTGGTGTGTTTCTCTGACAAATGTCCCAATAGATCTTGTCAATATTGAAATATCTCTCTAGGAGTCTAGAAGGGAAAGAATCATGAACTCCCTGTGTCTTGATAGCCTAAGGGACCTGATAAGAATGTAGCCTTACCAAGCATCCCATTCCTGCCCCCCAACTTCATTTTACACTTGCGAAATCTGAATCATTGAGAGGAGTTGGCACAGCTGTTGGTGGCAGCCCTGAGACCAGAACCTGCATCTCTTGAATGGATCTAGAATGGTGAGGCTATACCAGGATTCGTCCAGCCTCCGGTGAAACTGAACTTTCTATTCTAGGTATGAACTATTTCAGAGGATGGCGTCTAGGGCTTCCCTTACCCCTGTGCACACTGTTAGGGAGGTTCTTCCTTCAACTCCTGGTTCCTAAAATATTCTTGTTATGAATAAGACGTTTCAGTGTCACCTAACAAGATGTATTAGTCTGCTTATTTTCATCACAAGGTACTACAGAGTAGGGGGCTTAAACAAAAGACATTTTCTCACAGTTCTGGAGGCTAGAAGCCCAAGATCAGAGCACCAGCAGGTTGGGTTTCTGTGAGGTCTCGCTCCTCAGCTTGCAGACAATCACCTCCCTCTGGGTCATCACAGGGCCTTTCTTCTATGTGAAGAAACAGAGAGAGAGACAAAGCAAGCATGTGTGTTCCACTTTTGCTGTCTGTTCCTCTTCTTCTAAGGACACTGGTCCTGTAGGATTAAGGCCCCATCCTTATGGCCTTATTGCTTTAATTACCTCCTTGCAGGCCCCTATCTCTAAATATACTCATGGGGGATTAGGGATTCAACATATGAATTTTGACTGGGGTAGGAGTGTGTGTTTAGTTGCTCAGTCATGTCTGACTCTTTACGACCCCATGAACTGTAGCCCACCAGGCTCCTCTGTCCATGGAATTTTCCAGGCAAGAATACTGGAATGATTTGCCATTTCCTTCTCCAGGAGATCTTCCCAACCCAAGGATCAAACCCATGTCTCCTACCTCTCTTGCATTGGCAGGCAAATTCTTTTACCACTGGGCCACCTGGGAAGCCCCAGGGTAGGGGGTAGGAAGACACAATTCAGTGCCTAACACAGGATAATAATTTAATCCTATCACAGAATCTTTTTTTTTTTAATTAAGCTAGTAACGATAATAATTGCTTGGAAGCAACAATGGAGCTCCACAGCCAGGGCCATGGACATGTAGTGTTTCTCAAACCTTTGAAGTGGCCACCCCTGAGCTCCCTGGGCTCTTCCTTACCCCTCCTCAAGTGAGCTTCCTGGAAGGCCTGGAATGAGGTGAAAACTGTGTGTGGAGACAGGCAGAGCTAGCTGAACACTCCACCACCTTGCGCGTGGTCTCAGCCTCATTCATTCCACTCTGGGCAGGGGCTGTGCTTTGTATGTCCCCCTTTGAACCACCAGAGTCAGAATCAGATTCTGGCACAGAGTAACCCCTCAGTCAGAAATGAGTGAGTGGATGAATGAGGGCACACTCTGTGTCAGTCAGATTTGACCACCAAACTCTACTTAAAATACTCAGCGACTCCCAGCACTGGGAGGGCAAAGACCAGTGAGGCCTTCCATGGTGCACCATCCCCCAGCCTCCAGCCTCAGCACTTCGTGCTTGCACTGGCCCCTTTCTCCCTGTATCTCTGTCCACACTAAGTCTCTTGCATTCTTTCAGAATGTCTATGTCTTTGTTCATACTGTTCCTGCTGTCTGGAAGGACCCGTCTTCATCTGGCTGGCTGACTTTGCCATCAGAAATCCCTCACCTCCTTCCAGTTTGAGAGGTTCTCCCATTTTCTGGGCTCCCACTGCTTTCTATTTGAACCCGTGTGCGTGTGTGTGTGCGTGTGCGTGTGTGTGTGTGTGTGTGTTAGTTGCTCAGTCATGTCTGACTCTTTGTAATCCCATGATTCTCCAGGCAAGAATACTGGAGTGGGTTGCCATTACCTTCTCCAATTGAACCCTCACTCCAGTGTTATTTATGTCCATTAACTTGTCTGTCTCTCTCCTATAGGTATGAGGTAATTCTTTTTTTCTGTGTACTCTTGCTGTCTAACAAAATGCCTGCTACACCAGGCATTAATTAGTCTAATGAATTGTATTAATTCTTGCATAATGTAATAATGACTAGATTTCTAATCCATTAACCAAAAGCCAATACAGTACAGACATGCATAAGAAATGTTAATATTGGCAGTTCAGGGAATTTGGCTGACCCCTGATTTTCCTTCATTCCTTCCTTCCTCCCTTCCTCTTTTCCCTTCCTTCTTCCCAGCAGTGGGGAGGTACCTCCCTTATGGTGCTTCACACCTACTGGAATGGGAAGTTTGAAGGACAGTGCGCCTAAGGCAGTAATCCCCAAACCTGCTAGAATCTTCTAGGAAACTTACAGTTATACAGCCCCAGGCCACACGCCCCCATTGAGTCTTGCCTCTCACTCCCGAGACTCTTCTTATAAACGCTGAGTCTCCACGATACCTCGGCGACTGCATACAAAGCAGAGCACTCACCCTGACTGAAGACAACAGCGACCGTTACTTGACTGGCCTCAGCTTTTAAAGCCCTGGCTTCTTTCAGCGGCTGAGAGACACAGACCCTACTCCATGGCACCACTCCCCACGGATGTCTCAGTGTGACCTAGTGGCCTTTGAAAGGAGCAAATGCGAGCTCTAAGCTATGGCCCTGCGTAGAGAAACTGCCACAGAAACAAATCTTACCATTTAGTTCACATAATAAGCAATTGCAATTATGAACCTCCCCACGTTGCTTGTTTAATTATTACCTAGGTCAGGTTGAAATACATTTGGTGGAAATTGAGCTGCCTTTCTTTGAGCTGAGACACAAATGCTTTAAGTCTTCACTGTTAATATCATTGCTGGGGAAATCAAGCTGGCATATGTTTTCAGTAACCACCACTGAGATCATTTCTCTCTCTCTCTGGGGTAATTCTGAGAAAGAAAAGCATTCAAAATATTCTATTTGCCATCCCCTAGAACATTCATGTCATGTAGCGCCTACAATTAATGAGTGGTACTTGTGAGGATATGAGTCATTACAGCAAAGCATTTAATTCCATTCTTCTCCAACGCACTGATTTAATCCACCCTGAGTTAAACCGGAGCTGTATCGCACCTTCCCTGAACAGAGCTCCACGAGATAGCATGGGGTGTCTGAACGACAGTAATTTCACATATGTACATAGCAGCTTCAAGGCTAGGATCTCCAAGAGTTGCTTCACCCATAGTAATTGATGGCACCTCTAAGCGTTACATTAAACATTTAATTGAACAGTTAAATGTGGATTAATGAGGCCATTAATTAATACAGTGAGGAAGTCTGCAATTCTTATCTGTGGCCCACAGAGAGGATTTCCCCGTACCATATATTTGAAATTCCATCATGAAGATTCAGACTTGTGGAACTATTTGGAGTGGGTCTGGTGGGGAGACTTACAGTAGAACTGGAAATAATATGGCTGGCAGGAAAAGGAGCCAGAATATAGAGACATGAGTTCAAATCCAGGCTCTACTACTAACAGCTGTATGACTTTGTATAAATCACTTCATGTCTCTGGAACTCAGTTTACTGATATGAAAAATGCAGGCTGTACGACATTAACTCCTTAGATTTATTTAATCAATACCCTGAGTCTGTGAATTTAACTAAACATATTCTGAGTGGCCAGTTGCTCGGCTATTTACATATCTACTACTTCTGCTCATGAAATACTTGGCTCAGAGTTCAAGCCCTTCTAGTTCAAGCCCCTTACAGCTCACCAAGGGGAGGCAGAGGACTCTGGACTTGGATCCACAATCCCATTCATGCTCCATCTGCAGCTAGAGAGGAGATTTCAGAAGTCAACAGCTACATCCAGCTCTTCCTTCCTCATTCTTAAAATATTGATAGGATGGTCTGGTTGTTATGAGGATTAAGACATTTTACCTGAGTACCAAGAAGCATGATGTATATGTGCGATACTGTTTTTAGTTTTATTATCATCAACCAGGGTCACTGATGGTTGGTTCTGGGAGTCATGTCAGGGCCTGTGGCTGCCTCCTCATCTCTACTCTCTTTCTCTTCCCCCTACCTTAATCATTCTTGAGTTTCTAGTTTTCTAAATATAAATCAAACTGTTATTGAGTCTTATGATACCCATCATTCTTCACTCAACAGTCAATTATTAGAACCCATGGGCAGAGGAGCCAGGTGAGCGACACGACTTAGCAACTATGGTAATGAAAATGAAACAGAAAGAAACTCCTAAATTTACAGACCTTCCCAAGTTACCCCAGCCACTAAGCTTCAAAGCGAGCCTTCTTTCCAACCCTTCATTTCCAGTGGAATATTTTCAGGATCCTTCTTAGATGAAAACGAAGAAATAAAAAGATCAAAGGAAGAATTGCTTATGCTTTTTCTCCCCAAATCCTCATTAGCAATATATTCTGGAGAAATTATTTAACTTTAAGTGAATAGCATAAACTTTCATGGCCATTTGGGATGGCCTTTATGTAAATCAATGAGGCACATAATCAAAAGATTAAATTATGTTCATGCAAGTGTGCGTACTAAGTTGCTTTAGTCGTGTCCGACTCTTTGAGACCCCATGGACTGTACATGTCAGGCTTCTCTGTCCATGGAATATTTCAGGCAAGAATACTGGAGTGGGTTGCCATGCTGTCCTTCAGGAGATCCTCCCAACCCAGGGATCGAACCCATGTCTCCTGTGGTTTCTGCATTGCCAGTGGTTTCTTTACCACTGAGACACCAGGGAAGCCTTAAATAATGTTCAGTAGCATTTTATTACTAAATATGCGTTATTTTATTACCTCATATGACACATGGATTCTTTTTTAACCAAAATCCTTTATGTCTACTACATTGAATAACAAATATTACTAATTTATTTATTCAAAAAATATTTATCTGATACTTACTAGATGCAAGGTCCTATGCTGAAGAATATAATTACATACATAGATATATTTCTATGTATTCTATATATCGTGCATTTGATCCATATTTGCTAATTCACTTACTAGCTAAAATTTATTTGCAACCTCAAAATCAATATTCATCCTGCTTTCACAGTCATCCAAGGACATGTGCAGATTGCGTTGCTGGGCTCGCATGTTCCCAGTTGAGCTGGAACAAAGTGATGCTCTGTCTTCTTATTTTAGCTCTTATACAACAGTAAGTGTCCTTTATTTGTGATATGTCATGCTGTCCCATGCTAAGTCGATTCAGTCATGTCCGACTCTGCGTAGCCTCCTACGCTCCTCTGTTCATGGGACAGAGGAAGAATACTCCAGGCAAGAATGTGGAGTGGGTTACCATGCCTTCCTCCAGGGAATCTTCCAAATCCAGGGATTGAACCCACGTTTCCTACAACTCCCACATTGTAGGTGGATTCTTTCCTGGTGAGCCACCAGGGAAGCCCTTTTTGTGATATATTTAGTGCCAAATATTTTTTACATTCTGTGCTTTTCCTTGGTGATTTTGCTATTTTAAATAGTCCCCAACACAGCAGTGAAGTGCTGTCTAGTGTTTCTAAGTGCAGTACAACTGTGATGTGCCTAACAGGTAAACTACAGATTTGATAAGCTTTGTTCAGTCATGAGTGATATACTGCTATTGACCCTGAGTTCAATGTTAATGAATTAATATGTATTATATGTTATCTTTAAATAGAAAAACACACGAAACAAGATTATGTATTGATTAGTTAACAAAAATGTGGCCAGAGACTCTCAGGAACCTAATTCTATATTGACCCTAGAAGCAATGGCTCCGTATTCACGAGGTCAGTGTTCGCAGCAGTTGTACAGAACACAACTCCCACAAATGTTGAGAATTGATTGTCTATATGTGTATGTATAATTAGGTACTGTGCATGCTAAGTCGCTTCAGTCATATCCAACTCTGCGATGCTGTGGACAATTGCCCGCCAGGCTCCTTTGTACATGGGATTCTCCAGGCAAGAATACTGGAGCAGGTTGCCATACCCTCCTTGGGCATCTTCCTGACCCATGGATCAAACCCTCATCTCTAACATCCCTTGCCTTGACATGAGGGTTCTTTAGCACTAGTGCTACCTGTTGTTGCTGTTTAGTCACTCAGTTGCATCCAACTCTTTGCGACCCCATGGACTCCAACACGCCAGGCTTCCCTGTGCATCACCAACTCCCAGAGCTTGCTCAAACTCATGTCCATCAAGCTGGTAATGCCATCCAGCCATCTCCTCCTCTGTCATCCCCTTCTTCTCTTCCCTTCAATCTTTCCCAGCATCAGAGTCTTTTCAAACGAGTCAGTTCTTCACATCAGGTGGCCAAAGTACTGGAGTTTCAGCTTCAGCATCAGTCCTTCCAACCCTTCAGGGTTGATTTCCCTTAGGATTGACTGGTTTGATCTCCTTGAAGTCTAAAGAACTCTCAAGAGTCTTCTCTAGCACCACAATTTGAAAGTATCAGTGCTTCAGAATTCAGCCTTCTTTATGGCCCAACTCACACATCCATACATGACTACTGGCAAAACCATAGCTTTGACTGGATGTATCTTTTTTAGCAAAATGATGTCTCTGCTTTTTAATATGCTGTCTAGGTTTGTCATAGCTTTTCTTTCAAGGAGCAAGTGCCTTTTACTTTCATGGCTGCAGTCACCATCTGCAGTGATTTTGGAGCCCTAGAAAATTAAGTTTGTCATTGTTTCCATTGTTTCTCCATCTATTTGCCATGAGACGATGGGACCGGATACCATGATCTTCGTTTTTTTTTAATGTTAAGTTTTAAGCCAGCTTTTTCACTCTCCTCTTTTGCTTTCAAAGAGGCTCTTTAGTTCCTCTTCACTTTCTGCCATTAGGGTGGTGTCATCTGCGTATCTGAGGTTATTGATATTTCTCGCAGCAATCTTGATTCTAGCTTGAGCTTCATCCAGCCGAGCATTTCACATGATGTACTCTGCATATAAGTTAAATAAGTAGAGTGACGATATATAGCCTTGGCCTGGAAAGCCCCTAATTAAGTACTATACACTGACTGTACAGGAATTTATTGTTGTTCAGCCAGTAAGTAATGTCTGACTCTTCGCAACCAGGAGACAGATCTATTTCTCAGGAGACAGATAATGCGGTCTGGCATTCCCATCTCTTTAAGAATTTTTCAGTTTGTTGTGATCCTGGTCCATGGGAGGTTCAGTGGTGGATTTCTTGCCTGCCACGCAGGAGGCCTTGGTTTGATTTCTGGCTCATGCAGCCATAGCATCCCCTTTATCGAGCTTCCCTGGTGGCTCAGACAGTAAAGAATCTGCCTGCAATGTAGGAGACCCAGGTGTGATCACAGGGTCAGGAAGATCCCCTGGAAAAGGGAATGCCTACCCACTCCAGTTTTCTTGCCTGGGAATTCCATGTACAGAAAAGCCTGGTGGACTACAGTCCATGGGGCTGCAAAAAGTCAGACACAGTCAAAGGCTTTAGCATAGTCAGTGAAGCAGAAGTAGGTGGTTTTCTGGAATTCCCTTGCTTTTTCTATGATCCAACGGATGCTGGCAATTCAGTTTCTCTGTCTTTTTCAATTCCAGATTTACATCTGAAATTTTTTAGTTCATGTACTGCTGAAGTCTAGCTTGAAGGATTTTGAGCATTACCTTGCTAGTGAGTGAAATGAGAGCAATTGTATGGGAGTTTGAGCATTCTTTGGCATTGCCTTTCTACATAATTGGAATGAAAACTGACTTTTCCCAGTCCTGTGGCCACTGCTGAGTTTTCCAAATTTGTTGACATATTGAGTGCAGCACTTTCACAGCATCATCTTTTAGCATTTTAAACAGCTCAGTTGGAATTCCATCACCCACACTAGCTTTGTAGTAATGCTTCCTAAGGCCCACTTGACTTCACACACCAGGATGTCTGTCCCTAGGTGAGTGACCACACCATTGTGGTTTTTTGGGTCCCTAAGAGCTTTTTTTCGGAGAAGGCAATGGCACCCCACTCCAGTACTCTTGCCTATAAAATCCCATGGATGGAGGAGCCTGGTAGGCTGCAGTCCATGGGGTTGCTAAGAGTTGGACATGACTGAGCAACTTCACTTTCACTTTTCGCTTTCATGCATTGGAGAAGGAAATGGCAACCCACTCCAGTGTTCTTGCCTGGAGAATCCCAGGGATGGTGGAGCCTGATGGGCTGCTGTCTATGGGGTCGCACAGAGTCAGACACGACTAAAGCGACTTAGCAGCAGCAAGACCTTTTCTGTATACTTCTGTGTATTCTTGCCACCTCTTCTTAATCTGTTCTGCTTCTCTTATGTCTTGCTGTTTCTGTCCTTTATTGTGCCCATCTTGGCATCAAATGTCCTCTTGACATCTCCAGTTTTCTTGAAGAGATCTCTAGTCTTTTCCATTCTGTTGTCTTCTTCTATTTCCTTGCACTGTTCACTTAAGAAGCCTTTCTTATCTCTCTCTGCTCTTCTCTGGAACTCTGAATTCAGATGGGTATATCTTTCCATTCTCCTTTGCCTTTCAGTTCTCTTCTTTTCTCAACTCTAAGGCCTCCTCAGACAACCACTTTGTTTTCTAGCATTTCCTTTTCTTTGGGATGGTTTTGGTCATTGCCTCCTGCACAATGCTACAGACCTCTGTCCATAGTTTTCAGACACTTTGTCTACCAGATCTTTGCCTTGAGTTTATTCATCACCTCCACTGTATAATCATAAGAGATTTGATTTAGGTCATACCTGAATGGTCTAGTGGTTTTCCCTACTTTCTTCAATTTAAGCCTGAATTTTGCAATAAGGAGCTCTTGAACTGAGCCACAGTCAGCTCCAGGTCTTGTTTTTGCTGAGTGTATAGAATGTCTTCATCTTTGGCTCCAAAGAATATAATCAATATGATTTTGTTATTGACCATGCTGATGATCCATGTGTAGTTTCATCTCTTGTGCTGTTGAAAGACCAGTGTGTTCTCTTGGCAAAACTCTGTTAGCCTTTGCCCTGCTTCGTTTTGTACTCTAAAGCCAAATCTGCCTGTTAACTGCAGGTATCTCTTGACTTTCTACTTTTGCATTCCAATCTCCTGTGATGAAAAAGACGTCTGTTTTTGTGTTAGTTCTTGAAGGTCTTGGAGGTTTTCATAGAACCATTCAACTTCAGCTTCTTTGGCTTTAGTTGTTGGGGCATAAACTTGGATTACTGTGGTTTGAATGGTTTGCCTTGGAAATAAACTGAGATCATTATGTCATTTTTGAGACTGCACTCAAATACTGCATTTCACACTTTTTTGTTGACTATGTGAGGTCTACTTCATTTTTTCTAAGGGATTCTTGCCCACAGTAGTAGATATAATGGTCATCTTAATTAAATTCACCCATCCCCATCCATTTTAGTTCACTGATTCCTCAAATCAATGTTCTAAAGAAACAAGCTTTTATTTTTTTATTTTTTTTATTTTTTTTTTTTGGTATAGGAAAATTTATTACTATCGTGCTTTCATCATCAAAATTTATGATCTTGGTCTTTCCTTCTTGCCTTTGTATAAAGCCAAAAGAGAGACATTGGCTACTTTGACAACCTTAAAGCCAACTCCAGGAATGTCACCAACAGCATGACCTTTGCGACCAAATCCAGCAACCAGAACTTCATCATTTTCCTCAATAAAATTCAAGCAACCGGCGCTTCTCACGCCAAGAAACAAGCTTTTAAATTCAGTGTTCACTCTTGCCATCTCCTGCCTAAGCACATCCGATTTACCTTCATTCTTGGAATTAACATTCTAGGTTCCTATGCAATATTGTTCTTACAGCATTGGACTTTACTTTCACCCCCAGACACATCCACAGCTGAGCACCATTTCCACTTTGGCCCAGCCTCTTCATTCTTTCTGGAGCTATTTCTCTGCTCTGCTCCAGTAGGGTACTGGACACTGGGGGGCTTATCTTCTGGTGTCATATCTTTTTTGCCTTTTCATACTGTTCATGGGGTTCTCGAGGCAAGAATACTGGAGCGGTTTGCCATTCCTTTCCCCAGGGGACCTCATTTTGTCAGAACTCTCCGCCATGACCCGTCCATCTTAGTTGGCCCTGCATAGCATGGCTGATAACTTCACTGAGTTACTCAAGCTTGTGACCCATGCAATCGTTTGTTTAGCTTTCTGTGACTGTGGTTTTCATTCTGGAAGCTGTGGGATGGTAATTCTTGTTTCTTCTGTCTGCCTTCTGATGGATGAGGATGAATCTAATGCAAGCTTCCTGATGGGAGGGACTGGCTGTGGGGGAAACTAGATCTTGCTCTTGTGGGCAGGGCCATGCTTAGTAAATCTGTAATCCAGTTGTCTGCTGATGAGTGGGGCTGTGTTCCCTTCTTGGTCGTTTATGTGGCCTGAGGCAGCCCAGTCCTGTAGTCTACAGGTTCTATGGTAGGGCTAATATCATAGGAATTCCTCCAAGAGGAATTAAGCCAACAGACAGCTCCCAGGACCCTTGCTGCCAGTGCCCACGGCAGGCCACTGCCAACACATAGCTCCTTAGGAGACCCTCAGACTCTCAAAGGCAAGTCTGGCTCAGTCTCCTGTGGGGTCACTGCTCCTTTCTCTTGGGTTCTGGTGCACACAAGATATTCTTTGTGCCCCCCAAGAGTCTCTGTTTCCCTCAGTCCTGTGGAAGTTCTGCGATCAAATTCTGCTGTCCTCCGAAGTCAGATTTCCACTCGACAGCACACATTCACCCAGGATGTATTAGGTCACAGTAACAGAGATGACAAGTCTTCATCTCATGATTATGTTACAGTGCTGTGGGTGGATGGGGAATGCAGGAAGACCACCAAAGAGATCTCAGCCTACGATGGAGGATGAATGTCAGTAAAGGCTACCCAAAGGACAGGATGCTTTCTGTGAGAAATGAGGACCAATTAGCTTGGAGACTTGGGTGGAAACACTGGTGCAAGGGTCCACAGCACTTATTTTGTGCAAGGTCCTAGAACAGGCATCACAGGTGACACAAAGATTACTGAGTTTGTATCCTGAGAGGTCAGTTTCTCAAGAAAACTTTTCTGGGGACACATACTTCCCTTCAGACACACATACACTCCCGAACAAGACTAGATCTGGACCCTCTCATAGAGCTCCTTTCCCCTTCATCACACATTATTGACTAGCATCTGGCTCCCTAAATGGAGTATGTGCCCCTGAAAGCAGGGGACAGGTATTTTTGTTACTGTTGTCATTGTTTTTCATTGTTGCATCTCCCACTGCCTTAAACCTCACGTGGCACAAACTATTGAATGACTGAATTAAAATTGCAGAGTATGGTCAAGGTCTTACATCTAGGATGGCAACTTTGCAAGGAAGTTTGGCAAGGTCACACTATAGGAAGGGCCTTTTCCCCATATGGAACAATATTTTATCATGGGGAATCACTGTATACCCATTGGTATTTTTATTCATCATGCTTTAAGCTTTTAGTTGCTTGAATATTTGACCTGAAAATGAGTAAACTAGCAATAACTAGAGGTGAAAAGTGAGAAAACAAAAAAGTTTTCAGGCCCTCTAATTTATAATTCTAAATGCAAGCTTTGATACTAGGATCTTGGCTCTTGCTCTCAGCTCACCTGGGCAAGGGACTCAAGTGCCTGCTTTTATAATCTTTTTCTTCTATATTTGAGCTGAAGGTCCATCCCCAGAGGAATTTTTTTCCTTTTCTCATGCCCCTTAAATTTCCTTGCCATGAAGACTGTTCTTTGTGAGTATAAGAAGCACATCTGAGTGGGGTGGGAGTCACAGCATGAATCACAAGTGATGATCAGAGTCAGGATGGCCAGGATGGCCAACCCTGAGGTGGTAGAACAATGCTTTGAGACTTCTAAGACAGGAGTTCTTGTCCTTCTGTTCCTCATCTCTTTGGTGTAGGATTCTTAAATTCAAACATTCATGTGGTAGGGTAAGCACCTGGAGTTGGCCAAGTGGAACCATGCCAAGCCCTGTCTAAAGCAGTAGCTGCTACTGAGCTGCATGTCAGAATTTTAGGGCCAGTATTGCCAAACTTTCTTCAAAAGAAAGCAGAAATCTGGCTTTCCATCCTCAGCTTATCAAGTTGTGTTGTGTTCATTACTATCTTTCTGAAGTATCTTTTGTCGATCATTAAGGAGATGATAAAGATAAATAGAGCAGCGTGCCCATCTGAAGGAGCTTAAGGTCCAGGGCGAGAGGTAAAACTCATGCACTGTGTGGTCACGATGCGCGCTGGTTTCTACTGTCCAATGTTGTCTACAGAGAAAGCGCGTTAGGCAGTTTTATTAGGCAATTTGGTTGAGGAGAATCCCTACAATACAGTAACAAGAAACTCAACTGTTTATGCCCCCAGGAAAGGAAACTTTCTGCCCATAGGGCTTCTTTGCTGAGCTTGTAGAGTTGTTGAATAACTTGTAAAATTATGTTGCAATACGTTAAGAAGGTAAATGCAGGGGGTGCCTGATTTAAACCATATTCAGACAACAGTACTCTGCTAGCATTCTTCTGCTTCCCTTCCTTTTTCTTTTTCCTCATCTGGACTCAGATGCAAGTCTCTGACTTCCAGTAAGACCTTCTTTCCTCTCCTTGCTTGTAAAGGATCAATCATAATTTTAAGGTAACATTTTTGATCAAAATCCCAGTACTTTTACAAAACCTGACAGTTTTTTTCAATGTTGTCATTTGGCAAAGTGATCAGAGATTCACTGTTTCTGCCAATTTTGAGCTACAGTAGTTAACTGTGGGATTTTGGAGGAGCAGTTCTGGAGCCATGTCCCCCTAACTTCTCATACTTGCCGTGTGACTTGGGCAAGATGCTTAACTTGGTCCCTAAGCCACAGTTTTCTCATCTATGAATAAGATAATAATAATGCCTACTTCTGTGTTTTGTGAAGATCAAATGAGATCATTTATTAACTATATTGATGAAAAACCTATGTTATCCTAACAGAGTATGATTAATAAAGATTATGCCTATGTGAATCACAAGAAGGGCTCAGTTAAAGACAGGTAATATTATTATCAAATAGGGCCATGAGTACTTCCTGACTGTAGAGCTTTGTGAGAATATGAGACATTTTCAAATCACAAATGTCAGCTTTTTTAATTAAAAAATTTAAGTATAATTGCTCTACAATGTATTATTTTCTATTGTACAAAAAAGTGAGTCAGCCATATCCTCTCCCTTTTGAACCTCCCTCCCACCTCCCTCATCCCACCCCTCTAGGTTATCACAGAGCATTGAGCTGAGCTCTCTGTGAAAGGTGCCAGCTTTTTAAAAGGAGATGGTGTGTCTTAAACCAAAAAGATTTTGGTTTAAGTAATGGAATTTTAGACATTCTTTAAAATATGGGTGGAACAAATTTTTATAAATCAGTTATGTACCTGCTGAGTCTGAACTGAACCAGCCATGTGGCTACCAAATATGTCTTGGTCAGAATCCTCATGCTCAGGGTTCTGTATTAGTTTATAAGTTCCCTATCTTGTGGGTCCCCATCATCACAGACTACTGGGGAAACTTTAGTTTGACTCAGAATTGAGGCCCAGAAGCAGGTGTGTTTCTATCATCATGCTCTACAATTTTATACAACCGAGCACTTCCGTTGTTGCCCAAGCCAATGTGTAGTTTCTTTTACACTATGAAGAGCCCTGATAGGTGTGCATAATCTGAGACCTAATCACATACTGAATTTTCCCATCAAAGCTCTTTAGTTGAGCCATTTCCACTATTAGATGGCATAAATCAAATTTTAGTCTTATTTTAAACTAGACCATGAACAGATTAGACTTTTCTGTCCTTCTAGATAGCTTCAGAGTCAATGGCTCTCACATTTCCAAGTGTTAAAGAATTGCCACTTCAAAGGGTTCAACTCTTTCCCAATTTTTATTTAGAAAACTGATAATGGTTGAAATAAGCCACAGGGGGTCAAAGAGCCATGTGGCCAGGGAGCTTATACCCGAGATGAGAAATGCCTTGCTGCCTGCTGGTTTAATAGGCTGCCCTTATTTCTAATGGGGCTTGAGTGGAACTGAAATCGAGGCCGAGAAACCATATCAGAGCGATCTTAACATCGAACCACCTGACATTGGGTCTGTGGGGGATATTTCATCATTGTCTGCTTGACCTTTGGCCTCTTAGACTTACAGCCCATCATTTCTGAGATGCAGAAACTAAAAAAGCCATTTGTTCCCCATCGAATGTACCTGTTCTGATGCGCTGTCAACAGCTGTTTGCATTGCTAACTGTGCCAAGGGAAAACAATTGATGCCAGCAAACTCGAATTTCTAACCACCTCTTTTATTTCTGTCACTCCTGGTGTTAATGATGACCTATATTCTCTACCATAATGATTATCTTAAAAGTCTTTTTGGCTTTGAAGAGAGCGTTTGAGTCCTAAGTGCCTGCATTGTGAAAGAATATAATATGGAGAGGTCTATTATCTTAGAATTCATTTGCCCATTTTTTTCTTTTTTTGAGGCAGCACTGTAAATTAAACCGCTTGAGTTGGCTTTGTAGGTTTCTTTCTCTTTCCCTTTTTTTTTTTGCATACACAGCAAGGATAACTACACCTCAGATTTATGAGCATTGTGAACAGGTTTCCATAGCAACCACTCTGGCTGCTCTACACCAAATAACCTTGTCATGTGAGCGTTTATCACAGGAACATCAAGGACTGGATTGCACTGTACGCTCTTTGGCTAAACAGCAGGATTTTTCTGAATAATAATTGGTCGTGGCCTTTTATTCCACCAGTCAGAGTTAATCATCCCCGGAATCTGAAATTAACCATAATGCATTCAAAGCTCAGAGTGCAGCCATTCAAAAATTCCTCTTTGGAGGAAGAAAACTTTCCAATGATCTTTGCTCTTTGTTGTATATGACCATTGTTGTTACTGTTATTATCATTATTACTATTGGGAGGGCTTAACAAGAGAAGGATGAGAACTTAGGAATGTCATGTAGAATTTGTTACCATGCTGTAAGTAAAATAGGCATTTTAACTAGCCAGTTATTTATGAGATATACAAGATATTTTAAGCTGCCATCAAAACCAGTAGTTATTTTTTCCTCTCAAATTACAAGACATTTGATCATTTGAATGGATTTTACTAGGTTAATTTATTTTCCACAGATTCATGTTTGACTACATACTCGGAAATTCCACGTGTGCTTCAGATGTATCATATTAGTAGGGAAATGAATGGGGTGGAAAGGATCAATGAGCTGTCTCTGTGCCTACACAGCACATGTGTGCATGTACGCACAGGCTCTAGTGTGCACGAACCCACAAGAAGGACTCAGAAAGAAAATAATTACATCACAGGGATAGAGCTGGCTCTCTGTCATAGGCAATTATATTAGAGCTGAGGGTGGGTGGGCTTAAAAAAAAAAAAAAGTCAGGATTGTGGTTATTCATCAGCAGAGATATTTTCTGATCCATGAAGAGTTGCCATGTAAAATTCTACTAGGGATAGGACCAAACTTCAGCAAATTCTCCAAAATGTAGTTTGCAGAGTCTTTTTAACACTCATCATTTTTACTGACCTCTCTCTTACGCCTTCTTTTGCACTTCCCTGGTCCCAGAGTCTTCTTTCTTACAGGTCCTACATCGTTGTTATTGTAGTAAATAATCATCACATCATAGGTGTAGCCTCTTCCTAAAGCCACCAGGGTGGCTAAGTTGGTAAAAAATCTGCCTGCAATGTGGGAGACGTGGGTTCAATCCCTGGGTTGGAAAGATTCCCTGGAGGAGGGCATGGCAACCCACTCCAGTATTTTGCCTGGAGAATCCCCATGGACAGAAGAGCCTGGAGGACTGCAGTCCAGGGGGTCACAAAGAACTGGATACAACTGAGCAACTAAGCACTCCTACAGATAGTTACATAGAAAACTAAATATGGGCTCTCAACAGGGAAAATTTAAGAAATCAATGAACTACGGCTTTTTGAATAATGGATTAGAGAAGGAAGGACATTTTAAAAGTTCTTATCACAGTATACCTTCCAGGTAGCCACAGACTTCATCATCTAAGGCTCCCTTTTATAAGAAAGACCTGCAGTCAGTGCAATCAAATGAAGTTAATGTTTGGATTTGGAGATGAAAATTACCTAGGTGGGCAGATTTGCGATGCAGGGAAATGGCACTATCCATCCCATGTCATATCTCTGTTCTTGTCTTTTTGCAATTCTCCCTTTGAAATAAATGTATTCATGGGGCAGGCAATAGACTGAGTTTTAGAAAAGCAAAAACATAGAGTTGTAGTTGGAACACAGTAATTCATTTACTCATCAAATATATATTAAGTTCCTTGTAAATGCCAAGGACACTGCTAGCTGCTGTGTGGGAAACAACAATGAGCGAAACCTGATTCCCACCCTCTGGGCTCTTCCCAGTTTGGAGGGGAGATGAAATATGAACAGAACCTGGGCAGCTGCTGCACTACTGAATGAGAAGCCAATCTCTTGAGAGTGAGTGACATAAAAATCTGGAGGTGCCAGCAGTTACTGGCTTTGTTGTGGGAGCGGGGCCCCCAGTGTGTGTAACTGCTTGACTCCAAGGATGTGTGGAAGGCTGGGGACTATGATCAAATAAAGCTGATGACTGGAGAGAAGAGAGCAAGAGTGAAAGCAAGAGGCTCAGAAGTGTTGTGTGTGTTCTGAGAAGAGTCAGCTTGTGCTGGGGCTCCGGATTCATGTCCCTAAGTTGTGAGTAGAGGTAACCTGAGAAGTACCTTCAGGCTAGATTTGAAGCATTGTTACCAAGGTTACTTAAGTGTCAGCCAAAGATGCTTGGACATTTATTTGGATGACATTAGAGAGTCATTTGAGGTTCTTAAACAGAATATTGATTTGATCAAAGCTATAGGAGAATTTAAATGTGGCCGGTAAGGAGGAAGGGAGACATTTATCTTTTGAAAGGATAGATTTACTTCAAGTCTCTGTTCAACTAACCTTTTAGTCTTCTTTTACTTCTGGGGGAAAAGAAGAGGTGATTTCGTTTTGATGGTGGCATTGAGGTACTGTATTAGAGGTGGGCAGAGGTTCCTGCAGTGCACGCTTCGTATCCATGGCTTAGCAATTAGGTAGGAGAACAGTGAGCAAATGCATCAAAGACACAGCAAGAGTCTTATCATTTGATGTCTCAAGTTTTAATAGGAGTTTTGTGAAGAGGAAAGAAGTGACTAATATTGTTGACCACTGCCTAATAAGCTCTGACCAGTCTGTCAAAGAGCATTACTGCTGTTAGACCCAAGAGTGCAATAGCTAGATACCAGTGAGAGGAACATGCCATGTGGAGGAAAAATCTTCACAGACTCGTGTCTACAACCCGGATTCATGAAGCACACCCTGACCTGGATGATCCCTGGGATTCTGCACAGCCCTCTTTGACTCTGTTGGGGAGTATAACATGTTGTCACTGAAGTTTAAAGTATAAAAAGAAGGGTAAACCACCCTCTCTCATGTCCCTTCACTCTGTCTTGCTCTTGACCATCTAACTATTGATCACATTTGGTTTCTGAAGTGGTTCTGTCCTATAAGCTGTTCAAAATGAACCTTTTTAATCTTTTCTCCTTTCTAATTTTAGAAGACCCACGAGGACACGTGCAGTAGGTCCACGGTGCTCTCAGTAGAGTGGGTGTCCTGGCTATCCGTGTTCAGCATTAGGCTCTTTCTGGTTAGAAGTAACAGTTCTGCTTGGGCAGCTGTGTGTTATCTAAAGCTGTATAGCAAATCTCTCCAAAATATAATGACTCAAAACAAAAATAATAATAAGCGAACATCTATCAGTTTCCGAGGGTCCTACATTTGGCAGCAGCTGAGCTAGATAGTTCTGGCTTAGGTTTCTCATGAAATTTCAGTCTAATGGCAGCCAGGACTACTGTTGTCTGAAGATGTGGCTAGGGCTAGAAGATACACTTCTGAGGTGACTCACCCACGTGGCATGCAGACTGGTGCTGGCTATTGTCAAGAGTTCTCAGTTCTTCAATCATAGGGTCTCTCCACAAGGCTGCTTGAGTGTCCTTGCAACAGGGCAGTTGGCTTCCCCCAGTGTCAGTAAGTACTAAAAGTATAAGATATCAAGCTCAAATCCCAACGGCCCAGGCTTGGAAGTCACACACCACCTCCTCAATATATTCTATTGGTCTCACAAGGCAGCCTACTTTGATGAGGCAGGAAATTATATATAAGGTGCAGACTCCAGAAGGTAAAGATCCTTGAAAGTTTCCTTGGAGGCTACTGCCCACTAAAGGGCTATTTTTTGAACCTCACAAGTGGATGTGTAAGCTTCTAGCATTCAGAAGAGGAACTGTCCTTTTTGCTCAAAACTCTGGGAAAATTTTTACCTGTGCTGAGGTTGAACAGTGCTTATTTTATCTAACATAGTCTGGAATAATGTTTGATGATGAGTCAAATTATTTTAAACATACATTAAAAACAGTAAACTTTTTTTTAGTTTAGATTTGTAAATGTGCATTCATTTACCAAAATTTTCATGAAGGGCCAATGATTTTTCTTTGAGTAAAGTCCTTCTAACTAAAGTTCTGCATCATCTTTTCCCTCCAACCATTCCCAGAAAGTATAATTTAAATAATCTAGTTTTGGTTTCTTTAAAGTAAAGCCAGAACCTAAAATATATTTTCCAAATAATGAGAATTTAGACTTCAACAAGACCTTTATGATTTGAACTAACCTCTTAGAGATGTCTCACCCACATAAGTTCTTTTTTTTTTAAATCAAATTCTCATTTATTGACTTTTCCAAAGCAATCCATTTGGTTTTTATGAAAGAAACAACACTCTTTGCATTCATATTTCACAGTTTTGCATAATGCTTAAATAAACTACGCACTTATAACTGCAACCAGCATAAAAAAGTTTGGGGAACAAACATGACTGATTTGTGGAATCACACAGTATGATCAGTAGGAGTAGAGTGCACTGGGGCCCTAGAGAGCAGTGTGTTAGGCCAACGGGTTCCACAGAACGTCCTGGAGTTCAGATGGGTAGCACTGGTTCAGTGGTTCCGTGTCAAGGCAATGTTTATGGTCAATATTGTTACTTACCTGCATTCCCTTAAAAATATTGACTGAAACCGCTAAGATTTGTGCTCCCTTCTCAAAAATCAAATCTGTGTAAATAATTGAGCTGGCCGTGTAGCCGATCAGATACATACAGATACTCATAGACTATCAATGAACTCATAATGCTCTCCATGCCAAGAATGTAGAAAAGGCCTAAAGAAAGGGGAAGATGAAAGCTTAAGAGTTAACTATGTTTGGCTCCATACCTTAGGCTGATCACATGACTCAGCTTCTAATCCAAAGTTGAATATCAATACCCAGGCAGTACATTCATCAGTCCCAGTCCCAGTAGTCAAGAAGCCTTCCTAGAGGAAGAGGTCTTGGCTTTGGCCTTGAATAGGCTATGAAACGTGCACTAGAAGTAGGAATGAGTGGGAATACTAAGAATGTGGAGGAATAGCAGAATAGCAAAGAGATCAGGGAAAAGAGAGGCTGAAACTATGATCAGAGAAGGGAGGGCCAAAGAGGTCCAGGCATTTTGATCAACTTTTAGAAATAGGAAGCCATAGCAGATTTCTAAGCAGAGGAATAAGTATGACTAGCAAGATGCTTCAGGATTATCAGACTGGCAAAATGACACTGGGTAGATTCAAGTAGGAAGAAGGTGGAGCCAGGACCAGTGTGCAGGGGCTGTTAGAGTAGTACGGGAATAATGTGTGAGAAGATTCTCACAAACGTAGAGTTTGTAGATATAGAGATTTCACTTTAAAAATGTAGCTGAATCTAGGAACCATAAGACAGGGGAGGTGAATAGAAGAAATTAAAGCTTGCGTCTAGAGAGATAGGAGAAATTGTTGGTGCCCCGTCACAGGGTAAAAATTGGGAAAGGGAGCATGAGAGAGTAAGGGAGGGATGAGTGGAGACTCCACTGGGTTGGCAGTTGGTGGGGAGGCTGCTGCAGTGATAAAGAGGGCTGGCAGAAGGCTAGAGACACAGGGGACTGGACCCCACAGGGGAGAGGGGATGGAACCCAGGGGTAGATTTAGGAACCATCCACAGTGCAGTCTCTATGTTGCGTATAGAAGCCCCAGAAGTGGGCAGGGTGAACCTCTGAGGGAGGTCCCCGAAGACCAAGGGAAAGGGAGGAAAGGGTAACGTCAAGGCCGGGACTTGGCCTAAACCCCTGCTCCCTCCACTGGTGCAGAGCTTCTCGTGGCTCAGAACAGGGGCTCAAGGGACTGGTCTCCAAGCACTCACAGCCTAATCTTTTAATTTCCCCATTCACCCCTTCTGGGGAGTCTCACCTCTGTCTTTCCTTTCTGGGTCTCCATTTAGACAATAGGCATCAGACCTTGTGCAAACATGGTCTTAGTTTCAGTCTGATTTTTATTTTACTGCTATGTGTAGACTCAGCCTGGCTCCCCAAGACTCTCATTTCTTCTTTTTCTTTGCTCTCCCCTCCAAGCTTTCCTACTCATTCCATTACCTAAAACGTCTCCCTTGTTAAGCATGGGAAGCCCTCCATTAGGACCCACACTTCACTGTGTCACACATCGTTTAAATATCTTTATCACTTTCCCACTGGGAAAAACAGTAATTGATGGTATTTCCATCTATCTTCACTTTCTCTGCTCCATTTGGGAAAAAGATGACAGCTCCACATAGCTCACTATTTATTTTCCACTCATGCTCGAGTTGGATTCCAACATTGTCCTTACAGGGACCCAAATTTCCTACAATCCCATAATGTTTTATGAGCAATTTTACAATCCAGACACTGTATTATCATGTCCTTCTGAAAGATGGTAATGTGAACTGTCAGCACACAGAAGCTGGGACAGGGTAACCTACCTCCATTTGAGATTTAGCTCATCATTTGCCCTGAACAGAGCCCTTTGCTTGGGGGCTCTTGTGTGAAGCAGCCACTGTTGTAGGTGGGTGACCACAAATGTTTAAAAGGCCTCCTGTTCAATGACAGCGAGCACAGGCTGAGGGACTGCACCGGAACACCATCAGAAGATAACGAGCATCTAGGTTACCCCACCCATTTCACAGATGAAGAGACTGAAGCTCAGACATGGGATGTGATCAACTAGGGACACAAAGACAAAAATGACATCAGGATTGGAGACCAAACTTTCTGACACTCGGAAAAAAGTCTTAAAAAATTGCTTGGCTAGATACTTATATATGAAATCCAATATGTCAATTCCACTGTCCTGAAGAGAAACAAACCCGCATATGATGTCATGCAGTAATTCCAATTTGATGTATGTTTCATGTTGAGAAAACAAAGTGAGTTGCGCCATCTTCTCCCCCAGCACCCATGCTCAAGTGCTCATTTTTGGTTTACCTTCTCAGACTGCACCATCTGACTCAAAGCTTACGGAGGTGAGGTAGAATTTTTCCATCCCTCATTTCTTTTCTTTTGCTGCATGGGAGAGAAATAACTGGGGCAGAGTGGAGGAGCAGGCTGGCGCCATGCTCACCAGTGCCACTCAGGCAGGCTTCCAGGGAGACTCTTGAGATGGTTAGAGAGAGATTTATCGATTTCACGTAACAGCATTAGTTATGAATCCCAGCTGAACCCTGGGCAGATGGGATTTTCTGTAATAAAATCCCATTGCATTGGAAAGTACAATGTTTAAAAGGCCTGAGGTGACATGTAGTAAAAAGAACACTAGGCTTGGACCCAGGCTCTGGTTCTAATCTTTGCCACTGCACAGCCGTGTGACCTTTCTGAGCCTTCATGTTCTCATGTATAAGATAAGCGGGTTGGTTTCATAGACTCAGAGACCCTGTCCAGCTGGAACGTTCTGGGATTCTATGGAGACCTTGCATCTGGGAGATGGTGAGCAATGATGCTAAGAACACAGGCCGGAAGGGGAACGCACAGGAAGGGCTAATGGGAAACACATGGTGCAGATGACAAGCGGCAGGAAGAAAGGGGCTCCCTGTAAAGGCTGCACTTCTCCAGGGGCAAACTGTTTCCAAAATTGCAACTGAGCAAGGCATGAAGAGCTGGACATCCATAACTTTTTCATAGCTCATCAGAGAAAAGCAACTTGTAATCATCTTGGTGGACATTCAAAAGCACCCTGTGAAGTAAACAGGCTGTATTATCGTGTATTTACATATGAGATAGCTGAGGTCCAGGAAGGCACAAGACTTCCCGAGATTTAGTGTTTATAGGAAGAGTTAGACCAGACCCAAAGTTTCCTGCATTCTGCTCACATGCCTTTCCCAACTCAGTTTGCTATAGCAACCGTTTGTATTTCTACAGAACTTTTTACTTTTGAAGTGTTTTGAAAAACCATTATCTCATTTTTATCCCACAGAGACCCTGGGGATGCTAAGGGCTATTTCTCCTGCTTTAGAGATGAGGAAACTTAAGCCCAGGTAAACTAAATGTTTTTCCTTGAGTTTTCTATTCACTTGACAAACACCCACTGAACACCCATAATCCAATAAGTGCATACCAGCCATGGCTGTTTAATGGCAAGGTCAACTGTGATGTCACAGTATCTTGACCATACACAGTGCTCTTTAGCAGCTGCAAATGAAAATTCTCAGAAGAAGCTTCCCAATACAGCAAGGACAAAATTGCTGTGCAATGGTAATGTCCTATCCGAATGCTGGTACTCCACTGCCCACTCTTATTTTAGGATGGTCTTCCAGTCTCAGAGTTAATGACTTAAGAGAAACATAATAACTAATAGAGACATAAATGGCAATCATAACAGTTGATGAGGATGCCAAGCCCAGGTTTCCACTTTGATTTGCAACTGGCAAAGCCAAGTATCGGTTCATTTCTACCTCCCAGTTCTATTTCCTCTCTACCTTCTCAGCACCAGGATTCCATGGCATCCTCTGCCCTAGAAATGTACCCTTGGTTCAGCCCCTGCTAATCCCCACTGGTGAATGCCGGTGTATCAGTGGAATAAGCAGTCCCAAGAATAGAGGTTGGATGGCCAGCCCTTAGAGATGTTGGGAAAAGATGGCCACTCTGGAAGAGGACAGAGACTATCTGCCTTTAAGAACATATGAAATATGGTCACTGGAAGTACTGTAACTACTTCCTACAGACAAGGCCTCTCCTGGAATTTGGTCCTTGAGTCATGCATGCAAATATATCAGTAAGAGATCCAAAACTTTCTAGTGATTAACATTGTATCAACTTTCCACAGATCCTCAAAGCAATCCTAATTTCCGCATTTCCTTTCAATATTTTTCTGTACTTAGGCAACACAGTTCTGGTATATTCTTCCTTTAAAGCTGCAGGGAAGGGATGGATTTCATTTGTCTGGAAGCTGGGTGCTATCCCTCCATTTTGCACCCATCCTCACCCAAGATGCTCCTTGAACCTCTGGAGATGGAGGTGACTTTATCCTGAGATATCCACATCTCCTCATGTCATCCTCTGTGATTAAGAGAAAGAAAGTGCCTGGGCACAAAATGTCTGTCTCAGGGGAAGTGAGTCAACCCAGCTCTCCTGCCCCCTCTCACCTCCCCTGTTCCCTCCACGTACAGTGCTTCTTGCCTTTGGCATCACTTCCCTTCTGACTCTCCTATCCAGCAGCATTTCAGCAGTCAAGACCCAGATCAAGTCCCACCCCTCCTCGGATGCCTTGCAGACCATCCCGTCCCCCTTGGACTGCTCCCTTTCCTGGGCTACCACAGCCAAACTTCTGTTGTTCAATGAGTGTCATTCATCCTTACTATCCTTGAATTCCTCACTGACTTGTCAAGTGTGCCATCATGACTTTTAAACTGGAGTGTAGGCTCCCCAAAGGCAGAAGAGATACTTCCTTCACCCCGTCCCTCTCTGTGGTTTACGTTAGGTTGTCACATCGAATAATTTAGCTGTTTTATTTAAAAACTGACTTCCATGTGGGGTACCTCCTCACTTGAGCCCTGACAGCACAAAGCAGAGATAAAACATACATATATCAATATAAAATATATCTATACCTATAGTGGAATAACGGCCCTTGAACAAGATTGGACTTTTTCTAAGGGAAGCGGCAGCGCGGTCCCAGGGTCCTGGCTCTGGCTCAGGGAACTAGCATTGGTCACACATGCCTGTGTGAGCAAGCCCCTTCTTTGCTGATTCTGGGCCACCCATCACAACAGCAGGAAATCTATCCATCTGTTATCCTCCCTTGGGGAGTGACTGCATTGCAACCATCTCCTTCCACCTCTTACGAGGCCAAATTTATTCATTCTTTCTTCAATACAGAGTTGGGGAAATATTAGTATTGGCAGAGTTAAGACTCTGGGTTATTTTACGCAGTTAACAGTGGACAGAGTCACTCTAAAATACCTGAGAGACGTAAGTAGCCTGGAAATGGACACTCTACCCCCTTCCACTGGAAGATTGTGGGAATAATTCTTTATATTTGTCATGGGGGAAACCAGACCCCTGGTCTGACATTCACTTAATTTTTCTTCATGGTAAAAGCTTTCGACTTCTCCTGTTAGTGGAATTAGGAAAAACAGCCCTGGCCTGGAAATCAGAAGGCCTGGCTTCTCACCCTGGCTGCATGCCCAAGACCTGGTTCTTTCCGTGGGACCACACCACTTGCACACCTGCCTGTCACTTGCTACCAGGAGATGGGTTCATTTGGGTGGCATGTTTTCTTTGAAGGCCACCCAGAAGTTCCGGCTGAGGCTCATGCTTTCTTCCTAGAAATTATTGGCAGCAGGGAGACCTACCTCTGAAATGCATGGTGTATGTGTAGAAAGGTGTCAGAATGGAGTGTGGAGGGTCTAGGGGCTGAGTGTTCTCCCACCTCATCCGCATGTGGCCAGGAAGGCCCCGTAAGTCCCTGTGTGTCTCTGTCCATAAAATGGAAATAGTAATGCAGGTAACCCTTATCCAAGGATTTCTACCAGGGCTCTTCTGAGAATTACATGGGATTAGAAATATGACTATATTTTAGAAGCAAAATGATTTGGAGAAACAGATGGTTGTCAGAACATCTATGTGTGTGTTGCCAAGAGAACAGTCCAGGCAGGGAAACTGGTGTCTGATTTTAGATTATCCACTATCCATGGAATCTTAGGGAAGTCCCAAGATCTCTCTGGGCCTCAGTTTCCTCATGTGTCAAATGGGGATTTAAATAATTGCCCTAGCTTTCACATGCGATTGCAGTGAAGATCTGGAATAATATGAACGAATGAGCACTGACAAGCATACAACAGCATACTCAAGAAAAAGTTCACCATTTTTTAGCAAGCCTATTTGAATTGAAGTCCATTCAGTCCATTGAAGAAACCCACCCTCCTAAGAGGGACTCCAGGAAGGAGGGATTATATGTAAGTCACTCAGTTACGGTATCTGCATTACCTCTAGCAGATGTGTCAATTTAACACAAGAAACACTAGACCGAGAATTAAAGCTGGAAGGTGGACATTTGCAAGGAAAACTTACACACAGCCAGTTCCTTGGAATAGCATGTGTTATATCCAATTCAAATAAAACAACACTTTTCAAGGGCACAGTGTCACTTCTTCGGATTGTTGGATAGAAATGATCCATGTTTAAGAAGCTATAAAACAGCAACCATATACCATAACTCTAAAATAAAAAACCAGCTTTGCAGAATTGTTAGAAATTGTACACTATATTGGAAGTGCGGAGAAAAGATAGTGCTAACATGATTATAAAGCAGAAAATAGCACTAACTGTAGGCGCCACATTCTCCCAGGAAAGGAAATGAAAATCCCTAAGGGCTGGAGAGGGAGCTTTCCCTATAGGGTGGAGGTTATGGGTGTCCCAGGGCACCTACCACCTACGCTGGTCCTGAACCATGAATACAATTTTAAAAGCAGAGGTTTTCCAAGATGACATGGTGAGTTTGGGTAGGGAGGTGAGCAGAAGGGAACAGCAGATTTGATGACAAAATGGACCAATCCCTGAGCTTGCATTTACAAAAGACTTACTGCCCCAAGACCAAAGAAGAAAAGGTAAGCAAAACTCCCACTTGGGTTATATTTTAATAAATAAGACATACAGAAATTCAACGTCTCTGAATTCATTCAGGATGATAGCTGGTGGTTCCTGATGAATACTGGTTCATCAACGGCCATGAACCAGGGATGAGTGGTGGTCCTTGATGAGTTTCCCCAATTTGTCTCTGGCTGTTAGTTCTTGATTTGGGGGGAAAGATGGACATCTGTTGCTTTCATGGGAGGAATCTACGCTCTTTTCCCATAAGCACTGATGCTACCCTCTCACAGGTGCTGGATGAGAGATGGATGCATCACTGAACAGGGACAAGAGAAAAAATCCAGTGACCAAAGGCAAAATTTACTCTTTTGCACACGTGGAGAAACACTGGCCCTCCAAATGTAATGGAGGACAAGGAAATCAAGGGCAAAGATGTTACAGTTCTCAGTTTTTTGACGTGAAAGTATGTTCACAATATATCATTAAAAATTATCTTATAAAACAAAGATGTATGTCTCCATTTTTTGCAAAAAAGAAAAATGCTTATGGGATGAATAAATAAAGTTACATTCTAAAGAATAAATCCATCAGATCAGGAGTCTGCGGGAAGCCCACAGTCTTATTAAGAGCCTGCCTGTGATGACAAGCTAGCCAGGGCCAGGCATTGCAAGCCACTGTGCAGTATGGCTTGCGAGGCATGGACCTAACTGAGCAGAAGCATGCTGGAGGACTTGGAGAGGACCATGTAACACTGGGAAAGCCTGGAGGGGAGGAAGGAAACCTAGCCACCACGCTCTTCCCTCTTGGCAAATTGCTGTGATATGAGCAGCCAGGAGCTCGCGAATATGGTCTCAAGCTGATGGTCTGCCACGGTCACCCACCCCTCAGTGCCCAGGACAGGGCTTTGCAAGGAGCCTGGATAATCAGTGTGAGTTGACAACTTACTCAATAAGGTGAAGGAAATAGGAAGTATGATGCTGGGGAAAGGAAGAAACAAACTGCCTTGGGAGGGCTCTTGGCCCTGGGGGTTCTTGTCTCTCCAATAGAATCTCTTTTGTTAGGTCACTTGACCGTGGAAGACAATACAATGCTGGCAAATGAGCCCATATAACCCCTGGTTTACGCTGTCTTTAAAGAGGGAAATGGAGACTGCGCACAGCGTCACTGCTGAATATCATTCCCCCAGCAAGACAATGCCTCGTTTGAGTATTTGTTCTTAGTCACTATTTGTTTTTATTCTGAGCAGTCATTAACCTCCTACTATGTCTCCATTTTTATAATAAGAATAGCAGTGTTAAAAGGGATAACAATACTCCCCTCCCTGCGCCCTCCCCATGCAGTGTTCTGCAAGGCAAGAGAGGAATAAAAATGACAGACGCTCCTGTGCCAAATGATAAAGCCACAGGGGCAGGCAGGACCCGGTGATGGTTTAAAAGAAGCTTCTGGAGTAGCTTTCTGGAAATCATTAATATGAAACCCTCCTCCAGAGAAAGAGATAGAAGAATGAAGGGTGATTAGCTATCAAGTGGCCCTGAATAGTCAGTCCCTGATTAGACCCTCACTCAAGGTACACAGACTTTTGTAACCCAGGGAGTCAGCTGGGGACATGGATCCTCGCCCCGAGGTCTGACTCTGTGCTGGAAAATAGCCCGTGTGACCCAGGGGAAGCAGGGCCTGGGGGGATCACCAGCTCTAGTTTCTCTGCCGCGCCCCCAACACCCACGCCTGACATTTGATCCCAGATTTGTCTTTGTGAATCAACTTCAGTGTGATCCACCCGCTGTTCCCTGCAAAGTCCTGGATTGCATTTCCCCGGCATTTTAATCTTCCCAGGACAGGGTCCTGTGGACCCCAGGGAGAGCCTAGTAGAAGGTGTCTGTGGGATCTGATGGCATAAAAACAAGGCCTCTGTCACCAAATGTCCACTGCATTCACCTTGAACCACCAAATCCAACATCAGGGGCTTGAGTTTGTCTGGGATTCTGAGTTCCTTACATTAGCCAGTTAGTCCCTTCCACGCCCTCCCCAGAGGCTCTCATTTGTCACCGTGGCTGAATTTCTAAGCCCTCTTCTCCCTCTCCTCTGGAGATGTGCTCCATCAACTTTTCTCATTTACCTCTTCAAAATAAATCTTTACCTCCCCTGAACTATATCCTTCTCAGTATGGACGAGATAAACATGGGCTTGAGTCCTGACTTCAACACTTAGCGGCTAAGGGGCTGCAGACAGGATCCTTAACCTACTCAAGCCGTGGTTTGTTTCCCCATGTGTTCAGTGACCCCTCACAAGCCGATGTGTGAGAGTTAAGCAAGAGCATGCAATAGATAGTATGTTATAATGAATAAAATTGTATTATTGATATAGTTAGCCAAAAAGGATTATTTGCTGCCTTTCCTTGAATGGAAAAGCCCAACTATGTATGTCCATGCCTTTGTCTCCACTATCCCCTTCTCATAGGCCTTCTTCTATGATGAATATAAAAACCTCAGTCATTTTTAAGTGTCATCTCTAGTGCATATAACTTGCTCTGATTCTCCATACAGACATGCCTGCCTCCGAGCAGGACACTCCCTACTGTTCTTGTGGGGCTGACACTTCTTTCTCTACCTTGCACCTGCTCCTGGTTAAAAGAATTTAGAAGCCTGGGAATATGTAGCGTCCAGCCCTGATATGTTTTCTTGAGTTGCCTTATCTTAAAGTTTTCTGATATTGGCATTTGGGGTTGAAAAGAGGTTTACTTTGACCTGATGCAAACCAAGAGGATATGTGTGGGGTTTAAGGTCACAGTATATTCAAACTCTGGGAAATAATGAAACCAAGGTTATGGAAAGGGCACGGACCTCCTGAGTGGGGGGTGGATGAGGACCATAGTGTAAAAAGAAAAGTATGGCTTTTCCACCTCTGACAGAGGAAGATGGATGGGACAGGTGTCAATCTGGCCAACCTCTCACTGCCTTCTGTTCACCCCATGCTCATTCCTCAACACCAGATGGTCCCCTCCACCTAACGAATTCTCATCTCCCTCTCTGAGGGACCTTCCTGGGTACTGGGAAACATTCCTTCACTCCCTTACTCCTTTCATCTTCAACTCACAGTTTGAACCTCCCCCCTTAATTTCGGAGGCTGTCTCATGGAGTTCTCTCTCTGAAGTGTGAGCCCTCCGGAACAGCCACCTTGCCTTTGTCTCTTTCACTTGGCTTCTGGCCAGCCGAGGGTAGATCTTTAGGCAGTGTTTATTCCAACTCTGATGCACAGAGAGCCCCTCTTACAAAAGGAGGTTTTGCTCAAAATGGAGAGACTTTTCAATCTAATGAGAGTCTGAGAAGTTAACAGTGAACAAGTTAAAGAAAAGTTGTAAGATCTATTTTATTGATTTATTTCATGGACTAAAAAGGCTTAGAGTTTGAGTCATTTAAATCCAAAAATTTTTGTTGTTTATAAAATTTTAAATAAGTTTAATCCTTTGAACTGTCTCATACGTAGTAGCAATAGTGGAAATCTGGTATTTCTTGGATAAGGTTAGGAGCAAGGAAAACCCACAAGCCAGGGTGGACCTACAAATTGCTGCATGGTTAGTGGGTTTACTAACTGGCAGCCTGGAGGCAATCTATTTTATTAAGAGATTGAAAAATAGTTTAAAAAACCAGCATGTGAAGATTTCAATCAGAAATAGATGGGCACTTTTTAAATCGCAATTGGTTTCTAAAGAATGGGCAAGATAAGAATTGATAGAGGTGAATAGCTATCAAAATGTAGGGTGGAAAAAAAAGGAGCAAATTGCCACCTACTTGAAGTGAATAGCTCTTGTAATGTAATGGGTTTTAAACTTTAAAATTGTTTTGTACTATGACATACATAACAGTGAAAGTCTGGATTGAGAGTGTTTATTGGTTTTTTCCAATGGAAGATTGCCTGTTTGGTATTTGAATAATAATCTCCATATAAAAATATGGTAATGTAATTATGCTAACTAGTATTTTCTATAATTCAAGACTCTGTTTATAATAATATATCATATTTTGCAGTCAGGTAGGAATCCATTTGTCCCCTCCACCTGGCCCCAGAGATAGGAAGAGGAACTTTAATATATAGATCTCTGCAATCTGGTCCTCTCTGGAGTTAGCGTTTCCTGGAAGGTGATACAATAAATCTTACCAGAAATACCTTCATTTACCACATGCCGCCAAGCAGAGATGAAGCTGATTCTTTGAAATTTTTCAGATAAACTTGCTTTGACCAAACACACAGATGGAAACAAGCTAGTGTGAGGATATTAGCCAAGCTCAAAAACAAAGGAAGTAAGGGAGTGTTTTAAATTACTTTGGAGAAAACTAATAGAATAGATCAGTTACATCTGTTATTACACAGTGCATTATTGAGAAATTTATATGTGAAAAATGAGTATGTCAACAGCTTGTATTATCATTTCACCCGCATAAGAAAAAAACAAACTGTGAAGTATTTGAGTCTGTATTGGATGGAGTCCTCTTTTAGGCTGGTGTTTTACTAAGACAATTTTGACAAAACTAGTCCATTGTTCTTATCTCTTTTTATTGAGAGTGTGAGTGCTCAGTTGCATCTGACTCTTTGTGACACTATGGACTGTAGCCTGCCAGGCTCCTCTGTCCATGGGACTGTCCAGGCAAAAATACTGGAGTAATAACCATTTCCTCCTCCAGAGGGGATCTTCCTGATTAAGGGACTGAACCCAGGTCTCCTGCATCGCCGGTGGATTCTTTACCACCCTGCCACCTGGGAAGCCTTCTTTATACTGAAAATAGAAGAAATACTGGAGCCCCAGGACTATCTTGAGTGAGAATTTGCCTTTGACTGGGAGAGTGAACCCTGCAAATACCAGTTCATGGAGTAGTAGCAATCCATTGAGTGGTGCCTAGTGGCTTGCCCCAATATTCTATATCAACTCTGCTCAGATCAACAGCCTTAGTAACTAGGATGAGGATGCAGAGAGCTACAGTTTAAGTGAAAGTGGTAAATATATTGAGAGGTGTGTTGCCATCCCAACTGGTCTCCATGACTAGTACAGTGGGCCAGATTTACCTATTAAAATTTAAAAGGCTAAATATAAATTACTCTATATAGGTTTCTCAAAAACTCACAACCAAAAAAGCACATCAAAGGGAAAATACCAGCATATGATGCGCCAAAGAAGCTTAGAAAGCATTCAGCTCAGTTCAGTTCAGTCGCTCAGTTGTGTCCGACTCTTTGTGACCCCATGAACTGCAGCACGCCAGGCCTCCCTGTCCATCACCAACTCCTGGAGTTCACCTAAACTCATGTCCATTGAGTCAGTGATGCCATCCAACCATCTCATCCTCTGTCGTCCCCTTCTCCTCCTGCCCTCAGTCTTTCCCAGCATCAAGGTCTTTTCCAATGAATCAGTTCTTCGCATCAGGTGGCCAAAGTATTGGAGTTTCAGCTTCAACATCAGTCTTTCCAATGTACACCCAGGACTGATCTCCTTTAGGATGGGCTGGTTGGATCTCCTTGCAGTCCAAGGGAGTCTCAAGAGTCTTCTCCAACACCACAGTTCAAAAGCATCAATTCGTCTGCACTCAGCTTTCTTTATAGTCCAACTCTCACATCCATACAAGACTACTGGAAAAACCATAGCCTTGACTAGACGGAACTTTGTTGACAAAGTAATGTCTCTGCTTTTTAATGTGCTGTCTAGGTTGGTCATAACTTTCCTTCCAAGGAGTAAGTGTCTTTTAATTTCATGGCTGCAATCACCATCTGCAGTGATTTTTGGAGCCCAAAAGAATAAAGTCAGCCACTGTTTCCACTGTTTCCCCATCTATTTGCCATGAAGTGATGGACTGGATGCCATGATCTTAGTTTTCTGAATGTTGAGCTGTAAGCCCACTTTTTCACTCTCCTCTTTCACTTTCATCAAGAGGCTCTTTAGTTCTTCACTTTCTGCCATAAGGGTGGTGTCATCTGAATATCTCATCATTGATATTTCTCCCAGCAATCTTGATTCCAGCTTGTGCTTCTTTCAGCCCAGTATTACTCATGATATACTCTGCATAAATAAGTTAAATAAGCAGGGTGACAATATACAGCCTTGACGAACTCCTTTTTCTATTTGGCATTGAGGCTCTATTAATAGAAATACCATGCCCAGAGAAAGGGAAGTGATTGCCCCTCTGAACATAATACACTTAGAGTTTTGTGTTACAGTCTAGGGCACAATCTTTTAATAAAGAATTTAATAAGGTGAAATCAAATGCCAAGAATAGTGAAGGAGAAATTGTTGAAAGAAAGAAGGGTGTTAATTTTGGAAAAAAGCAGCTTGTTTGAGCAATCAGATAAATGAGTAAATGGACTTATTTCAGGTGTCTCCAGGGAGTAGGTAGGACTTCCCTGGTGACTGAGATGGTAAACAATCTGCCTGCAATGCAGGAGAACTGAGTTCGATCCCTGGGTCAGGAAGATCCCCTAGAGGAGGAAATGGCAGCCCACTCCAGCATTCTTGCCTGGAGAATCCCATGGATAGAGAAGCTTAGCAGGCTACAGTCCATGGGGTCGTTAAGAGTCAGACATGATTGAGGGACTGACACTTTCACTTCCAGAGAGTAGATATAGTTCCTACAGCAGCGTGGATCTGCCTAGGCCAGCTTCTCTGTCATCTAATGACCCTCCAGCCCTTTGTATCCAGTTGTACTGGTCCTGACAATATGTCTACAGAGGAAATAGCAAGGGACAGCAACCATGGTGAGTGATGAGAAAGAGGGGAATTGGGGGGAAAATCATATAATGGTATAGGTCAGTCTTTATAGGAATCGAGACAAAACTTTTCCACACATTCTTCACACCCTTTCCCTCCATCACTCTTTTCTTCTCTCTCCTCTTCTTAGAGTTTCCTTCTACAAATTTTAATTTATGTATAGTGAAGTCGCTCAGTCGTGTCTGACTCTTTGCGACCCGTGGACTGTAGCCCACCAAGCTCCTCTGTCCATGGGATTCTCCAGGCAAGAATACTGGAGTGGGTTGCCAAGCCTCAAATATAACAAACTGAGCAGAAGTATGTTGATTCAAACCTCTTGCAGCATCCTGGTTACCTTTCTAGTCAATCACAGTGACAGGTGATTTGAGGTAATGATAAATCCATGCATTTAAAGCCTTGATTGCCTGAATAAATAGGTTGGATAGCTTCAATAATTGGATAATTAAAGCAAAAATGGAGATGCCAATGGGGCCAGAAGCTGAGAAAATGAGAGTGGCTGGAGATTTCATTTTGGCAAAGTCGAAACCCAAAGCTATAATAGAAGGGCAGGTAAAATCAAAAGGCATATTCATTCACAGAAAGAAAGAAAAAAAAAAGATGCAAGAAAGGAGGGGCTTGATTTAAACCAGAAATGCAAATGGTATGGAAAGATACACTTGAACTTCTTTGCATATTTTCTCCCAAAGAAAGTTGATCCCTTTCTCAGGGACTCAAGATTCCAGAGTGAGCCAGGGAGGAGACCACAGAGGGTGGAGTCCTCTTGAATAAGTGCTTCCCACTGTCAGGCCACTCCTGCCCTCTCTGTGTTTGGGCTCACACAAGCACACACATGCATGCACACACACATACACACCTCCCTCTTCTTTGCCCACTGTCATCTTCTGTTCCATTTCCACACATTCTTACTGCCCTTTAAGTATGGTCTTGAGAGCTATAGTTAGACTCCAGTCTGTGAAAAAAAAAAAGCGACCAGAGAGGGCACCCACTAAGACAAAGCTGATACCATCAGACCCTAAAGGAGCAGAAAGGAGAGCAAGGGCCTAGGGTTGGCTTCGTGTTGTTTCCAGGCAGTGAAAACCTGTCGCACAGGGACAGACTTGTTCATCCAGGACCCCAGGGCCAGGCAGGAAAGGTCGGTGGTTTCCTCCTGCTGAGAGTCAGGTGTGCTTGCCCAAGGAGCCAGGCAAGCCCGCCCTCACCCACCAGAATGCTGAGAGGGTCCCCACCCCATTCAAGGCTCTCTGGGAGCTGTCGCCTCTGCTCCAGCCCTTAGCCACCCCATCTCACATGGCCCCTGTCTGTCTCTTCCCTGGGCACACCAGCTTGCACTAGTAGTAGTGTTAGCTGCTCAGCTGAGTCCGACTCTTTGTGACCCCCTCCTACCAGGCTCCTCTGTCCGTGGGATTCTCCAGGCAAGAATACTGGAGTGGATTGCCTTTCGCTTCACCAGAGGATCTTCCCGACCCAGGAATCAAACCTGGGTCTCCTGCACTGCAAGCAGATTCTTTACTGTCTGCACTACTGCAGGTGACCAAATGCTCACCACCCTGCCATCTTCGCCAACTGCAGCCTTGGGGTTGCCTCTGTGTGCCAAGTGCTCACTGTTCACCATCGTTCTGTCCTAAGCACATCATCAATAGTTCAGCCCTCAAAATCACCCATTGTTTCCCATTTTATTGATGAGGAGTTTGAGACTTGATAAGGATAATTAACCTCTTACCAGACAAGGAATTCTTCGAGAAGGAGAATTAACACTCATGCTTTTAATGTATGTATTCTCTACTGCCTGCCAGTGGCCTGGGAATCTCAGGTTATAAATACCTTCACACTTTTGACCTCTTATAGCTCTTCTATTTTCAGTCATACATCCAACAAAGCATTTAGTAGGCTCTTACTATATATATGAGAGACTCTGCTGGGCACTGAAACTACAGAGTGAACGGTGTCCTCAGGACACGGTGAGACAAAAATAAACACTAAGTATGCATGTGTGCTAAATTGCTTCAGTCATGCCTGACTCTGCAACCCTATGGACTGTAGCCCTCCAGGCCCCTCTGTCCATGGGGTTCTCCAGGCAAGAATACTGGAGTGGGTTGCCATTTCCTCCTCCAGGGGATCTTCCTGACCCAGGGATCAAACCCCCATTCTTACACCTCCTGCATTTGCAGGTGAGTTCTTTACCACTAGCACCACGTGGGAAGCCTGAAAGAGTAAGTTTAACATATAGTAAGCCCTCTGCCTGGGGTAGATTCTTGATGCATATTTGATTAAATAGAATCCCTTGAATTAAACCTCCAAAATCATTCCTCTGAGAGCAGGCAGCAAATCAGCATTTCTCTGGATGACTGACGCGGCAGGTCAAGGCGAGTGGGGGCCGTAAGTAGGGTGGCTGGGGGTCCCTTCTATTACTACCGTTACTTCTATCACCACAAGCCTGCCTCAAACACACAAAGAAATATTCTTGACCCCGCAGCCAAGAGAATGTACTTCCTGCTATCTGTATCTACGCAGAAAAACTAGCTTGACCAAGTTCAGTTGCAAGTCTAAGGAAAGGCTCCGTATGTATGTGCATGTGTGTTCATGAGTGTGTGTGTGCTGAGATAAAGAGTTTTGTATAAGACCTAGCTGGTTTAAGATGATTTATAATAGTTAAAGCAAATGTTTAAAGCAAACCCACCCTGCTGGAGGCTAAACAATACCATTTCCACTCAAACAAGCTATTGATGGGATCCCTCAGATTAGAAACTAAGAGTAAAAATACCTTAGTGATCTAGCCAGAAAGTTAAACTAAAGGTTCATATCTGTCATATGATAGAAAATAGGGCAGGAAGACAAGCTTCTGATGCCTAGAAGGCAATCTAGAGCCACGAGTTACCTGGCTGAGAATTTGGCACAGAATTGTGAGGGACACATATGCTGATTATTATTATTATTATTATTATTATTATTATTATTACCCATACACCACACTGGGCACTTTCTGTACAACATCACCCTTAATTTTCCCAATGACCCTGCATAACCGCAATGTTAGGTGGGCCCTCTAGCATCTCAAGATCCAGGGAAGACATTGAAGACCTGGCTTGAAATGGCAAAGGTGCCCAGTTATCTTGACCAGTTCCACCATGTCATTAACTTGCATTAGAATAAGGGATTGGATGTTTAGCAAAATGTTCAATAAGGAAAATGAAATGAAGAAACTATGAATTTTTCATGCTATCTGTATTTTCTGTAATTTGTAGGGGGAGGGATTCTATTTGATAAAATGTCAGTGAGCAACGCTTCCTGGAGCATCTATAGTGTACTTCACACCATGCTGGGATGCAGTGATGAACATAGTCAACCTGGTTCTGAATCCTCTGATGCTTAGAAAAAGAGACGCTAATGAAATCACGCCACAGAATCAGCTAAATCGTTATAGGGTGGTCTCAACTCCTCAATGCTAAGGAGAAACACAGAAAAGAGTTGTTTCTGCTCTTGGTGTAGAGTCTTAAAAAGATGGCAGTATATCCACACTAGCAAGTGTCGGGGTGGGTGAGGCACGGGGAATCGCAGGATGCGGGACACTGAGAGAGCAGAGCCCACTCCAGCAAGAGCAGTGGCAGCTGCTCGCCTCGACCTGGCCAGTCTCCCCCAGGCTCTGCCGGGTGCAAAGAGGGCCTTGGAGACTCTGTGCTTTGTTCTCCAAAGCCAGACAGCTCCCTTACAAGGGAGTAATTCAGCTTTGCAAGGCTAGCTTCAGTGCCCAGCAACTGGTTTAACTGAATGTTTCCCTTCTCAATGAATTGCTTTGGCATTATTTAAGCCCAGTCATAATATTGTGGTTCACAGGAAGCTAAAAAGTGACCTTTGTAAGTTGATCAAATCATAAAACTAATGAAAATGGATGGCTGGGGCTTCCAAAGGGGCCTGCAGACAGGCCTCCTCTAGGCGGCTCTGCCCAAGCTCCTTTTCAGGCAAACACTGCTTTTTAAAAATGTGTGTTTTCTTAAGTGTTTCTTTTCCTCCTGTCAGCCATTAATTCACGCCAGCCTGGACTAAATCCAGAGGTGTTGCTCTGTAGCTTTTGTTGACACTACGTACACTGAGTCCCATATGGGCATTTGTTCCCTAACGCTCTGCCCACCAGCTCCCTCCCATGTCTGGCCAAGTCAGTCAGTGAGCACTCACTCAAAGACCATAACAGCCAAGAAGCTGGGTTTCCTTTCACTCCTCACCAGCATAATTGCTCCAGCTTATTGGAAATAAAATCAGTTCTCTGGGTGCCAGACTACAGGGTCACATTAACAATTAAGTGGAAGGTAAACCTATAAATGGCAACCCACTCCAGTATTCTTGCCTGAAAAATCCCATGGCCGGAGGAGCCTGGTAGGCTTCGGTCCATGGGGTCGCAAAGAGTCGGAGACGACTGAGCGACTTCCCTTCACTAACCCTACACAATATTGTAGGCAGGAAAGATTGAAGGCGGGAGGAGAAGGGGAGGACAGAGGATGAGATGGATGGATGGCATCACCGACTTGATGGACATGAGTTTAAGTAAACTCAGGGAGTTAGTGATGGACAGGGAGGCCTGGCAGGCTGCAGTCCATGGGGTTGCAAAGAGTCAGAGAAGACTGAGAGACTGGACTGAGCTGAAACCTACAAAATGAAAGGGTCTGGAGACCACAGCCTTGAAAGTGCCTCCCAGTGTAGGAGGCAGAAGGCTATGAGTGTTGTCTTTCAGTGTCTGGCACTATATTACTTCCTAGCTGTGCGACAATGGGCAAGGGAGCCGCTGGACACCTCCATGTTGACATCTGTAAATAAGGAAAGTAATGGTGGCTACCCCAAAGGTGAAGCCCTTGGATCTCTCCAGGACACCGAGGCATCATGTGCAGTGAAAGACAGCAGTGTTGTCATTGCTGCTTAGAGTCCTAGAGGGGAATCTGCCACAAGGCAAGCACAATGGACACGTTGAGTCTTTAGGTCTCAGGCTGGCCTTGCCCTGGGACTCAGATGTTGCTTCCTGCTCCATCTGGGAGGAAAAAGGACTTCCTGTTGGAGGAACATCAAGGCCACCTGGTAGGCGCTACACCGTTTTGATCTGGTTTGGACTTACATCCCTGTTTCTGGTCTCCTGCGTTGCCCAGCCGCAAAGCTGAACTCTTGGATTGTAACCACCTGCCCTGCTCCCACCTGCTCTGAGGCCATCCTTCTGATGGACAACATTGCCCTCTACTCTTCCATTCTGTCGACGTTCATTATGTCAATGTTCTAACCTGCTGGGTTGGAAAAACAACTGGTCCCTTTATTCAAATATAGCTTTATATAATTTCTCAGCTTGGGAAATGCTTTTCCTTGTAGAGATTTCAAGGATAAGTCTGCAAGTAGCTTCCTGCTGAGAGGGGCACAAGATTCAAATGATTCAGACATGGAATCAAATTCAAGCTGGCAGCCGTTTCATTGCCCTGGGCTCCCCCAGTCAAAACCCTGAAAGAGGGATGCTATGAGGTGAGACCACCATGGACCTTGGCTCCAGGACAGAGGGTGGAGAAGGCTTCTGAAGGTGGGACCTGCTGGAGGCCTGGTAAGATGAGGAGCCTCTGGAGGAACCTGGTCTGTTTGGCTTTAGTGAAAGAGCCAAGTTCAACTTTCAGATGTGTGTATGTGTGTATGAAAGCTGCACGGAGGGATACCAGGAAGCGAGCAGGCCCTCTGACCACAGAGACCAGGAATGAAGGATCATTTTAATTTTAAACTTGACTTTCTGTCCCAATCCTGATGAATTTTGGAATTCATTCTCTCAGAAACAGTATGAAAGCGTATACTGTATTTCAGGGCCTCACATGCATCCCAAGGCTAAATAAAAATAAAATAAAATGAGAAGGTTGAAGCGAGAAAATTTACTTTTCTAATGCCAGCCCTAGGCACTTGATTTGGGGGTTCTGCTAAATGCTGAAAGAAGAGCAATGTGGAAAAATAAGGGAAACACCTCAGAGCTCTGACTGAAGGACTAGGGTGTGGGCTGGGAGGGCCGGCTGCCCTGTCCCAGGCCGAGAGAAAAGGCCCACCACAGCTGGCTTGCCATGGCCTTTTCTATCTTTCATCAGCACAGACTCACAAATAAAGGCAGCAGAGCATGTAGGGCTAAGCTTAAATCCTGGCTCTGTCCCTCCCCAACTGTGTGGTCTTAGGCAAGTTATTTCACCTCTCTGAGCCTCAGTTTTCTTGTCTATAAAATAAAGAAAATAGTGCTCAAAGGTCTGTGTTAGTTTGCTAGGTCTGCCATAACAAAGTGTCATAGACAAGGAGGCTTAAACAGATAATTGATTATCTTAGAATAAACCAGAGGCTAGAAGTCTGAGAGCAAGAGGTCAGAAGGCTTGGTTCCTTCTGAGTGAAGAGGACTCTGTGCCAGCCTCTCCCCTGGCTCCTGGGGGTTAGCTGGCAACTTCGGCAGACCTTTGCATGTAGAAGCATTGTCTACATGTCTTTGTGTGGCATTATCCCTATCTGTATGTCTCCCTGTCCAAATTTCCTCTTTGATAAGGACAATAGACACATTGGACTAGGGGTCCATCCTATTTCACTGTGATCTGATCTTAACTAACTTCATCTACAAAGACCCTGTTTCCAAATAAATCGCTTTCTGAGGTATCCAGGTTTGGACTTTAGCCTATGAATTTGAGGGGAAACAATTCAAACCATAACAGGCTTGTTGTAAGAATTAAGAAGTTAGATCTGCATTAAAAGTACTTAACATAATCTCCATTAAAAGTAAATGTTCCAGTTTGCATTCCCATCAACAGTATAAGAGGGTTCCCTTTTCTCCACACCCTCTCCAGCATTTATTGTTTGAAAACTTTTGGATGATGGCCATTCTGACCAGTGTGAGATGATACCTCATTGTGGTTTTAATTTGTATTTCTCTAATAATGAGTGATGTTGAGCATCTTTTCATGTGTTTATTAGCCATCTGTATGTCTTCTTTGGAGAAATGTCTGTTTAGGTCTTTTGCCCAGTGTTTGATTGGGTTGTTCCTTTTTCTGGTATTGAGCTGCATGAGTTGCTTGAATATTTTGGAGGTTAATTATTTGTCAGTTGTTTCATTTGCTATTATTTTCTCCCATTCTGAGGACTGTCTTTTCACCTTGCTTATAGTTTACTTTGTGTGCAAAAGCTTTTAAGTTTAATCAGGTCCCACTTGTTTATTTTTGTTTTTATTTCCATTACTCTGGGATGTGGGTCATAGAGGATTTTGCTGTGATTTATGTCAGAGAGTGTTCTGCCTATGTTTTCCTCAGACAACTGTGTGGAGATTTCTTAAAAAACTGGGAATAGAACCACCATATGACCCAACAATCCCACATGCTGGACATATACCCTGAAGAAACCAGAATTGAAAGAGATACATGAACCCCAATGTTTACTGCAGCACTATTTACAATAGTTAGGACATGGAAGCAACCTAGATGTCCATCAGCAGGTAAATTGATAAGGAAGTTGCAGGACATATACACATAGGAATATTACTCAGCTATGAAAAGGAACACATTTGAGTTAGTTTTAATAAGGTGGATGACCCTGGAGCCTATTACAGAGGGAAGTAAGTCAGAAAGAGAAAAACAAATACTGTATGTTAATGCATATATTTGGGATTTACAAACAGGGTACCAATGATCCTACTTACAGGGCAGCAAAGAAGACACAGATGCAAAGAACAGACTTTCAGACTCAGCGGGAGAAGGCAAGGGTGGGAGGATTCGAGAGAATAGCATTGACACGTGTACATTACCATATGTAAAACAGATGGCCGGTGCAAGCTTGATGCATGAAGCAGGGCACCCAAAGCTGATGCTCTGGGACAACCCAGAGGGATAGAGTGGGGAGGGAGCTGCAAGGAGGGGTTCAAGATCGGGGGCGACACATGTATACCTGTAGCGAATTCATGTTGATGTATGGCAAAAACCATCACAATATTGTAAACTAATTATCCTCCAATTAAAACAAATAGCTTTTTTAAAAGCAAGTGTTCAATAAAAGAAGTTATTGCTATTTCTATCTTTGGCTAAACCTTCATTTACTTAAGATTTGTCTTTAGCTGGGCCAGATGCCTGGAAAAATATCAGCTTCCATATTTATCGACTATGTCATCTAATTTACCCAGGACATGTGTGTGCACAGGAGAGGGGGTGCTGGGCTTGTGGCGATTTCTACGCTAAGTTTACACAATGTCCAGACATGGGCCAGTCCTATGGCAAAGGTATGGTTACGTTTGTGTATGTTGCGAAAACTACACAGGAAAATCCCTTTGCTCCAAAATCGAACCCCCATGAAAATTAACTGCAAGAGACACTCAGGATTAGCTGCCAGTCACCCAGAGCTCATTTTGTTTCAAACACTGGACAAGGGAAGGAGGAAGAAGACTTCATTCCAGGGCCTGAGCCCTGTGCAGGGAAAGCAGGCTTGGTTAGCAGCACAAAACTCCTGGGAACATGCCTGAGAGTGGGTCACCTGGAAAGGCAAAGGGACACAGAGCGAGGAAATGATGGCACAATAAAGTGACTGTCACCAGCTCTGCCATAAACCCGGAGGACTGGGCTCCCGTGTGCAACCATCAGGCATCAACCCTAAGGCAGGTGTGTGCTCCTGAGGCCTGTCCTGGGCCCTCCATGCCCTCCAGCCTCCTGGCCATAAGAAGAGGTGAGAGTCCGGGACTGGGAATCCAAGCGGCAGGCCGAGATGCCGCCACCTGCTCTGCAGCAGCCTTGCTGTGTGACCCTAGACAAGATTCTCTCCCTCTCTGGGCCTAGGTGGCCTTGTCTGTAAAATGAGCAGATGGGCTACCTTCTCACCACAGAGTCCAGCATCCTTTGATGTTCTGATTCTGGCTCAGGCCCAGCCCCCGAGTCAGTTAGAAAGAAACCTGCTGAAGTATGAGCATCGTGAGGGATAAGGCCATCTTCAGCCTAGGCTGCATTCTGGCTGGACTGCTGCTGTGCTGAGGTTGGGCCTCTGGATCAGGCTTTGGAAGGAAGAAAAAAAGAAGGAGCGATCATCTGCCTGCATTAAAAAAGAAAGAGCAAAGTGCCATCTGATGAAAAGCGGCTCCAGCTCGCCCATGCCCATCTTTGAAGTGTGGAAAGGCACTTTCCCTGAATAGTGTGAGTGAATGTGATGAATGAGGCTATTTGATTAAGCAGGATGAAACTGGTGAGCCAGGCTCTCTGTGTTTTATTTTGCCTAATGGCTTGTAATCAGAAATCACGCCGTCATCTTTTCCTAAGTGGGAGCCAGCGGCGAGGCTTACAAGCAGTTCTGCTTCTGCAGCTCTTTTGAAGACTACACTTCTCTCCTGGAGCCAACGGGAGATTATGAACGTGGAGGGGTCTCTGATGAAGTCTCCACCAACACCAGAGTAATTGGATCACTTTGTCAATTCCGTTAACAGTCCATTGGTTCAATTTCCTTTTGTAAATCTAGATTCGATAGCCGATACCTAGTACGGTGGCTGGTGTCAAGTTACGCGCTTCAAAAATATTTATTAAATGAATTAATCAGTGAGGGAATGGAACAACGAGGGAATGCATGAATAATGGATGGAAACCTCGTAGGTAACAGGAAAATAGGTACGAATGAGTTGTTAGCACTTTGTGTCAAATAGAGGTAGTTTTTGGTAGGACATGAGAGACGTTTGTGATGTAGGATCCAACAGTTTATCCCTTAGTGGTAAACACAAAAATGCCTACTCTTTCCCTCACTTCCTGTGTCAACTGAGGACAGTTGTTCGGCCTATTTGTACTTCGGTTTTTTCATCTCTACGATGAGGATAATAATAATACCTACCTAGCTCAAAAGACGGAGAAGGAGATGGCACCCCACTCCAGTACTCTTGCCTGGAAAATCCCACGGACAGAGGAGCCTGGTGGGCTGCAGTCCATGGGGTCGCAAAGAGTCGGACACGACTGAGCAACTTCACTTTTACTTTTCGCTTTCATGTATTGGAGAAGGAAATGGCAACCCACTCCAGTGTTCTTGCTTGGAGAATCCCAGGGAAGGGGAGCCTGGTAGGCTGCCGTCTATGGCGTCACACAGAGTCGGACACGACTGAAGCGACTTAGCAGCAGCAGCAGCTCGAAAGAAAGGTGGGAAGATGGAATGACAGGGTATATCTGAGTGCTGATCACACTGTGTGGCCCAGTGGGCTCTGGATTAGACAGGGAGAGAAGAACTGGCCCCAGGCCTGAGCTGCAGATGCACAAGGCAGCTGCCTTTATAGCTGATTTTAAAGGACAGATAAAGCCCTTCTCTCCCACATAGCGTCCCACTGACCTATCATTTGCTTAAAATTCCTACTCTTAGAATTCTCTTTGGGCTAAAGCAAGGTCCAGAGAAGTTACATGAGAAGGTCAACCCCACAAATTACTTTTCAAACTTGAATCTGCCTTCAAAAGACAGGGCGCTGTGCACAGTCAGCAAAGCCTTGGCTTGGGAGGCACTCTGTTCAAATCCAGGCTGTTATTTACTAGCTGCGTGACCCTGGGCAAATTACTTAGCTTCTCTGAATCTCAGATTTCTCAATTGTAAATGGCTAATGACGTTTACTTCTCGGTATTACCATGGAGATAATATGAGATTATGTACATCAAACTCTCCATCTATCACTCATACTCAGTTAAAGGGGAGTGACTACAATACAATTTTTCTCTCTTTAAAAATGTTCATAAGAACACTATTATGGACGGAATACTTTGTCACTGAAAATTTTATACAAGGAACCCCAATGTGCTGGTAATAAGAGGTGGGGTCACTGGGAGGTAATTAGGTGCAGACGAGGTCACTATGGTTAGGCCCCCAAAGTGGGGTTATCCTCACATAAGGAAAAGAGACCAGAATTCTCTCTTTCTCCATCATGTGAGGCTGTAGTAAGAAGGTGGCCGTCTACAAGCCCAGGAAGAGAATCCTCACCAAAAACCCAACTGTGCTAGCACCTGGATCTCAGATTTTGATCCTCCAGAGCTGTATGAAACAAAGGTCTGTTGTTCAAGCCACCCAGTCTGCGGCATTTTGTTTCAGCAGTGCAAGTTGACTAATACCAACAGGAAAGGGAATTCTCAAAGATTTCCAACAATACTTGGAGCAATGGCAGCAAGTTGCAGCTTCCAAAGTGACTGCTTTGAAAGACATGCCTCATCTTCATATAATCCCTGCTAGATCACACAGAGGATCAGGGAAAGCCCATTGAAAGAGGTAATCTGGAAATGGGGGCCAGGGAGATGAATACAGTGGGTAGGGGAATGGGGAGGGAGAAGGCCGTTGCTGCTTCCTGGTGGCTCTCACCACTCTCATGAGTCCCTGGCTTCCTGTTTTCCTGCCTCTCCCTCCCTATGCTGCCCCCATCCCTCACTCCCATCTTCTGCCAAAGGGAGCCAAGGACAAAGAGTTCTCCTCCTCCTTCAGAAACTGCTGTGTTCAGTTCATTCATTTACCCGCATATTTCATAACTCAGGATGCTGGGAGCCCGCTCCCTGCTAGAGAATCTAAGGGCAAATGAACCCTAGTCTTTTGCTGATTTTCTAAATCAGCTTTCTGAACCTTACCTTACCTCTGCCCCAGGACAGAACTGAGGACCCCCACAAGGTCTGCCCACCCAGATATTCCGCCTTCACTTTTCCAGGGGATGGTGGGAGTCTAGGGGGTAGTGAAGAAAGAGAGACACACAAAACAATTACATGCAGGGCCATATTTGGGCTGCAGCAGAGAAAAGGGCTAAGTGGAGATTTTCTTCTCACATCTTATTGAGATCACTTTATGCCTCCAATCTCGAGGGAAGCAAGCAGTTTGCACATTTGCCGTTTCCTATCAGTCGACCATCCGTAGGCACCACCTTTCACAAAGAGCTTATACGTTAACTGGTCACTTTATCACTGAAATATATTTGGAAAATCAAAATCCAGCTGTTATAAAGCCATAAACTGGAGACTTTATTACATATTGTTTATCATTATGTTAGTATTTGGAGATTCATAATGCAGGGACTTTGAGATCTATCTGTATTGCCAAAGAGGCCAAAGTTTATTTCCCTAATAATATGCAAATAGAGCCTTTATACCAGATAATGAATAATCACTTTAGATTAAAGGCTGAATTTTCTTTTACTGGTACAGGCAGTGCAGCCTTTTGCATGCAGTTAATAATTAATTTAAAGAATTACCACTTCAGTGAGCCCTGCTTACATTATTTATTAAGTGTAATTAAAGTATTTATTAGTCAAGTAATAAATGAGGGACAACCCTTAGCACCTTAACAGTGTTGTAAAATAATCACCAACTGTGTTTATCTGCAACGCAATACTGAGTAAGGCTCAAGTGTGTTGGTAGATGGTTCGCGATCATTCGGTGCCTCAATGGTGGGTGCAGGCCTGGAACGCCCACTTGCTTCTTGGCTTGGTTCAATCCATAAGAACTGAGTGCCTTGGCTTTTTCTATTGCTGATCTGTGTTTGTTGATTTAAAACCAAAATAAAGGGGATTTCTTGGTTTAAGCTAGCACTCTGAGGCTGCCAAGCTGCTTAAAGCTTAAAATGGCTATTCCAACATTGCCATCTTGGAATTTCTTGAAGGACGGCTGAAATCATTGCCTGTAATTAAGATAACTATACAATTCATTGTCCAGACCCAGGACAATTTTCTTCAAAAATGAAAGAGGCTATTATTGATAACATATAAAATGAGAGCATTCTAGAGAAAGCCGAATGGAGCCTCCAAAAATTAACATGACTTTTACCCATTCAGCTAGGTTACTCCTACCAGATTGTAAATATGAGAATCAGTTTCTACTCATGACTACCACTCTCCATACGAAGTTTTATATAAAACCCTGGAGGCCCACCTTCTCTCAATTTTAGGCAAATTGGGGCTGTCCTTGGTCACCTTTAGGAACCTTTTCCTGGTCCCTCCAACCAGAAATGCCCACACCCTCCTCTAACTCCCACTATACTGCTTACACCTCTGCATGAATCCACTGGCTGGCAATATCTTCATTTATGTATTTATTTTAAAATCTATTCCATGAAGAGACTGCAAACTCTTTTACGAAAAAGACAGACTGTATTTGTAAAATTTAGTTCTTTCAACATTCTTCCCTTGGTGCCTCACTAAACATGGACATGCAGTAAACATTTACTAAACAGGTTTTATAGTCTGGAAGCCCCAAGTCTTATTTTCCTAAGCAGAAGAGAGGGTGAAATTTCACTCCAGGATAACTGAGTAGAATCTGTAACTAACCAAATGGGCCTGTGGAGTGGACATAGGCAGGGAAAGGGGCGGCCAGCAGGATCGCCAGGGCCGTTCAGGTCTGCCACAGAAATCACCTGAAGAGGGGACTGTTCACAGGTCAACAAAGTCCCAAGACCCACTCCAGTTAACTAGCACCTCATTGGTATCATGCTCAACCTTTGTTCTCTGAGTCCCTTATTTGGGATGTTCCCCATCCTGTGCTGACTGAAAAACAAGAGTAAAATCTATTGGAGTGTATACAGGTTAAGAGATGTCCCTGAGCTTGCCCAGATGATTGGGGCATCTCTCCAAATCCTACCTCCTCACCTATGTGATCCCACCTACCTCCCGTTCCACCTCCTATGTGAAGACTTTTTCTGACAGTCTCTCCGGCCATTTAAAACTTCGCATTGTGCACTCCTCTTGTTTCAACACTTTGCATCCATGAGTTGCATAAACCTCCGCTCTCCAGCAAAGGATGCTCCGTTCTCATTTTCCTACATTTCCCCACGTGCTGGGCGCACAGGAGATTCTCAGGAGTGAAGAAAGGGGACCCAGACCTTACCCAGCTCTTCCTGAACCCCACCCTCTTCTGCTTCCTGCCTCCACCCTCACGCACTTCCCAGGATCCCATGTGTCACTTATCAAAAAGTGATGTCACTCATCAAAAGACGTGACCTATTAAAAAGCAAAGGAAGTGATGTGAGGTCAAAGTTAAAGGGGCTGGCAGGCATTTGAGAAGGCAAACTCGAGAATCAAGCTTCATGCTTAATGATAGACAACACTACTGGGCCCAAACTTGTGAGCTTATAAATTGATTTGTCTTTGGACGCTTTACAGAGCTGTTTCTAGGCGACCGACAGGTCGGCTGTATATCATGTGTGCTTAGGCCCCGTGCTGTGGCAGCCTGCTCCTGACCTCTTAATCAAGCCGAGTGCTGGGCAGTGAGAGGAGATATGTGATCACTTACGGAAACGCCCAGCTGGCGTCGCTCCCACAAACCATCTGCCTGTCTCGAATGGTCAGACTGGCTGTCTGCTAATGCCCCCTTCTCCTATGAGCCATTTATATATTTCCTCAGCCTTTTTTTTTAAGTGAAAAACAAATAGCATTACTGGATGTGCTCGGCTTGGCTGCAGCTGTGAATCGCAAAGCTGGAAATCAGTCCAAGATAGAGTCAGACACCACATTCTTTGCTTGGTTGGGGAGAGGGCCAAATTGCTGATCTAGCCCCATTTGGTCTCTGATCTTTTATTTATCTATAAATTTGACATGGCCCTGTTAGGAAACATCTTGCCATTGTGCATTTTCCCATTCTTTTTGTTTCCAAAGGGAAGGAGCTTTTGCTTTAGTTGTAACCAAGGGTCAAGATTTCTTCTTGGCCTTGTCAGGAGGTAATCAGTGTAAAGGCAATACAACGTGAGAATTATATGCAGCTGGTAGCAGCAGGGATCGGAGAGGGGCAATAGAGGTTTGACATAATTCCCCTTGGCTCTTTGCTACTTACCAAAGTCAGTAATAGATCTCAGATACAGAACAGTGGACAGAACTAGATGAACCTGGGTGAGACCCTTGCCCATCATCATCGTTCTGTTCAACTAGGATCGAATGAGCCCCATTCAGGAGGACAGCCTCATGCCCCCCTGAGTAGAGAACACCCAAGCCCTATGTTTTTGAGGTAGCATTCTGACAGTTAATCAGCCAATCAACACGCCAATATTGACTATATTCTTTGTGCTTGTATTAGTTTCTCAGAAGCAGACCTGAGGTAATGCTGTGCGTGCAAACTGTTTAGCAGGGCAAATAATATGAGGGGGGACAGAGAGTGAATAATGGAAATACCCTTTATTTAGGGGCCACTGCTGTGCATCCCTGGAGTCCAACTCAAGGAAACTCTGGGAAACGTATAAAACACATGACTGAGAACCGTTTCAAGTAGTGAGTGTATGGGGGTATTTTTGCACCAGATCCCAAGAGTCGTTGATCTGAGGGCTATTTCTAGAGGGGATAACTCTTTGAAACTCTGGCCTGCCATATACTTACAGAGCAAACTTTCCTCCACTGAGGCTGAAGGAAGAAGAGCCTTCAGGCAAAGAAGTACAAAAATAAGCAGTTGTAAGCTAGCTGCTGCTGCTGCCGCTGCTGTGCCTCTTCAGTTGTGTCTGACTCCATGCGACCCCATAGACGGCAGCCAACCAGGCTCCTCTGTCCCTGGGATTCTCCAGGCAAGAACAATGGAGTGGATTGTAAGCTAGCTGGAACCCACCAAAGGATCCAAGGAACATGGGTGAAGCCCTGAAACCAGCTGCTACAAAGTCAATCCCTAGATGAGAGACTTTAAGAGGAGCAATAAGTTGAAGATACACTTTCTATGTTCATCTTACAATCAATTTGGAGGGATAAAACCATGAGAAAGCAATCCAACAATCAAGCACTAAGTGCCGTAATGAAGACTGAGTCAAAAAGCAGCTCAGGGAAAAGAGAAATAACTAACCATTAGGCAAGTTCCCAGAGAAGGCGATGGCACCCCACTCCAGTACTCTTGCCTGGAAAATCCCATGGATAGAGGAGCCTGGTGGGCTGCCGTCCATGGGGTCGCGAAGAGTCGGACACGATTGAGCGACTTCCCTTTCACTTATCACTTTCATGCATTGGAGAAGGAAATGGCAACCCACTCCAGTGTTCTTGCCTGGAGAATCCCAGGGACAGGGGAGCCTGGTGGGCTGCCGTCCATGGGGTCGTACAGAGTCAGACATGACTGAAGCAACTTAACAGCAGCAGGATAGCAGGAAAGTTCCATGAAAAAAAAATGTATGATTAATTTAGGATTTAAAGAATTGGTAGGTTTGGGATTATGGAAAGGAGGGGAAGAAAGATTGGGATAAAATTATTTCTGAAATTAGGTTGAAAAGTCAAATTGAAAAATAAACAAGTGAAAGGCAATGAACTCTTTCCTTCTATTCATTTCACATGATCATCTTAGAGATATTTTCACTATATCCCTGATTATACTCCAATAAACCATTTTTGTTTAAGTTTCTTGGAATCTCAATTCAATAGTCAAAGAGATTTGGATTAGCTTACTTCTAAATCCTTTCTTATCAAAATTTAAGAATCATGGGTCATCAATAAACCAATGATAATCTATTTTGAAATATCATTTTCCTGGTTCCATGAAAAATTACCTCCTGATGTATCTGTTGGCCCATTCTGCAAGTCATATCTCAGTTAACCAGGACTGTTAACAATTTTAGAATTGGGAGTTGCTCATATAAAAAGATGAGAAAATGTTTGGTCACATGTCTGTTTGACACAGGACTGGACACGTGTGTAAGAGATAGCCTTGGAGGCTGGTTTGACTGTTGACAGGAAGCACAACAGTGCTGGGGTTTAGCTGAGAGCCTGGGCTCAGAGAAGCCTGAGTTTGAATCCCAGGTCTGCTATTTATCAACTTCGGGACTCTGGCTGTTTGACCCGTGTAGGCTTCACTTTGCTCATCTCTAAAATGGGGGTAATATCCACTGTCAGAGTTGTGGAGAGGATTAAACTTAAAAGGGACAGAGCCTGTAAAGCATGCAGTCCAGAGTCTGAAACACTAATATACAGTGATGACAATCCAATATAGTGAAAACGGGGGGAATTGCAATAGAAAACCCCACAAGTTCACTATCTATACTCAACAAAAATGCATGCCCTTCCAATCTCAGCGTTCCTTATCACTGGATTTTACATACTACATACTAAGTCCATTGTACTTGTTCATACCACACGTGAATGAGATGGGAATTTGGCATTTCTGACTGGGAACCTCGCTTTTTGGTCCAAATATGCATTTCAAGTTCAGCACAAACAATGCAACAGAAGAATAGTTTAGGTTTATACTGAAGGAATAATGGGTTTTAAAATTATCATGAATGTGATGTAGCAATTATTTTTCTTATCATCTGTGTTTTTCTACCCAACACCGTGGACTAGGAGATCGGCTTCTTTGTGAGTGTTGAGTCAAAGAAAGCTTCTCTGTGGTATTGGCAGCAGGCCACAGGTCAAGGCCATGAAGGGCTAAGAGTCAGTCTGGCAAGACAAAGGCAAGGTGAGACCAATGGAAAATGGCTACAGGGCAAGGGGTAAGAGCTCTGAAGCACAGCTAGGATCTGAGATGGGTCCGAGGAAATCTTCCAACAGCATCAGACATCATCAGAGATCAGATAGCATCAGAAATCATCAGAGATCAGATAGCATCCTCAAGTAGAGGGCAGCGTCTTTCTCTTTTGTGATGGTCAGGAGAGGCCCACTACAGTGATTGCTTGGACAGCAGCCTAACCCAGGGTGACCACACATTTATGGCCCAACCCCAGACACTTTAGGGAGCAGAAAGAGGAATTACTCACCACGCCTCTGAGACAACTGGTGCAACCAGGACTGTCCCAGGCAAACTGTGACCCACAGCCTCCCAGTCTGGGGGTCATCCTCCTTTGCACTTGGAAACAGACCCATCTCTTCAGCCGCATGCTACCTAAAAAGCCCCGTCCTCAAATCCTAACCTCCTGAAAGCTTGTTCTTGCCCCGTTTCTCTTTCTTAGTGATGGATGTGAGGAGCCTCTCTCTGCCCCTAGACATGTCCACTGCTCTCCAGCAGCAATATCTCAGGGCTGGACCCAGGGTGACAAGAGGGAGACATAAAGCTGCTTAAGCAGGTGCTTAGGAGGTGTGGAAAAGCTTGGTAATCAAGACAAATCATATCTCAATGCTATGCTTTTAAAAATCAAAATTAATGCAAAAAATCTATAATGAGCAAGATGTCAAAAATTTTAAACAAAGACAGGATGAGTGGCAGCAGTGAGCCCAGCCACACTGGAACCTGAGGCAAAAGGACAAGCCAGTCATACCGACCTGTCTTAAGATCTTGATGTTTCATTCACTGTAGATTTTTTCATTGATTTTTATTTTTTGAATATTGTGTTAAAATATTACTTATCTTGATGAGATCTTTGGCACCTCCTTCAATTTTGTGCCTAAATCTAGTGCTTCACTTACATGCATGCTAAGTCACTTCAGTTGTGTCCAACTCTGTGTGACCACATGGACTTTAGCCCACCAGGCTCCCCTGTCCCTGGGATTCTCCAGGCAAGAATACTGGAGTGGGTTGCCATTTCCTTCTCCAAGTGTAATTCTATGTAAGTATCAATAGCTACCACTAGCACTGCTTGGTGGGATCATGGCCTTGGGCTATGGGCTTTGCTTGTTGAATTCATCCACAGTCTGCAAGAGGTAGGGACTCATGAATCCAATAAATCCGGCCCTCTTGATCATCCAAAATTCTCACTTTCTTATAGAATAACAAGTTTAATGCTGAAAGGGCCATTAAAACATTCTAATCCTCAGCTGTCTTTATTCACATGAGAACCGTTATGCCTGTTAGAGAGGTTAAGTGACTGGCCCAGGATCACACAACTGCTTCGGATTTGTTGTTCAGTTGCTAAGCCATGTCCAGCTCTTTGCAACCCCATGGACAGCAGTGCACCAGGCTCATCTGTCCTTTACTATCTCCCAAAATTTGCTCAAATTCATGTCCACTGAGGCAGTGATGCCGTCTAACCATCTCATCTTTGGCCGCCCTCTTCTCCTTCTGCCTTCAATCTTTCCCAGCATCAGGATCTTTTCCACTGAGTTGGCTTTTCCCATCATGTGGCCAAAGTATTGGAGCTTCAGTATCAGTCCGTCCAATGAATATTCAGGGTTGGTTTCCTTTATAATTAACTGGTTTGATCTCCTTGCAGTCCAAGGGACTCTCAAGAGTCTTCTCCAGCACCACAATTAATAAGTTCAATTCTTCAGCACTCAACTTTCTTTACAGTCCAACTCAGCATCTGCTCATTCACCCAAGAAATGTTTACTGAGCATCTACAATTCCTGTATTATAGACACTGGAAACAGAATGACATCCCTGCTCTCATGGAGCTTATATTCTAATGTGGAAAGGCAATTAATAAGCAACCATAGATACAAATATGTATAATCAGACAAGGATAAGAGCTATGGAAAAATGAAGCAGGGTAACTGGGAAAGGAGTGATGGAATGAGATATTATGGAAGATGATCCTAAAGGCCTGGCTGTGAGCAAACATCTAAATAAAGGAAATAGGAAGTCATGTGAGTTAGATGGGGGTGGTGAGAGCTAGTTCCAAGGCAGAGTTTCCCCACTTTGGCATTATTGACATTTGAGGATGGATAATTCAGTGGAAGGACTGATGCTGAAACTGAAAACTCCAATACTTTGGCCAACTCATGCGAAGAGTTGATTCACTGGAAAAGACTCTGATGCTGGGAGGGATTGGGGGCAGGAAGCGAAGGGGACGACAGAGGATGAGATGGCTGGATGGTGTCACTGACTTGATGGACATGAGTTTGGGTAAACTCCGGGAGTTGGTGATGGACAGGGAGGCCTGGTGTGCTGCGATTCATGGAGTCACAAAGAGTCGGACACAACTGAGCAACTGAACTTAACTGAATTGAATTGAATTCTTTATTGTGGGGACTGACTAGTGCCTTGTAGGATGTTTATCAGCATCCCTGTCTTCTACTTACTTGATCCAAGTAGCAACTCCCTCCCAGTTTTAATGACCAAAAATGGCCTCAGAAACTGCAAATGTCCCACGGTGGGTAAAACTGTCCCCAGTGAGAACCGTGGGTCTAGGCACAAAGGCAAGTGCAAAGGCTCTGACTAAGTCTGGCTTCCCTCACCTCAGCACCGCAGGTCAGTCCCAGCCCCGAGACCCACCAACTGCAGTCAGCGCCTCCACACACGCAGCTCACCTCTGACTCATCTCATGCTGCTGGCTGCTGGCTTCCTTTCATCCCCAAGAGTGAAAGCTCCCTGGGGGCAGGAGTCCAGCCTTCACTCCTCTGTATCCCATGGAGGCCTGGGCTCTGTGTACAGTGACTGCGCTACACACTCCTCTCTGCCCGCTCTGTGCCGAAGACACTCTCCGAAGGCTCAGGGCTCAGGCCAGCTCTGGAGGACAGTGTCCGCCGGCCGCCAGCCAGCCCGCGCTCTTCTGTGAATTGCCTTCTGCACGTACTTAAGGCTGTGCAGCTTTCACAAAAGGGACGGCATGCGATGAAAGTTCACCTTCCACTCAATTAACCTTGAGAGAGAAGGCTTTTTTTTTTCCTTTTCTCCCCCAAGAGACTTTTTTTATGACCTTTTTGAAGCATCTTATTTTCTGGGCAAAAAGCCAAATGATACATTCTCTTCCCAGCTGCAGGACTGTTGCAGATTTTCAAAGCTGAGGTAAAGACAGTCTTTGGAATAAGTGCAAGGTGGGCAGTGAGGTTGGGAAACGTGAGAAAACGCCTTATTATTCCAGCTGAGTTGTGCCTGGAGGGAAGGCGCCTTCATGGAGCACAAGCCCTCAGGACCCACGAGATGCAGGGACCTGGAAACTTCAGGGCTGCCAGGCACTCCCCCCAATTAGGGAGCACACATGAATACAAATTTTAAAAAATCAATTCCTCTTTGGGTGAAAGTTGAATATTAATAACCCATAACAAAGCATATCTTACATAAGTACTTTGCCATACCCAAAGAGTTTTTTTTTTTCCCACGTATTTCATCTCTTTGAGCCTCACATTCAGCTAGCAAATAAAATTGAACCTTATTCAAGACTGAATCAGCAGCGTAGAATAAACAGCAATAGCTCTTTTCCAAGGGGTGTGAGGGACAATGGTTCCCGGAAGGTCCCTTACCTGATCCCAGGTGTGTGGCTCCCTGGTGATGGGTTTGGAGAGGAAAGCACATGCCTCCCTGCCCCCACCCTCACTGGGACCTCCAAGTTCAGCTGCGTATACATGCACAAGGGAAAATAAAAGAAATCCCCCAAACCAGCACCCTTTCCTCATGGCCTCATCTTTGACAGCTCTGATGGCAAAGGGAGTTTCCTGAAAGTGGCCACGTTTGCTTTGCGTCACAGTTTTACCCCATCTCTCTGGGGCCCAGAGGCAGTTGGGAGACTTCTAGAATCCTAGAAGCATTGTTTGAAAGCAACAGGTTAGAAAGTCAACAGGTAGTGGTTTGTTTCATGGAGAAGAGAAAGTTGTGGTTGGGAGTCAGGAAGGTTTAATAAGGTTAAAAAATAAAAAGGCAGAAGAGTCTCACGGCCAAGAGCACAGCCTCGGGAGTTGGGCTGCCTGGGTTCTAATTCTGGCTCTGACATTCTCCATCCAACTTGACCTTGGCCAAGTCACTTTACCTCATGGTGCCTCTATCTTTCCATCTGTAAAAATGGAAATAAAAAGAGTAACTTCCTCCTGGGGTGGGGGGAGAAGAGATTTCCTGGAATCCAATGCTTTCTGATGGAGATATAAGTATTAAGAATCAGAAGTCGCTGGTGGGAGAGGGGGAAGCAGGAAGCTGAGGACATGGACCAGCGAGCTCTCCGTGGAAAGCCCTATTCAGAGGAGAGCCAAGGGGACAGGGGCCACATTAGGGGGTTGCTTTGGACATAAGGGGGCTGGAAAGAGCCTGCACTGGGGATTTCAAGGCGACAGGTGATGAAGAAGTGCCTGCCAGGGAGAGGCGCTGCTGTCTGCCTTCCTACAGCCCCAGCCAAGAACTGAGCAGCACAAAGGGGCTTCCTGGAATAAGTTTGCAACCACGGGCACTAATGTAAAGGCATCTCTGAAGTCCAAGTTCCTGTCATTAGTCTCCGTTTGCTGTCACACAATAAATGACTAGTGACTTGTGTTCCACGAAAATGCTCTTCCCAGAACATTAGGGAAGGGAAATAGGCATTTCAGCAAAGCCCAGAGTGACCCCACAGCTTCTGGGCAGGAACCCCCCAATCTGGGGGTAACACCCAGAAAGAGAATCCTTCCCTTTGGGCTACAGGGGCCCCACACCTCAATATTTTAACTCCCCCACCCCAAAAAAAGCCTCCTTTTCCTCCTAACATCAGACTTGAAATGATCAACCAGCTTTGTGCTGATTTCAACAATACCTCTGCAGGTCCATCAGCCATCTCCACCTCCGTGAGTTAAGTTAGAAATGGAAGAAAGCTTGGAATCTTTCTAACTCAACCTTCTTTTTGTGCAAAAGTGCAGGCTGGGACCCAGAGAGATTTCCAACTTGCCCAAGAGCACATGAGCAGCAGCAGGAGCACACACTCAGTCATGTGACAGCTCCTGCGTCCCAGTGTCCTCATAGGTTCATGGACCTGTGACCGCATATGAGGGTCTGGGGAGAGAGTCATGTCACTCCAGTTTTGGATGGTGTGAGAAGTGACCCTGACTCGTGACCTTTCACAGTTCTGGTAAAGTTAGAAAGCCTACAAAGTTTTGGTGCCAGACAACATCCTGATATACAGAAACCTATATCATGGGCACAATGGCAGTGAAATAGGACAATTATCCTGAGGCACTCTCTGTATAATGAAGTGGGATAACCGTGTGTAGCTGTTGGTTCTGGGCCAGGGCTGGATTGTGGAGACTTCTCAGTTTGTCATCACAGCATATCTGCTGAGTGAGTGATTCTGTAAGAGTACTTGTCAAATCCAAACTTCCTCCAGCAGCAAACCGAGCTCCAGGCCAGGGAGGAGAAGCAAACATCTCCCCCTCTGCTCTCAGCCAAACCCCAAGCTATGAGTGCCCTTGGTGGGGACAAAGAGCACGGTCTGTGTGCTATGTCGCTTCAGTCATGTCTGACTGTTTGAGAGAACAGTGTAGTCAGCCCCAAAGGGTGGTGCCATGGAAACAGCATTCTCTGAGCTCTGGCCACACCCTCTCAGGACCTCAGTGTGTTTGACCTCCAGATGCTCTTGAGCAGGATAAACACGGTCCCCCCTGTTCTCACCTCTTTGCTTCTGAGAGACTTTATTTGCCCGATGAAGGGCTTTCCCACTTGCCACAATGGGGACCAGCCTTGTGATGCTGCACAAATGCCCTGTGCATTGCCTGGAACAATCTGTGTGACCTTGAGTGGGTCACCTCCCAACTGAGCCTCAAGTCCCTCTGCTGTGAATGGAAGGAGGTGAGCAACTGGACCGGAAGCACATTGAGGGCCAGGACAGCAACTTGCAGCCTTCTAGTCCCAGGCCTTACCCAGGACGTGGTGCACAAACAGGCTCAGAAAACATTCAGGAATCTGGGGAAAATGCAGCCCCATCCAGTACTGACATTTGGGGACTAGATTTGGAAGCTAGAAGTTCTGATGCTATGACCATTCTCTTCAGTGGGTGGTTTTGAGCATGACTTTGAGGGACGGGCTCCCTTTTAGGAGAACATATAAATAAATTGCAAAGGCCATGATGACTCAACCTCAAGACAAGAAATTGAGCTTGAGGCACTTCACAGAGACCTGGAGATGGCTGCATGCAGCCCATGTCTTCCACCTTCGTTTTACTGCGTCTCCTTCCTCTCACCCTTGGTCATTTCCCACTGGGTGCAAAGTGCCTCCACCCAAGCCCATGCTCTTTGGTTAGTGCACTTATATTCGGGACTCTTCCAGCTTCTTGGCTCTCTCAGACAGAGCCATTGGGTTCCCAGGGATTAAGGGGCCATTTTCACGGTGATGTGCTTGATCTAGCATCTTCTCAAGTGTATCTTCTTCTGGTAGGAAATAATGCTGCCTTCAACCAGTAGTGGTTCAACATGGTGCCATTGTGGGTAGAGAGAAGGCAGACGCTTAGGACCTCACTGACGGTACTCTGACTTTTCAACTGTCCTCCCCACACTGCCTCTGTGCTGTCCCCACTTACTGAAGTCTTTCCATCGTGGTCCCATCCCACCTGTACACACCAGGTTCCACACTCCACCCTGGGGTACGGCCAGCCCAGAATCTGTGATTCAAGGGAATTTCCTGTAAGCCCTTCTCAATAGACTTTTCCTTTGTGAAAATTATAACTTACAGGAAAATAGGGTTGAGAGGTGTGGGCTATAAAAAAGCTGAGAAAGCTCTAACAAAGTTTACTCAAACAAACAACAAAGATTATGCACTAAATAAAGAAAATATCAGTAATATTTCACATCTTAAATTAGTAATAATGGGTGCTAATGAGTTCTGTGCTATTAATTCCATTTACCATCTCTCCCTCCCTGGAAATTTTGCAGTCTCCCTCCCCTGCAGCTTTAATGAGATACTTGTAAATTCATTTTGCTTTGCTGCAGAAAATATTCACCTAAGAAGCATTTGGAATGTGTGGGCCTGGTCCTTGGGTGTCTAAGATTTTACTGGCTCCTGCCTCCTGAGTCTCACTGTGTGATTTGGAAGCTGGAGAGAGAAAAGGCTTTGGCTCACTCTTATTTAACTTAATTGGAAGCCAAGTGTATATTTCTCAAATCTTTTCCTAATGCCTAGTGCCCTGAGCCCAGTCGTTCCCTCCAGATTTCACCTCCCTCCTCCTTCACAAAGGCCATTCAAGGCCAACATTATTTTCGCCAGTTATCTTTATGGTCCCCCAAAAGCTGGCTCCTCACTTCTGCCCACTTTACCCCCATTTTTTTTTAAATTTCCTGCTCCACCCTTTCCAAGTCCTTCTTTTTCTTATTATTCCTGACACTGACAACTTGCCAATCCCAGGTTGGCTGCTGAGTAAACATGCTGAGGTAAATCAAAGTTTGCTAGAAGTTCTTGTTGCATTGGGGGAGCAGGAAGAGCATTGCTGTGGCCCCTTCCAGAGACGCTCCTTTGCATTCGGGGACACTGGAGAGTATGAGGATGAATCTGAGGGACTGGGTCATCTCCTAGAGTCGCCTAGCTTGGGTGAAATTGAAAGCCTGATTAACGAGAATTGCATTTCTCTTGGTTTCTTCTCCGCTAGGAGCAGCATTCTGAGGGAAGCATCAGACTCATCTTTTTATAGGATCTACTCTGATTTATTTTTGGCCCTGAGACCTACCCCTCAACTCAGGAAGCTTCACACGGATATTTGAGATCAAAGCATCCAGAATAATTTTGGCTCTGTAGAGAGGTGGTTCTGAAGCGAAATCCCTGTTTGTAGTCAGAGCCAGCCTCATGTTCGGGCAGAACTCACCATTGCTTATGCGATGGAACACGAAGGGCAGTGAAAAGAACTTTAAATTCCGCTGGAATGTATTTCTCTCATAAGTGCCTAAAAATTACATCAGTTGAGAGTAAGAGTATACTTGGATGAGGTAGCATGACTTATCTTCAGCTTTTTTAAGACAGAAATCCAAAAGGAATTTTTCATAATTGCTGTGGATTAATGTTAGGTTGTTTTCCTTCCAGGGAAAGTCTGAGGTGAAATGGACACTGGGATCAATGCAGGGCGGGAGATTAAAATGGAAACGTGGGTGGGGTTAAGATATATACATGGCTATAGAAAAAATAGCTAACCGACAAGGTCCTACTGTATAACACAGGGACCTATACCCAGTATATTGTAATAATTTATAATGGAAAAAAATCTGAAAAAATAGATATATGTATGTTAACTGAACCACTTCGCTGTATACCTGAAGCAAACACAACATTGTAAATCAACTATAATTCAATTTAAAAAAATGATTCAATAAGAAAAAAAAAGGAACATGGGGCAGGAGGGATACAAGGGGGTGGAGGAGAAAATGTAAGAAGCAAACGTGCATTTTCCCAGGCGCCAGTCTTACCTGCAAGAAACTCGGCCCTCCCAAATCACCCAAAACATCAAGCTATCATTAAAAGAGTGACAAACCCCAAGCAAAACAAATCAATGTTTCTGTTTTCATAAATTCAGAGAAAGCGATATTTCTTTTTCCCTCTTCAGCAGTCTCAAACACAGGGCAAATATTTTCCTACTACTCCATAAATCTGGAGTCTGCTGAACTGTAGGGAATTTTCTCTTCAACCGTACTCCATAACAGCATCGAAAGAGAAAATAAAACCTCCGTACCAAAGGCATAGAATTTTAGAGCCAGCTGACTGGCTGGAGCCAGCCCTGGTTTCCAGTGAGTCTCAGCCAGCATCCTCCATTTCGAGCAGGCGAGGGCCTGGTAGGCTGTCTAGTGGGCTCCGTAAATCCCTCGGTTTTAGGGCCCCCTCGTGAAGCTGCCAGGCAGGTATATATTGTCCACTGGAGCCTGAGGGCTCTGAGATATACGATCTGAAGTGGAGACTAGGAAGAGTATATAGTCAGGGAGATTTTTCTGCCTCAGTGACTGTCCCAGGTAATTGAAATGTATCCCTTTAAGGACGAGGGCCGTTCTGAAGTTTTAATTATTTAGTAGGAAAGCTTTCTAAATGGTAGTGTGTGCCTCCTTGAGAGCAGTGTGGTGGAAAACTTTGGAAGCAGGCAGCTTGACATTTGAATCCCAGCCCTACACTTAAAGGGGCTCAGAGGTAAAGAATCTGCCTGCCAATGAAGGAGACGCGGGTTTGATCTCTCGATCAGGAAGATCCCCTGGAGGAGGAAGTGGCAACCCACTGCAGTGTTCTTGCCTGGGAAGTCCCATGAACAGAGGAGCCTGGTGGGCTACAGTCCACGGGGTTGAGAAGAGTCAGACACAGCTGAGCACGCACCTGAGCGCCTACACTTACAAAGTGAATAAATCTGCAGAGGTTTTTGTGGGGCATTTTTTTTGTTTTTAACATCACTGGACTTGAATTTCCTCACTTTTAAAATGGGATAATGCCTAATTCACAGATTTTTGTGAAATACAGATGAGGCAGATAGCCAGCTGTCCCCTACGTGCTCAGTACACGATCTCTGCTATTGTTGACATCTTTGTGATTATCCCTCCCCCTCTAAAACAAAACATGCTGAACATGCATTAACTTCCCACGTCCCTCATGGTGATTATGTCTGATAAGTGCCCACTTTTATGATGTGCTGTGATACAGAATGCCCTTGGGAACTGGGAAGTTCCCACATCTCCAAATAAACAGCCCCATCTGCTCTGCTTGCACGGTGGCTCGGCCGTCTTCTTCCTGTGAGCCACAGATCACGAATTCACTGCAGTGAAGCTGGGTTCTCTCTCACCTGGGTTCCCTGTAAACGGGGCACCCTAGGGAGCAGTAGGGTAGACGGGTGAGACACCCTTTCGGAAAGACTGAACTCCACACTCGGCTCCCTCAGCCAGCAGTCAGGTGGCCTCAGCCTCAGGGAAGCAGACCACGATGATGGCCCTAACCTCGCGGGGGTGATGGTGAGAATTAAGGGAGACAATTCAGATGAAGCCTCTGACATAGTGTTTGGTGCATTGTAGAGGCTCAGTAAACGACAGCTTTTATTATTAACGAAAGGACACAGGGGAACAACCAAGGTCGTTCAACCCGCCGCTTGACACTCGACCCAAAAGTGAGCCACAAACTGGTCATAGCTGGGTTTTGTGTCTCAGGTGGTAAAGAATCTGCCTGTAGTGCAGGCAACCCGGGGTTCATTCCCTGGGTCGGGAAGATCCCCTGGAGAAGCCCATGGCTACCCACTCCAGTATTCTATTCTGGACTGAAAAGTTCTGTGGACAGAGGAGCCTGGCAGGCTACAGTCCATGGGATCGCAAAGAGTAGGACACGACGTAACGACGAACACTTTCACTTTCTATTGCCCTTCAGTCATCTTTTTGGTGTACTTCTGTCTCCTCTTGGGCCTTCCACCTGCTGAGTGAGACAGCACCACGTGTAGGTAACCCCCCACTGCGAGGCGGAGTCTGGTGGCGGGTGAGCCACTAACCCCCAGGCACCAAGGTCCCAATGAGATAATGCCGCACTGGGCCCACAGTGGGGCGGGAGGTGCCTGCCTTGCCGTGAGCTCGTGACACACGCCAGCCCTCAGCGAAAGGCTCATTGAACAGAGTAAGCTCTCTATGACAGGACTTTGCTTTAGATTTGATGAAAGGTATATCTGTGCCCAGAACCAGCTGAGCTGAGCAGAGTTGAGCGGGCTCAAGCAGCCCAAGGTACAAGCTCTGCTTGGCCTTTGCTCAATAGCTCTGATAACTGGGATGCTTCATAAGGTTATCTGACTGGTTGGGAGAACGTATTTTTAAATAAATGAGAATACCAGAAGACATTCGAATTCGAACACCTAATAACTGAGCGACCTGGGCAGAATCATTTGTCTTTCTGGAGGGTAAGTTCCCTCATTAAAGGGCAATAAGTACCAGGGCTCCCCAGCAGGGACATGGGGTGAAAAGTAACGTGGGGCCTTATCTAGAGCCAGAAAACCTGAATTCCTATCTGGCCTTTTCTCCCTACTAGCTGGCTGACTTTGGGTATCTTCCTCAGTCTCACCGAACTCAAATTTCCCAGCTCCAAAATGAGGGACTTGGCCTAAATATCCTCCCCAGTCCTTGTCAACTCTGAAATCCCACTGGCTTCTCAGAGGGAAACGGGGGTCGTCCCCGTGATGGAGTTTACGGAACTCCAAGGCATCCTATCACTGCAAGGCCACTCCCAGCCTGGGGGTACCAAACACTGTCAGCTTCCAGTGAGGTCATGTGGGTGAATTAGCTACAGTATTTCAAACCAGGCAGATTAAAATTCTACTTTTTAAAAAAAGAAACAAAGAAATTAAAAACTTGATCGTACATTAAGGTGTAGGGCTGTGTGTCTGTGTGTGTGTGCACGCACGTGGTGGAGGTACTCTGTGCAACTTACAATTTCTATTTCAGGTGCTCATTTCTCACCAGTGTGAAAGGCTGGAAAGTCTGGAGGGACATTTGCAAATCTGCCCAATGTCAATTCCCCTCGTAGAGTGGTCCATCTTCTTTGGAGTGTGTGTGTGACCTTTGCAGGTTGTCACATCCTGGGCACGGCACCAAGCCGTCCTCCAAGGGGGCTGGCGTGGAGCAGCAGGTCCTGAGCCGTGCGGCGGTGTGTGGCAGTTTCCAGGCCCTGTGCCAACCTCCAGATAATTGCCAGCAGCGGGAGAGAGGTAGTCGAGGTTGGCAGAACCTATCTCTGACAGATCGATGGGCCCCTTCTCACCACTGCAGCATTGTGGCAGGGAGGAGAGCTGGAAAGCTGAGATGCATGTGGGGAGGCAGACAGAAGAGTCAGGATGAGGGAGATGGGCAGAAACAGACAATGAAGGGAGAGCGAGAGAACCAACAGAAAAGCAAGAGCTAGGATCACAGACATATGAGCTAGAGAGTAAAAAAAAAAAATACAGATTCGTAGAGTAAGACAGTTGGGGGAGAGACAAAGACTGAGAGAGAACCTCAGACACAAAAAGAAAAGAAGAGAGTGAGCTCTGTCTCAGAGCACCATCACATCATTAGCCTTGGGAATTGTTCGGGGTTTAGCGAGAGGAGTGGAGGCCCCAGAGCCAACTGTATATATGTGAGGAGGAGAAAATAGGAGAAAGCCCCCAAACCTGCTACACTTCCTCCTTGGGCCTCATTGTTGCCAGCTCAGGTCATGAAAGGAATTTAATGCAAGTCGCCAGCTTGCTTTGCATTCTGGTTTTGTCCCATCTCTCCCAGACCCAGGCAGGGGAAGTGACTGGTAGAGCTTCCATGGTGGACCTCATTTGCCCTTGCCTTTCGCACTTCCTCTGGCCCAGAAAGTGAAGGAACCAAGACAAGGGGTGGACTCCCACAGGGGAGAAGCTGGGTGCTTGGCTAACTGAGAAGCAGCCTTTCAGAGGGCACCCTCGAGGCAGGTAGATGTGTGGGAAGGCAGGAAGTGGAAATTAATGTCAGATTGTAGATATCAGAGACCTCGATTGGATAGGAAATGGGAAGAAGAGCATTCTCCTAGCTTTCTAGAGACCTGAGATCTATCAGCAAGAAGAATGGCTAGCACTTATTGAGCCCTTCATCATGAGCCAGAACTTCGCATTAGCTGTGCATGTTGTCACCCATGCCATGATAAAGTCTGTCGCTTTTTTAGCCCCATTCTTTACATGAGCCCTGCAGCCTGATTTCACGTGCTTGTTCCAGGAAGGCCAGGGCTTACTGGTTTGCACCAAGGTGCACAGACTTACTTATGTATGATAATATTCACTGGCCTCCATTTTTGCCTGAGACTGTGCTAGAACTTCAGTCAGTTCAGTTCAGTTCAGTTCATTCCCTCAGTCGTGTCTGACTCTTTGTGACCCCATGAATTGCAGCACGCCAGGCCTCCCTGTCCATCACCAACTCCCGGAGTTCACTCAAACTCATATCCATCGAGTCAGTGATGCCATCTCATCCTCTGTCGTCCCCTTCTCCTCCTGCCCCCAATCCCTCCCAGGATCAGGGTCTTTTCCAATGAGTCAGTTCTTCACACCAGGTGGCCAAAGTATTGGAGTTCCAGCTTCAGCATCAGTCCTTCCAATGAACACCAGGACTGATCTTTAGGATAGACTGGTTGGACCTCCTTGCAGTCCAAGGAACTCTCAAGAGTCTTCTCCAGCACCACAGTTCAAAAGCATCAATTCTTTCGTGCTCATCTTTCTTCACCGTCCAACCCTCACATCCATGCTGCTGCTACTGCTGCTAAGTCACTTCAGTCGTGTCTGACTCTGTGCGACCCCATAGACAGCAGCCCACCAGGCTCCCCCATCCCTGGGATTCTCTAGGCAAGAATACTGGAGTGGGTTGCCATTTCCTTCTCCAATGCATGAAAGTGAAAAGTGAAAGTGAAGTCGCTCAGTCGTGTCTGACTCTTAGCGACCCCATGGACTGCAGCCTGCCAGGCTCCTCCATCCATAGGATTTTCCAGGCAAGAGTGCTGGAGTGGGGTGCCACTAGAACTTAGTTAATAGGAAAGTGGGGTGGTGGTTGGGGGTGAAGAGGGGACAGAGAAAAAAGATGTTGGACAATGACAAAGGGAGACACCAGAGCTGCACTCAGGGGTCTGGTATCTACTGCGGGGAGGATGGTATGTTCATCAGTGGCTCTTATTAATATGAGTTGTCGGGGATGAAGGCTGGAAGATGCACTATGAGGCATCCCCAGAGCATGCCACTTTCTGAATGAGCATGACAGGCCTGCCACGTGGCAGGAGTTCTATCTGAGCCAGGCCTCGAGGCATGAGTTCCAAACATGAGATTGTGAAGTCAAAGAGAAGGTGACCTCCAGAGGGATGGAATTGCCCAGGCAAAGGCACAGAGGCTGCAGAAACAGGCTGAGATTGGAGTAACTTAGCTCCTATTTTGAGCAAGCTGGGGAGTATAAGAGATGAAACTAGACGGGTAGGTTGAGGCTTCACTGAGGAGAGGGTTAAATTCAGATGCAGCGGGCAGTGATGGAAGATGTCTGGGAAGAAAGAGTGGCAGCCCAGCCCTCTGTGTGATCCTGTGAACCAATGCACGGCCACATTCCCTGGTTCTTTCAGTCAACAAACATCCATCAAGCATACCACTGCATGCCTAACCCTGTGGAGACAGATGGGCACATCAGTGAACAAAGGAGGCAGAATTCCCTGCCTCGTGGAGCTCTCATTCTTGCAAGGGCACATGCATTTTATGCCTTATCTACCAATAATGGAATATTGGCCATGCAGGCAGGACTTTTTTGATTCATAAGCCAACAGGAATCAACCCCCTAGGAGACTGCAGTGCTGCTTTGTGAAGACACCTGGTCTTGGGCAGCTGAGCAACCAAGCAAAGGCATCTGGGACCTATGATGAGACAACTTACAGACAGAAGGGGTTATATTAGCAGGACTCTCTTGATTGCAATTAACAAATTAAACTGGCTTGAGTAAAAGTTGATTTACAGGCTCATGTAGCCAACTCCAGAAAAAACACTGGTGGGAGCTGGCTTCATGAATAACGAGGTTCTATCTCTATTTACACTTCTCTGCGGGTGTTATGTCATTTCCTCAAAGTGGCTATTGTTGAGGATTTGGCATCAGCCCCTACAGCTTCATATCCTGACGGTTCAATAGCCAGGCGGGAAAGTTGGCTTCCTCTGTCCAGCTCTGCTTGGAAATTCCTAGGGAAGGGTTCTGGCTGGCCTAGTTTGGGTCACATAGGCATCTCTTGGGCCAATCTGATAGCCAAGGAGATAAGGTTCCACGATGCAGCCAAGCTAGTTACCGGTTCCCCTTTATGGCTGATAGAGATAGAAGAGGGAACAGAAATAATAGATATCTGCCACTAGGATTGTGACAACTTAAAACCCACCTATTTTTTTAATGGGCAATTATGTTGAGGGATGACCCCAGCATCTCTCAAATACATAATAAAGGGTCACTTCTACTCAATTTGTCTAGGGCATTATTACTGCTCTCTCCACTCCACCCTCACAAATGATAAAGTGACACCATTGAACAATTTAGAAAAAGTAAAAATGCAATTTGAATAAACTATAGGAAAAAGATAAAGTGGAGGATTTCAAAGATACAGTGGGAGGGGGGGTGGGAGTGGGATGGGAGAGTGGGGTCATTCAGAACCAAGCCAGGTACCTACAAGTTCCAGGGCTCACAGAGCTGCAGGCACAGAGCCTCCTGCCTGCAATCCCAGAGTATCAAGGCAGGACTGGTGCTGACTCTCATACCAGCCGCCACCCCCACCTCCCAGCAGGATTGGGAAAGTTGGTCAGGGACAGTGCCTTCAGCTAGAGACTCTTCATTAGCTGAGAAGGCCAGCCCTGCAGGAAACCCCAAGCTGAGGAACAAGAACAATTTGAAAAGATGCAGGAGGCATTAAGCCAGAATGGTTCTCCAGGGGGTGGCAGGGCTAAGTGGAAACTCAGGCAAAGAAAACCAAAGGGGATGGAGTGAGGCCATCATTCAGGAGAGAAAAAGAATGTGTACCATCAGGGGGGGAGGGCGGTATCTTCACAAGGCAGGAGAAATCAAAAGCAAAATAAGAAGACATTTTGACAAAAATCAATGTTTTAAAAATACATTCTTAGACTTCCAGAGAGAAGTTCTAGAAACTTGAGGTAGAGACACAGCTTTCTCTATATAAAGAATATCACACTGGAAACAAAAACCAGAAGCCTAGCCTCGCTTGCTCCAGTGATGTATCAACTTTATTTCCTTGTTTGCAAAGTGAGCTGACAGTCTCCATCTTCATACAGCATCATGTGGGGGGGTCCACTGAGATGATGGCTAGGGAAGAAGTTCTTAAAATATTAAACAACTCTATCGTAATTAATTAGGCTAGGTGAATAATTAGGAAATGCCAGTTAGAAATTGGGTCACCATAATCCTGCAAGAGAGGGGGACAGTGAAGGAGACTGTTTACAGCTCAGGTGAGCTGGCATCTTCAGATGCTATATTTTTTAAAAAGTGTATATGCTTGCTGAGTACCTATTATATTCCTGGTCCCTTGAAAGATGCCAAGGACATGTAGAAGAAGCCCAAGATAGTATTCCTGAGGCTTACTGTCTATCGTATGAGATAAACTTGTCCAAATAAATGCAATTCGTAGCATGAATTATGATAAAGCCAAGCTGGGTGTTGGTGATAAATATCAGAGTAGAGATCATGGGCTAGTGCACCAGGGAGAGCTGCCCTTACAGTTGCTCTGGAAGCTGGATTTGGATAAATAAGCGGAGAAAGGGGAAAGAACATGAGGAAGATGATTAAAATGCATGTGAGCATCATGTGATAGCATGTGTACATGGCAAGCTGGGAGGTGTTTTTGGTGTGACTAAAACAATGCATGAGACGGGAGTGATGGACAACAGTGCTGGGAAAGATGTCATATCCAGTCTCAGAAAAGTCTTGACATCAGTTGAGGGAATCAGTTGTAAAGGAGAGGAAATCTACTGGAGACCTTGGAGCAAAGGGGCTGGATTGACCCAGTGATGCTTTAGGAAGATAGGTGCAGGCGCCGAATGCTGAATTAACAGGAGGAGTGGGCTGGCGGCAAAATACTCAGAGAAGAGAGGCTCAGGAGTGCAAGAGGTGATGGCTGGGTGCTACACAGAGGGAATGGAAAATAAGAAAGAGATAGCAGGACTTAATAACTAGTTGCATATGAAGAATGAGGGATGATATGGGGTAAAGATACCTCAGTTGCCTCAATGCTGAAGAAACTGGATTAGTGACAGAAGGTATAGGTTGTGTGCTATGTCCTGTGCCTGGCAGGGTTTGAAGGCGAAGAATGCTTCCCGGAAAAGCGGCATGATTATGAAGGGTTAAAGTTTACCTCTGTCTGCACCAGATAGAATAAAGAGCATTCAGAGAGAGGAAACAGTACCGGCTGAAATAAAGGCAGTCAGTCAGTCAGTCGGTTCAGTCGCTCAGTCATGTCCGACTCGGCGACCCCACGGACTGCAGCACGCCAGGCCTCCCTGTCCATCATCAACACCCAGAGCTTACTCAAACTCATGTCCATTGAGTCGGTGATGCCATCCAACCAACTCATCTCTGTCCTCGCCTCCTCCACCTTCAATCTTTCCCAGCATCAGGTTCTTTTCAAAGGAGTCAGCTCTTCACCTCAGGTAGCCAAAATATTGGAGTTTCAGCTTCGGCATCAGTCTGATGCTGCAGATGCTGTTGCTGAAACAAAAGCAAGGAGGTATGAAAAAGAGAACTCCCAGTTGCAGGATGTCTCTGAATATGGGAAGAGTGGGAGAAGGCTGGAGACCTAGGCAGGGTCCAGAGCACAGAGGAACTTAACATTTATGCAGTGTGTTATGGGGAAGGACAGACACCCTGCCAGGTTTTTATTTTGCAGCTATTTGTACAAATATAAGGAGTTGGAAAGGATAGATAGTCCCAAGATGTGACTCAAAGCATTCTCTAACTGAAGTCTGTCCTAGTGGCTGCCGGGCATCCCACGGATAACTGCCTGCACACGCGCCCCAGCCTGAGTCGAGCAGACACTCACCCCTCTCACTCTGTGTCATGGCACAGCTCTGAATCTGGGGCAGCCACGACCAAAGAGAAGACTTGGCCAGAGGCACAGAGGCGACCTAGTCCTAGGACAGAGCCCGGCTGCGGTGGCGGTAGCCATCGGGTGCTTGCTTAGGCAGTGCTTTAGAAGCAGCCCGGAACCCTGGCAGCTGTTCCTCAACCACGATTCATGCAGACTGTATAGACTTTCAGGGTAATCAGCGCCCGAATCGTGATGTCTCTCTACAACAGGGCGTGGGCAGCAGAGGCTGGGGACAGTTTATCCGCCGTGAGGGACAGTGGGGACTTGCACCTGAGGCTCCCAAGGCTGCCTCTGAGCATAGCGTGAGAAACAACTGTGGGCACCTCCGCAGGAAGCACACCGGAGAAGGTTGGCCCTCCGGCTGCGGCTGACACACGCGGAGAGCCTGCCTGAGCCCCTGAGCTTCAGCACTCCTTCACTCTGGGTCCAGGGTCCTGGTCCCGAGAGAGGGGAAAACAGGAACTTCAGGAAACAAAGTCAGATGGGGATCAGACCCCACCCCTGGTACGGTAGTAACGGCCACTGAGCGGAGGAGAAACCCTGCCTCACTCCAGGCCCTAGCTCCAGTCCCTCCATCTCCAGTCGCACCCGCCCCCACCGAAGTAACAGCTGCCAGTTCTCCCTGAGGGAAGGTATCACTTGTGTCGTGTAAAATCCAGCCCTCCCACCAAACGCACTGGGCACACACAGTCTGTAGAGGGATGTTCAACCATTCAAGACCACAATGGGTAACAGTTTCACCTGAATTCATAGAGGCAGAGAGAGTTAAAGCAAATTGAAAAGGGAGAGAAACTCCCCTCAATTGAAAGAGCAAGAGAAACCCCCCCCAATAAATAATAAAACAGAAATAAACAATTTACCACATAAAGAACTCAAAGCATTAGAAATTTTTTTAAAAATGTTAACCAAATTGTGGAAAATAATAGATGAAAATGTTTTTTTTTAAAAAAAAGGTGTAATAAGAAGCTTGAAAATATTTTTTAAAAAAAACCCAATCAGAAATGAAAAATTCAGTGAGTGAAATTAAAAAAAACAAACACTAGCAGGAATGAAGAGCAGACCAACTGACACTGAGGAAGGAGTAAGTGATCTGGAAGAGAGTAATGGAAATTACCCAATGAGAACAATAATAAAAGTGAAATTTTAAAAATGGAAACAATACAAGATCTCTGGAATAAGATTAAGCATGCAAACATTCACACTATACGGGTCCCAGAAAGAAGAGAGGGATCAAAAATGTATTTGAGGAAATTATTACTGAAAACTTCCCAAACCTGAAGAAGGAAACAGATATCCAGGTACAGGAAGCATAGAGGGTCCCAAATAAGAAGAACTCAAACAGACTCACAACAAGACACATCATAATTAAAATGTGTTAAAGAAAAAGCGAGAATTCTGAAAGCATCAAGGAAAAATAATAATAAAGAGTTACATACAAGGAAATTCACATAAGACTATCAGCTGATTTCTCTGCAGAAACATCGCAGGCCAGAAGGGAGTGGTAGAATATATTCAATATTGGCAATTTGATTTCTGGGTCCTCTGGCTTTTAAAAATCCAGCTTGAACATCTGGAAGTTCTTGGTTCACATACTGTTGAAGCCTAGCTTGGAGAATTTTGAGTATTACTTTACTAGCATGTGAAATGAGTGCATTCGTGCAGGAGTTTGAACATTCTTTGGCATTGCCCTTATTTGTGACTGGAATGAAAACTGACTTTTCCAGTCCTGTGGTCACTGCTGAGTTTTCCAAATTTGCTGGCATATTGAGTGCAGCACTTTAACAGCATCATCTTTGAAACAGCTCAGCTGGAATTCATCACCTCCACTAGCTTTGTTCATAGTGATGCTTCCTAAGGCCCACTTGACTTCTCAGTCCAGCATGTCTGGCTCTAGGTTATCACACCATCGTGGTTATCTGGGTCATGAAGGTCTTTTTTTGTATAATTCTTCTGTGTATTCTTGCCACTTTTAGTATCGTCTGCTTCTTTTAGGACCATACCATTTCTGTCCTTTATTGTGCCCATCTTTGCATGAAATGTTCCCTTGGTGTCTCTAATTTTCTTGAAGAGATCACTAGTCTTCCCATTCTATTGTTTTTCTCTTTTTCTTTGCACTGTTCACTTAGGAAGCCTTTCTTATCTCTCCTTGTTACTCTTTGGAATTCTGCATTCAGATGGGTGTATCTTTCCTTTGCTCTTTTGCCTTTCGCTTTTCTTCTTTCTCAGCTATTTGTAAAGCCTCCTCAGACAACCACTTTGCCTTTCTGCATTTCTTTTTCTTGGGGATGGTTTGGTCACCGCCTCCTGTACAATGTTACAAACCTCCATCCATAGTTCGTCAGGCACTCTTTGTCTATCATATCTAATCCCTTGAATCTATTTGTCACTTCCACTATATAATTATAAGGGATTTGATTTAAGACATACTGGTTTTCCCTACTTTCTTCAATATAAGACTGAATTTGGCAATAAGGAGTTCATGATCCGAGCCACAGTCTGTTCCCGGTCTTGTTTTTGCTGACTGTATAGAGCTTCTTCATCTTCAGCTGCAAAGAATATAATCCATCTGATTTTGGTATTGATCATCTGGTGATGTTCATGTGTAGAGTCATCTCTTGTTGTTGGAAGAGGGTATTTGCTATGACCAGTGCTTTCTCTTGGCAAAACTCTGTTAGCCTTTGACCTGCTTCGTTTTGTACTTCAAGACCAAACTTGCCTGTTACTCCAGGTATCTGTTGACTTCCTACTTTTGCATTCCCGTCCCCTATGGTGAAAAGGACATCTTTTTTGGGTGTTAGTTCTTGAAGGTCTTGTAGGTCTTCATAGAGCCATTTAACTTCAGCTTCTTCAACAGGAGATATAGCAAAAGCAGTTCTAACATAGATATTCATAGTGATAAAGGCCTTCCTCAAGAAGAAGAAAATCTCAAATAAACAACCTAACCTGCCACCTGAGGAAATTACAAAAAAAAAAAAAAATCAAAGCCCAAAGTCAGCAGAAGAAAGGAAATAATAATCAGGGAGGAAATAGAGAAAAAAACAGAAAAGATCAATGAGACCTGGGCTAAAAAGATAAAATTGATTAAAAAAAAAAAAACTTTAGCCAGCTTCTCTAAGAAGAAAAGAGAGAGGAAAAGGACCCAAATAAATAAAATAAGAAATGACAGTAGAGATAAAACAATAAAAAACATCATAAGAGAATACTACAAACAGTTTTATGCCAACAAAGTGGACAATGGAGAAAAAATGGACAGACTTCTAGAAACATACAGTCTGCCAAGACTGAACCAAGAAGTAAGAGACAATTTTAACAGACAAATCAGTGGCAGTGAAATTCAATTTATAATTTTTTTAAAAATCTCAGCAAACAAAAGTCCAATACCAGCTGGCTTCACAGAGGAATTCTACCACACATATAAAGAAGAGTTAATACCTATTTTTCCTCAAACTATTCCAAAAAAATTGAAGAGGATGGAACACTCCCAAATTTATTCTATGAGGCTACCATCACCTTGATATCAAGCCAGACCAAAACAATACCAAAAAAATCTACAAATCAATATTTTGTTGAATACAGATTCAAAAATCCTCAGCAAAATATTAACAAACTGAATCCAACAATATATAAAAAGGATCATACATCATGATCAAGCTGGATTTATACCAGGGATGACAGGATAGTCCAATATTCACAAATCAATGTGATACACCACATTGACAAAAAGAAGGATAAAAATCACACGATCATCTCAATAGACAAAAAGTATTTGACAAAATTCAACATCTGTTCATGATAAAAATTCTCGTCAATATGGTATATGGCAACATACCTCAGCATAATAAAGGCCATTTACAACAAACCCATAGCTAACATCATACATACAATTTTCTTTTTGCTTTGCAATTTAAGTTAAGAATCTATTCCTTTGGACTGATACATTTAGTTGTAACATTATATGCTTTCTGCTTTTATCTTCCCGTATCATCTGTGTTTTGCTTTGTTTTTAAATTTGATTTATATGTAGGTTTATAGTTATAGACAGAAAGTCTTGATATTTTTCATTATTTAAGTGATTATCTTTATAATCCTCGGTTTCCCTTGTGGCTCGGCTGGTCAAGAATCAACGCGGGAGACCTGGGTTCGATCCCTGGGTTGGGAAGATCCCCTGGAGAAGGGAAAGGTTACCCACTCCAGTATTCTGGCCTGGAGAATTCCATGAACTGTATAGTCCACGGGGTTGTAAGGAGTTGGACACAACTGAGTGACTTTCACTTTATAATACTAAATATAATATCCTTAATCATATATATTCTTCATAGCTGTTATCTGTCACATCTGCAAGATGATGAAACTTACATATTTCTCCCACTTCTCATTTTTCTCTTCTACCCAATTTTAGTTGATGATGGTAATGATGATGTTGATGCTGTTAGTCCTGCTGATCTAATATCTCATAATTTTAAATACAGGTTTTTACTTGATTCATTAGCCCTAAGTGGTAACTTTTGGCCCTGAGTTACCTCCCAACTTGTCACTCCCCTCACCTTCTGAATTTTGTTAGTTTCCATGGTTTTCATGTTAGTAGAGTTCATTAAAATTTGCATGATTTTATGTAATCATAACTGCCACAGGATTTTTTCTTAATCCTTAATTGTTAAAAACTATGGCACAAGGACTGTAGTTTTTTCCATTATTCCACTACTATTTGGTTAAAGTTCATCTTAAAGTTTACTCCAGACAAGATCCTGGTGACCACATTTTCTGGGTTATTAGATGTTTGGTGCAGCATTTATATTTGAGGAAAAGTTTGACCATAGATTTTTTTTCATGTTTTTTATTTAATTCTTAGTGAGGTTATAGTAAGCATGTTCCACTGTCTCTAGCATGACGTGCTGCTGTGAAACCAACTTAATTTCCCCTTCTTAGGAGAGAAATCTTGGTTTGGGTTTTGCTCTGTTTTGTTGGTTTTAGTTCTTTGTTTGGATGGTGAAAGAGCCTTTTCCTTTTATGCTATTATTTTTATATCAACTTTTCCTGAGATAGTTTATGTTTGGGGTTTTGTTTGGCTTGTTTAGTTTGGCTTGGTTTGGTTTTGATTGTGTGTAGATTTAAATATCTTATTTCCTGAAAATGTTTTGTGATTCTATTTCTCTAAATACAGTTTCTATTCTACGTTTATTTCATTCAGATGATCACTTATATAAACAAGTAAGGTTTTGTCCATTTATGCATACTAATAGGTCTATTGTCTCTTTCATCTTCCATAGCTATCAGGTTCCTTTCTGATCCTTTTTAACTATGCATTTCCATTTTGTTTTGCTAACTTTGTCAATCATGTTCTTAAGCCTACTTCTGTATTTTGAGTGGTGTCTATTTACTTTTTGCCGGCTCCCTAATTTTTGTGATGACTTTATGTTTCTCTTTCACTTCTTTCCTGAGCTCTTTTAGCTCATTTTTTGTCCTGCAATTGTCTTGACACTTCTTCCTTGAGCTCTTATTTTATATAAGTGATATTTTTCATTGAGGATTTTTTTGAAAAATTGTTTTGTTTGCTTATGCTCATTTGTTTGTCACAATTTCCTTTAGCTCTATGGCAACACAATTTTGTATGTTTTCTTTGTCTATTTGTTTTCTCTAATTGTTACCTTCTTTTCTTACAGTATCTTTGTAGAGCTCTTCTGATTGGTTTCTTTTCTATTCTGACTCACATTTGATGAGATGAGCTCTTTCTTAACCAGCTGTTTGCATGAAGTTTATGGGGCAGGGCCTAGGCTATGGTACCATCTAGCAAAGAGTCTCTTTCATTTATAGGGATGCACCTTATGATACAGAAGGTTGTGTATATGCATATATGCATGTGTTGACTTAGCCTTTACTTCTTCCCAGAAGAACTAACAGATTGACAGCTGCAAGAGTGATAATTATTGAGCCTATCTTCTACAATATGCTTTTCCAACAGACTGTTTTGTACAGAGATGCCATACCTAGGTATTTTCTTATTTATAACTCTTCCCTTGCTTCTCAGT